>NW_003852576.1:3189971-3191553 GCF_000181295.1 Otolemur garnettii
AATTTATGAGGAGGACCCTCTGGGCAATTGAAGCAACACCAAAAATACATTACTGGGATCTGATGAAACTAAAAAGCTTTTGCACAGCCAAGAGCACAGTAAGTAAAGCAAACAGGTAACCTTCAGAATGGGAGATTTTTTGCATATTACGCTTCTGACAAAGGTCTGATAACTAGAATCTACAGAGAACCAGCTACTTTTGGTTGTAGTTGTCATTGTTTGGCAGGCCTGGCTGCATTCGAACCTGCCAGCTCAGGTGTTTGTGGCTGGCATCTTAGTTGCTGGAGCTACAGGCACCTCCCCACCCCTACCCGCCACCCCCAACCCCAGATGACAACATTTTAAATGGAAGTTTTTCCATCATTGAAAATACAATAAAACTGTAAGGTCTAGCCTCTGGAAATCCTGTTACATTATTATATTATCCTCCCCTCCCCGTCGTATTTATTTCTTTAAATATCTGCTTCCCAACTGATGTGACATGTTAGGGGAAGGCGTTGGTCACGTCTTCTTGGTCTTGCAGTGCTTGGCATGGTGCCTGCTTCCAAGTATTTATTGAGCACCAACTGTGTTCACAATACTACTCTAGGGGCTGCAGAAACCATAAGAAACAAAATTCCTGCTCTCCCCGAGGGGAGCCTGTGGACTCTGGCCATTCTCTAGTCTCCTTCCTCCCGAAAGGCTGATGTTACTCACCACATTTTCTGTGATTAGTAACATAAAGGGGGAAAAAAATCATTCAGAGAGAAAATATGAACTGTCAGCTGAGAATGAAATTATAAGTGGTAAGAGGAGAATTAAATTAAGAGCAGTAAGCATCATGGATTTATAAAAACAAGTCATGTCAGACAAACTTAATTGCTTTTCCTGATAGAATTACCAAATTAAGGGATGGCGGGCTACAATATCCTGAGAGCAGTTTCCTCCAACGACCAGGTAATGAATATTATTTTTGAAGTTAGCAGAGCCTTTTGAAATAGAATCTGTGGAAATTGTACCAAATGAATTCAAATTGACTTTGATGTGAGTCTGGTTCGCTGACGTGACAACGGACGGGAGAGGAGAAAAGCCAAGGCGACTCCAAGCCATATGGTCCTGAGGTCGCGGATGCAGCCCGGCAGAAGCGTGGGGGTGTGTGGTGCTTACTCAGATGCACTGGTCATGGTCGGGAGTGGAGTCAACAAAGGTTTTTGCGGCATTTAAAAGACATAGGGAGAAAGACACAGCACTTGGGGGCAAATCGTTGCGTGGAGCACAGAAATGAGATGCTTCCACATTAGCATCATAACAGCATGGCCCTTGGAGTAATGATACCCGATATTTTGCTTGGTGGTTTGAGCCTTTGCTGCTCTGACTGTGAGTCTGCAGAGACCGGGAGCATGGGGAGCATCTGGGAGCTCCTCAGCAATGCAGACTCTCAGGCCCCGCCCCAGGAAATCTGAGCCTGTATTTTACAAAACCATCAGGTGGTCTGTGTGCTGAGGTTGGAGACACTCTGCTGGGTGTTTTGAAAAATTTTAATCCTGGCTCAGTGCCTGTGGCCCAAGTGGCTAAGGCGCCAGCCACATACACCTAAGGTGGC
>NW_003852576.1:3195008-3197460 GCF_000181295.1 Otolemur garnettii
AAAAACAAAAAAGCCTTCACTTTTCTTTCAAAACCCTCATCAAATTGCAATGAGCTGGGCAGTGCCTGTGGCTCAGTGAGTAGGGCGCTGGCCCCATATACTGAGGGTTCAAACCAAACCCTGGCCAAACTACAACAAAAAAATAGCTGCGTGAGGTGGCAACTGCCTGTAGTCCTAGCTATTCGGGAGGCTGAGGCAAGAGAATCGCCTAAGCTCAGGAGTTGGAGGTTGCTGGGAGCTATGATGTCACAGCACTCTACTCAGGGTGCCAGCTTGAGACTCTATCTCAGAAAAATAAAAAAAAATTACAATGGGGGCTTTGTTTTTTGCAGTTTTTGGCCAGGGCTGGGTTTGAACCCGCCACCTCCGGCATATGGGGCCGCCGGCGCCCTACTCCTTTGAGCCACAGGTACCACCCGGCAATGGGCTTTTTTACATCCTTCTCTTCCTTCTGGCTCTCAGCTCCGTGCGGGACAGCAAGTGCCTGCTTCTTGTGATAATTACTGCATCTCCCAAATCCAGCAGAGTACAAGGCATATAGTAGGTGCTGATAGTGTTACATCAATGATTCAATACTCGTTCTGCTGAAATTTTAAAATCTGACATTTTTAAGAGGTGTATTTTTACCCTGTTAAAATGTGGCCTAGTAAATCTCTTTTATTATTATTATTTTTGGTATGTGGTAAAATATACATAACATAAAATTTGCCCCATTAACCATTTTTAAGAATAGAGTTTGGTGACATTGAGTACATTCACATTGTGTGACTGTCACCACCATCCATCCACAGAACTTTTCATTTTGCAAAACTGAAATTCTACATCTATTAAAAAATAACTCTCCTGGGCGGTGCCTGTGGCTCAGTGAGTAGGGCACCAGCCTCATATACTGAGGGTGGTGGGTTCAAACCTGGCCCCAGCCAAACTGTAGTAAAATAATAGCCGGGCGTTGTGGTGGGCGCCAGTAGTCCCAGCTACTCTGGAGGCTGAGGCAAGAGAATCACCTAAGCCCAAGAGCTGGAGGCTGCTGTGATCTGTGATGCCACGGCAGTCTAGTGAAGGTGACAAAGTGAGACTCTGTCTCTAAAAAAAGAAATTAAAAAAAAAAAAATCTCCCAGTCAATGTAACCTGGTGCATTGTACCCTCAATGAATCCCCAACAATTAAAAAAAAGAAAAATTCTAAAGATTAACTCTCCATTTCCCTCTTCTGGAGCGCTGGGCAGAACCACCGTTCTTCCCTCCGTCTCTGTGAATTTGCCTACTCTGGAAATCGCATGTCGGAGGAACCATACTGTATTTGCCCTTTAAAAGCCTCTTCTTTTATCTTTCGGAATTAACAAGGGACACAGCCGTACATGGTAGTATTTGTTAGAGTGAGGTTTTTTTTTTTCATCTAATTCAAAGAGAAATCTGATTATTCTCGGCCTATTTATATTTATAGAATCTCAAATTGTTAGGACAGAAAGAGGTGTAAAGGATCGTCTGCTTCAGCTCCTAACTTTTAAGCTCTGAGTATAAGATTTGTTGCTAGACTAAAATTCAAATGGTGCACAAATGCTGGACCCAGTATTTCCTCCCTGTCTGTCAACATACCGAATGTGAAAATCCACGACAATGTAAATCAGACAGTGTTTTACCGAAACATTATTTATTTCCACATTTTACAAAGGCTGCCAGCATCGTGTTGGAGGGAAAGCACAGAATCAACCCACAACATGCAAATAAGAAACACACACAGGACGAATGTGCCAGAGATCCCTGGATGGCCGTTTAATACCTGAGTCTGGGTTACACTGAAGGCGGCTGGCTCTGGCCGCTGATCTGAAAAGTCCGGTCAAGTTACATGATTTCCTTCTCTGCTTTAACTGGGAGATACTCAACAACAACAATAAAAAAAGATTTTGGCTCGGTGCCTGTGGCTCAGTGAGTAGGGCACCAGCCTCATATACTGAGGGTGGTGGGTTCAAACCTGGCCCCAGCCAAACTGTAGTAAAATAATAGCCGGGCGTTGTGGTGGGCGCCAGTAGTCCCAGCTACTCTGGAGGCTGAGGCAAGAGAATCACCTAAGCCCAAGAGCTGGAGGCTGCTGTGATCTGTGATGCCACGGCAGTCTAGTGAAGGTGACAAAGTGAGACTCTGTCTCTAAAAAAAGAAATTAAAAAAAAAAAAATCTCCCAGTCAATGTAACCTGGTGCATTGTACCCTCAATGAATCCCCAACAATTAAAAAAAAGAAAAATTCTAAAGATTAACTCTCCATTTCCCTCTTCTGGAGCGCTGGGCAGAACCACCGTTCTTCCCTCCGTCTCTGTGAATTTGCCTACTCTGGAAATCGCATGTCGGAGGAACCATACTGTATTTGCCCTTTAAAAGCCTCTTCTTTTATCTTTCGGAATTAACAAGGGACACAGCCGTACATGGTAGTATTTGTTAGAGTGAGGTTTTTTTTTT
>NW_003852576.1:3197567-3198957 GCF_000181295.1 Otolemur garnettii
TAGAGATCATTATTAAAACCAAGAATTTGAAAGATAAGAGATTAGCAAGCAGGTGTGGGCAAGCAGGTCTGTAGTAACAGCTGTGATCATGCCCAGCTCCGGGTGATCCTGACTAAACCAACGTGAGCAAGAGTGAGACCCCCATCTGAGAAGCTTTAAGTCCTCTGCAAAACCATTTTCAAGTCTTAAACACACATTTAGCTTTTACTTGTGAGGAGGTGATAATGGGCAGCCATTTATTCTTTCAACTTCCTTCCACTACTGAAAGAAATAATTATAGAGTTTGCTGAGAATCTATGTAGTCCAAGTTCAAGTAAATAAAAAACATATAGATAAAATGGTTTCGG
This sequence comes from Otolemur garnettii, assembly GCF_000181295.1. Lineage (NCBI taxonomy): Eukaryota > Metazoa > Chordata > Mammalia > Primates > Galagidae > Otolemur > Otolemur garnettii. The sequence goes on from NW_003852576.1 coordinate 3,197,915, forward strand.
AAATCAGCAGACAGGTTTGTGTTAATTTTCGCAACCTCAAGTCCCCCTGCCAGACCAAGTGAGGCTTTTCCTTCCTGGACCACATGGTATGTGCTTCAGTCTGAATAACATTAAAAATATTTCTCTTAGCAGGATACGTGAGGTTGTTTTCTTTTTTAATTTCAAATAACACCACTCCTTGAACTGGGAACAAACAATTCACTTGCAGCTCGGCTCTGCATTTATTTGTAATTTTCACATAAATCAACTTATATGAAAATGTATTCATAATTTGAGCTTTCTCTATAGCGATAAAATGTTTCTGCTTCTGTGGTAGAAAATAGCTTATTATGCAAACAACATTGCCTCTCTTACATTATGCATGGGGTTTACCTGGAGAACATCACAAAAGCTTAAAAAAAAGGCCAACAGGGAGGGTGGAAGGGGCTTTACTTGCTGCACCATTTACCTATAATAATTAGCTACAAATGAACTAATATCTGTATTTAGCAACTTATTTAATATTGCTTTGGTTAATTCAGTGAAACAATTGGAGGAAAAAAAGAAAAAATACAAGGGAGGCCTCCTGACAAATGGTGCCTTTCAGGATGTCAGCCTGGTGAAAAATGAGACCTGGTGGTTTCAAAGTGAGGCCAGTGGTGGTGAGTAATTAATGGCCAACTCATTTGAACTTGTGTGCTTGATCTAATTTGGGATATTGGGAGTTCACGCTGATTTGCCTTTAAAAAGAATGTCACTGCCAAATAAAGTGATTGAGTAAGATTGATCTGGAGAGCTCGGATTGGAAGGTTCAGCTAACAGTGTGGTTACTAACCTGTGTGCAGTGGGAACACCATCCTGGAGGGAAAGATGGTGTCTTTTGTACATAGGATTTAAGCAGGGATAAATTTAGGTATAAGTGGTGTACAATATTTATTTATTTGTTTATTTATTTATTTTGAGACAGGAGCCTCAAGCTATCCCACTGGGTAGAGTGCTATGGCATCACAGCTCACAGCAACCTGGGCTGGATTTGAACCCACCACCTTAGGTGTATGTGGCTG
>NW_003852576.1:3202242-3203251 GCF_000181295.1 Otolemur garnettii
GTCTTGAACCTGTGAACTCACACAATCCACTCGCGCCTCCCAGAGTGTTAGGATTACAGACATGAGCCACTGCCCTCATTCAAAATCTTAACGGGATTTTTTAGCAAAAGTAAGTTCAGGCCAGGCAAGGTGCCTTATGTCTATAATACTCACACTCCGGGAGGCTGAGGTGAGATGGTCCCTTGAGCTCAGGAGCTCCAGACCACCATGGGCAAGAGAGAGACCCTCTCTCTACTAAAAATAGAAAAATTAACCCAGCACCTGTAGTCTCAGCTACTTAAGAGCTTCAGACAGGAGGATTGCTGAAGACCAAGAGTTTGAGGTTGGTGTGAACTATGATGCCAGGGCACTCTACCCAGGGTGACAGAGTAAGACTCTGTCTCAGAAAATAAATAAATAAATAAATAAATACAGTTTAAATGGAACAATAGTTATCTTTTTGAGGGGGGGGACAGAGTCTCAAGCTGTCGCCCTGGGTACAGTGCTGTGGTGTCACAGCTCACAGCAACCTCAAACTCTTGGGCTCAAGTGATTCTCTTGCCTCAGTCTCCCAAGTAGCTGTGACTACAGGCGCCTGTCATAATGCCTGGCTATTTTTTTTTTGGTTGCAGTTGCCATTGTTGTTTTAGTGCCCACCAGCCTCAGTGTATGTAGCCAGTGTCCTACTCATTGAGCTACAGGTGCCACTCGTTATCTTAAGCCAGGCCACCTGTAATTCCAGCACTTAGGAAGCCGAGGCAGGTAGATTGCCTGAGCTCATGAGTTCAAGACCAGCTTGAGCAAGAGCGAGACCCTGTCTCTAAAAAATAGCTGGGCATTGGGGTGGGCATCTGTAGTCCCAGCTATTTGGGAGGCTGAAGCAAGAGAATTGCTTGAGCCTAAGAGTTTGAGGTTGCTGTGAGTTATGACACCATAGCACTCTACTGAGGGTGACTAAATGAGACTTTGTTTCAAAGAAAAAATTATCTTAAAATTGTAAAAAATTTATGCAAAAGAATAATAAGAAATA
>NW_003852576.1:3205121-3206985 GCF_000181295.1 Otolemur garnettii
AAAAGTATCTTATAGTCCTGAAAATATTCTGGTGTTCTAAGCTTTGGTTTTTGAAATATAGAGTAAACAGAAATTTTCACTGGCTGGCCAAGACCATGTCCTGCCAGACCTGGCATGTCACCTAGAGGCAAACTGACGCCAACTTCCACCTGCCTTGTTTTATTTTTTTCTTTTTAGAGACAGTCTCACTCTGTTGCCCTTGGTAGAGTGCTGTGGTGTCACAGCTCACAGCAACCTCTAGCTCTTGGGCTTAGGTGACTTTCTTGAGTAGCTGGGGCTACAGGTGCCTGCCACAATGCCCAGCTATTTTTTGTTGTAGTTTGGCTGGGGCGGAGTTTGAACCCGTCACCCTTGGTATATGAGGCCAGCACCCTACCCACTGATCACAGGCGTCACCCTACCTGCCTTGTTTTCCATCTTACTGTCACACAAGCAAAGACTCGGGATGGTTTGCAGTCCAGGGAGAACTTGGAGCCTCTTGTCCAATGCCAGTATCCCCTAGGTAGCTGATGGGGGCAAGTTATTTAGGACAGAGCGTACACTTAGGAATTAGAGAGTAGCGGTAGCCTGTGCCTTGGTGAGTATGTGTTTGCAAGGCTTAGAACTGTCTAGATAGTGGTCACAAGCACTTTCTGTTGTTTACAACCTGTGAACAAATGCCAACAATTGACTGACTGGCTCAGCTGGCTGAGCTCCCCGGAGGATGGTCTCTGGCAGCCGTTCTTGCTGTATCTTCAAGCATAGTTACTTGTGATACAAGAAACGAAACTGGAGCAAGAGAACAGCTTGGCTCCGTTCCTCGGTACTGGAAAGGGCTCCTGACTTGAACTCATCTGTCTGTATCCTGACGGTAAGAGTAGCTCAGATGTAAATTTCAAATTAAATAAGATCATCTCAAAGAATGCCTTATGAGCTCAGTGCTCAATGAACAAAATAAAAATGATTTCAGGCAACGGAGTTAATTTTACTCTGGGGATGAGTTTATATATTTTTTCTCTTTGAGCATGCTTGAAATTCAGTCCTGAGGGTCAAATATTGACATTTACAAGATGACTTCTTAGACTGTACAGCAATGAAAATGAATGACTGGAACCGCACACAACAGCTTGAACAGATCTCACACGCAAAGCCAGACACAAAAGACGGCGCTCCATGATGCCATTTACATAAGGGTCAAAACAGCACAGCTCAGCAGTGGTGGTGAAAGTTGGGAAAGTGGTGCTTCTGGGGCGTCAAGGGGTGACAGGAAGGAACATGACGGGGCTGTGCCGATCACGCTCAGTTTCTCCATCTAGAACATGAGTACAGTATACATACACACATCAACTGTATATTTATGATAAATATAATTTTCTTGTGTATGTTATAAAAAGTAAAAAAATTAATTTCTGTGTCCTTCTTTTTCTTTCCCTTCCCTTAATTGGACTATTTAGTGTCTTTTATAGATGACAACCATTCTCCCTTCTCCATCCACATCCATCATATTTTTTTTTCGTAGAGTGTTGTGGCGTCACAGCTCACAGCTACCTTCAACTCTTGGGCTCAAGCCATTCTTTTGCCTCAACCTCCCAAGTAGCTGGGACTACAGGTGCCTGCCACAATGCCTGGGATTTTTAGAGATGAGGTCTCACTCTGGCTCAGGCTGGTCTGGAACTCGTGAGCTCAGGCAATTCACTGACCTCGGCTACCCAGCGTGTTAGGATTATGGGTGTGAGCCACCATGCCTGACTTTATTTTTGTTTATTTATTTAGTTATTTTTGAGATAGAGTCTCACTCTGCCCTGAGTAGAGTACTGTGGCATCATAGATCACAGCAACCTCAAGCTCTTGGGCTAAAGCAATCTTCTTTTTTTTTTTTTTTTTT
>NW_003852576.1:3208894-3210164 GCF_000181295.1 Otolemur garnettii
GCCTGTAGTCCCAACTACTTGGGAGGCTGAGGCAAGAGAATCACATAAGCCCAAGAATTTGAGGTTGCTGTGAGCTTGATGCTGCAATACTCTACCGAGGGTGACACAGTGAGACTGTCTCAAAAAAAAAAAAAAAACAACAACAACAACCAAAAAACAGTCAACTTTCAGCCCTTAACAAATGTGAGTTACGGCATCTAAGCGCTTAATCTCTGTCACTTGTGGTTTGTTCATTTACTCTTTTTAGAGGCAGAACCCTGATTGGGAAACCATTGGAGATCTTTTCTGGCCTTTTGGGTTTAGGAAATTAAGTCTATCAGGGGTGATACACAGGTATGGCCGAGCTATAGATCAGTTCAAGCATGGTTAAGAGATGAAGGCAACCTTCTAAAAAGAGCATGACCCCAGCTTTCTGGGGCTGGGAGGGAGAGCACAGGAACCAAGCAGGGATCCCACAGGGATGAATGACAATGGTGATGTGACCACATGGTTGGCCTCTGGTCAGGACGTCTATACCTCCTACTCCAGCCTCTTTCTCCGGAGTCCATTGAGGCTGCGCATGGCCACACAACTCTCTTATTTCACCCCTGCTTGGGCTGTGATCTCCTGGTACCCACACCCAGAATGATTTTTGAGGTTTCTCCCAGGCATCATTTTGAATCCTCTGTGAGCGATGGCAGCCAGCATTCTGGCACTTGTCTCCCTTCTCCAAGGCGCCTCTGCCCGAGTTACTCTGGAGTGTTTCCTCACTAGGGTTTATACCCCCTCTTCCCATGGATCAGTGAACTTCAGTGGCACTAAACAGGCGAAAAAAAGAGGATAATACTCCTCATTTAAAAAGTGCTGGAGGGGCGGCGCCTGTGGCTCAAGGAGTAGAGCGCTGGTCCCACATACCAGAGGTGGCAGGTTCAAACCAGGCCCTGGTCAAAACAAAACAAAACAAAACACAAAGTGCTGGGGCGATGCCTGTGGCTCAGTGGTTAGGGCACCGGTCCCGTATACCGAGGGTGACAGGTTCAAACCCGGCCCTGGACAAACTGCAACAACAACAACAAAAATATTCATGCGTTGTGATGGGCCCCTGTTGTCCCAGCTACTTAGAAGGCTGAGGCAAAAGAATTGCCTAAGCCCAAGAGCTGGAGGTTGCTGTGAGCTGTGATGCTATAGCACTCTATGGAGGGTGACAAAGTGAGACTTTGTCTCTAAAAAAATCAATAAATAAAAAGTGCTGGCTCGGCGCCTATAGCTCAACCGGCTAAGGCGCCAGCCA
>NW_003852576.1:3210693-3215116 GCF_000181295.1 Otolemur garnettii
GCACTCTACCCAGGGGGACAGCTTGAGGCTCTGTCTCAAAAAAAAAAAAAAAAGTGCTAGTCTGGGGTGGCACCTGTGGCTCAAAGGAGTAGGGTGCTGCCCCCATATGCCAGAAGTGGTGGGTTCAAACCCATCCCCGGCCAAAAACCACAAAAATAAATAAATAAATAAATAAAAGTGCTAGTCTGTCCTTAGAATACTTCAGTTGAAATGTTAACTCCTTCTCAGCCTCTCTTTCCAAAGTGACCTAGCCATTTTCCATTACATCACTGTATTTTATAATTTTCATTGCTGCTGAAATTGTCTTGTTTATTTGTTTACTTGTTTGCTGTCTAAGTCTCTACTCTCTCACGAGTGCCAACTCTGTAAAGAGATTCTTTACTATCTTGTTCACTGTGATACCCTAACATGAACAGGAGTGGGCACCTTAGTAGGACTCAACTGATATGTGTATTATTTGAATGGAAGAATGAATCATTAAATACACTCTAAAAACTAGAAGAAAGGGTAAGTGACTCCCACTTGGAATATAAGATATGAAAATGAAAGTAGCTTTGATCAGTGGAGTAAATTGCTAGTGTAGTTATTTTTTTTCTTGCAAAATCCAACTGGCCAAAGACCCCGAGTAGTTACACTATGATGCTGGTGCTGACTTTCTTGTGATTGTTGTTGGTAATTGGCCTATGATACAGATTGGTATCTGTATCCTTTTTTTTTTTTTTTTTTGAGACAGAGTCTTACTCTGTTACCCTCCATTGAGTGCTATGGCATCATAGCTCACAGCAACCTCAAGCTCTTGGGCCCAAGCAATCCTCTTGCTTCAGCCTCCCAAGTATCTAGGACTATAGGCGCCCAACACAACACCCAGCTATTTTTTAGATATGGGGACCCACTCTTGCTCAGGCCGGACTCCAACTCCTGAGCTCAGGCGATCCATCTGCCTTGGCCTCCCAAAGTGCTAGGATGACAGGCATGAGCCACTGCGCCTGGTCAGATGTGACTTCCTTGGCCCAGCTTTTGGTTCCTGACTCTGGAGAGGAGTATTGCTTTTAGTTAACACTTAGCAAGACCTGCAAGGTTAATTCTGAGTTAAGCTTTAGGATTTGACTTCCCAGGGAAACTTAGAAAAGGCTATGATCTTATATTAATATGTAGCCAAAACTTAAAACTCATATTTCAGCAACAAGGAATGGTAAATAATGTATTGCTTTGGGAAGATTTGCTTAGTTTATTTACTTACATTATTTATAAGTTATGTTGGGAATAGACTTGGCCTCCTCCGCTTTGCTCACAGTAACATTGCATAAATATAACAGCAAGCAATAAAATAGCATTGATTCAGAAGTGAGCTCATAGCTTTGCACAACATCAAACATAAAAGCTGTGTTACAATGATAAATACTAAATCTTTAAAATATCTTTAAAATATCATTGGCTTTTTACTACCATTATTTATGCAGTATGTATTTCAGATTTTCATATTCAGTGTTATACTTTTTGTGGTTGAGTTACATTCTGAAGCTTTAGGTGCAGTCTGTCTGAAACAGGCAACCTTTGGATGATTGGCAGAAGAACTTGATTCTGGTTCAGAAGACCATCCTGAGAGAGATCCATATACATTTTAGGAAAAGAACAAATGGCCATCAAATGGGGAAAAGAACACTGGCCTTCCCCCTCCCTCTTATGGTGTGAAGTTCAAGTGATCCAGACAAAAAGTCTTTCATTCTTTTTTTTTTTGAGACAGAGCCTCAAGCTGTCCCCCTGGGTAGAGTGCCATGGCATCACAGCTCACAGCAACCTCCAACTCCTGGGCTCAAGCGAGTCTCCTGCCTCAGCCTCCCAAGTAGCTGGGACCACAGATACCCGCCACAACACCTGGCTATTTTTTGGTTACAGCCATAGTTTGGCGGGCCCGGGTTGGATTTGAACCCACCAGCTCAGGTGTATGTGGCTGGCGCCTTAGCCACTTGAGCCACAGGCTCTGAGCCTTCATTCTTCTTATAATAGGAAATGAGCTTGTTTTCTTGTTTGGCTTGTCCTCGGATTTCCTTAAGGTTCTGGGGTCTCTGAGTGGCCTCATATTGGTCTCCTGGATTCCAAGACATTGCTTTGCGGGTGATGGGGCATAGATAGGGAGTAATGTTAAAGTCTAGACTGTGGAGTCAGGTAGATCTGGGCTCAAGCACTGACTCTGCTGTTAACAAGTTGTGTGTCCCTGGGCAAGTGACTTAACCGTTTGCAGTTCAGTTTTCTTGTCTGTAAAGTAGAGAACACACCTTACACCTGAAAATGCAATGAGGCCCAATGAGATAATGTTTACAGAGCACAGTAGTTGATACAGACTAGGGGGTGTGTGTCCATAAATGTTGCCTCGGCTAGTAGATGGGCTGAAGAGAAGGAGGTAAAAGTATCGCAGCTGTACAGCTAAAACAGGATTTGCAAACTCCCTGACATTTATGATAGAAACGAATTGTAGGAAATGGCCGTGATTATACGTTGAAACTTCGCCCTAACGCTATTCGGCATAAGGCATGTCTGTCTTGGACCCTTTTCAGGGGAAATATTTTTAAACTGGTATAACAAAAAGGCCTTGTCATAAAGTGGAATTATGCATGTCTGTTTCTATAGCAAAGACCCGAGAGCAGTGGGAGGACATTTCAAAGACACGATCTGTGATCTAGGTTAGTCTGAGTATTGGATAGTTTTTAATTTTAATTTTTTTTTGCCTTTCTGAAGACAGAAAGGGTTTAGTGGTAAACTGGAATGGAGATGGGAAGATGAAGGGAGGGACGGAAAGATGAGGAAGGCTGCACGTGGCCCCACAGGGGGACCAGTAAAGCAAGTCTCACTTTACAGGCCTCTACCCTGCACTTTGGGTAGGTCTGTACTTGGTATTTGACAGGCAGAATGGAAAGCAGTCACTCACACGGTTAGAGCCCCTTGTGAGGTGACCTAAATCACAGCCGCCGTGTGCAGAGACACAGGGGATTTGCTACAAAATTATTTTCTGTCTCTTATGGCATCCTCGAGTCTTATTTAATCTTCTCTCAAAGTTTCAAGAATACATAAGAATTATAGGATCTTGTTGGAGAGAATTTTTTTTTTAATTTTACCTTTTAATGTGAAAATGTTGAGCCCTGGCCAGGCACAGTGGCGCATGCCTGTGATCTGAGCACTCTAAGGAGGCCGAGGGACCAGTCTGAGCAAGAGTGAGACTCTGTCTCTACTAAAAACAGGAAAACTAGCCAGGTGCTGTGGCGGGCACTGACAGTCCCAGCTACTTTGAGGTAGCTGTGAACTATGACGTGATGGCACTTTACCTAGACAATTGAGTAAGACTCTCAAAACAACAACAACAACAAAAAGAAACCTTAACAAAGCAAAACAAAATTTAGCCTGGCATGATAGTGCACACCTAGTAGTCCCAGCTACTCAGCAGGCTGAAGTGAGAGGATCATGGCTCAAAAGGCCAAGAGCTGGAGGTTGCTGTGAGCTGTGACGCCCCAGCACTCTACCCAGGGTGACAGAGTTAGACTCTGTCTCAAACAAAACAAAACAAAATGTTGTGCCCTACCGAAAAGTTGCAAGAGTGACGTTATCTTCATCCAGATGGATCCAGTGTTAGTATTTTGCCACATTTTTTATTTGTTTGTTTGTTTGCAGTTTTTGGCAGGGGCTGGGTTTGAACCCACCACCTCCGGCATATAGGGCTGGCACCCTACTCCTCTGAGCCACAGGCACCGTGCTTTTTTTTTTTTTTTATTACAGAGTCTCACTTTATTGCCCTTGGTAGAGTTCTGTTGCATCACAGCTCACAGCGACCTCCAACTCCTGGGCTTAGGTGATTCTCTTGCTTAAGCCTCCCGAGTAGCTGAGACTACAGGCACCCGCTACAATGCCCGGCTATTTTTTTGTTGCAGTTTGGCTGGGGCCGGGTTTGAACCCGCCACCCTTGGTATATGGGGCCGATGCCCTACTCACTGAGCCACAGGTGCCGCCCCATTTTGCCACATTTGCTCTGCCATGAATGTCCACGATATGATATATGTCTGGTATGTAAATTAATTCATTTATTTTTTACTGAACGCTTTGAGAGTAAATGGTGGAGATCATGATGGTATCCACAAATATTTCCTAAGAACATTAATATATCAACATCATGAGCTTATGAAATGTGGGAAATCTTATGGTGATAGGAAACTATCCAGTATCCAACTGGAGGGATCACGGTGAAACCTACCGTTTTCCCTTGTTTGGTTTGCTGAAAGATCAATTCAAAATTACGGTAGATGGCTCAGCGCCTGTGGCTCAAGAAGCTAAGGCGCCAGCCACATACATCTAAGGTGGCGGGTTCAAATCCAGCCTGGGCCCGCCAAACAACAATGACGGCTGCAACCAAAAAATAGCCAGGTGCTATGGCGGG
>NW_003852576.1:3215602-3217473 GCF_000181295.1 Otolemur garnettii
CGCCACCTTAGGTGTACGTGGCTGGCGCCTTAGCCGGTTGAGCCACAGGCGCCGAGCCCTAGATGCCTTTTTAAAGGGAGTGGGGAGAACGTGGAAAGTATAGACCGGGCAAATGGTTGCTGGGGTGAGGGGTATGTATAGATGGGGGACAGACTGACTTGTAAATTAACCCGAGAGACAGGTATTGTGTTTTAAATGATTTGGGGCCAGGTCTGCCAGCATTCAGATAAGGAAGTCAGAGGCCCTTTTGATTCCCAATCAGGCTAGTAGGGTTTTATGTAGGAAGGCCTCTTGGGACCATGAATAGCCTTTAATTCAAAATATTCTTTGTACTAAGGAGTCAAATTTGGGGGTAAAATTTTCTTAGCTCTGGGCGGCGCAGGTGGCTTAGTGAGTGGGGTGCCAGCCCCATATACTGAGGGTGGCAGGTTCCAACTGCAACAAAAAAATGGATGGGCATTGTGGTGGGCACCTGTAGACCCAGCTACTCGGGAGGCTGAGGCAAGAGAATCACCTGAGCCCACGAGCTGGAGGTTGCTATGAGTTGTGATGCCATAGCACTCTACTGAGGGTGACAAAGTGAGACTCTGTCTCTAAAAAAAAAATTTCCTTAGTGCATAATTGAATGTTGCCTATTATCCTGAAAGTGCCCTTTCTAGCAACTGGGTTTTTTTTTTTTTTTCCATTCCTGGATCATATCTTAGATTTGGATACCATGTCACTTTAGTTTGATCTAATGTGCAACCATTCCTGGGACTTTCTTTGCATTTAGTGCCATTGACATTTTTGAAGAGTACAGACCCCTCATTTGATGTGTTTCTTTTCTTTTCTTTTCTTTTTTTTTTTTTTTTTGCAGTTTTTGGCCGGGTCTGGGTTTGAACGCACCACCTCCAGTATATGGGGCCAGCAGCCCACTCCTTGAGCCACTGGTGCTGCCCCAGATTCATCTTTTTAGTCTTTATCAGGAGATAGACGGGTAAGATGTGTTTAATGTTTAAGTGTCTTAGGTACATCTCTGAGATGCTCTGTTATCAGAAGAATCCAACTGTGCCTGGAGGGCTGAGGGTGCTAATTAATCACCCTTTCTCTTCTGCAGGTTCTTACCCTATTGAGATGCTGATCAGCTTTGTTTCTAGTCAACGTTAGAGGATGTGGCAAAGACTTCTAACTCCCACCCCCAAACAGAACCTTCCTTACCCTCCCAGTTCTGACCTGACCATTCTCAGCCCATACTAGACATGCCCGCAGCCTCACTTTGACTATTTGCCAGTTGGGAGAGGACATGGAGGATGCAGTTATCCATTTTGTTGAGCACATACAGACCTGGGGGTTTGGGTGTGAGGGAGACCGCGTGCACCAGAGCTGGCCCCCTGCTCCCTGCAGGGGCTCTGCCTCTTGGGTGATGGGCCCCATGAAGGGCAGAAGATGGTATCTTGTCTGTGGTTTAGGGTGAGAATATGGGGGGTGGCAGGAACAGTGCTCTTCCCGCACCATTGCCCCCGTTTATTTCTTGGGTTGCACCAAGGAAAACTGAAAACAGGAAGTCTACTTGCAGAGTGAAGTCACACCTTTCTAATGAAACCCGCAGATTGTCCGGGACACTAACTTTCCTTTCAACTCTCGAAAACCCACTGAAGACACCTTCGTCAGAAAAAAAGAAAACAAAGAAAGAAACCTTTGTCGGTTCCTGCCAACCTAGTTCAACAGTTACTAAGAGTCTCTTACACTGCTTAGAGCGGTGGTTCTCAGCCTGTGGGTCGTGACCCCTTTGTGACAATGAAAATACATTGCAGCATTAGGAAGGTTGAGAACCACTGGCTTAGAGTGTTTTTCTTCTTCTTTAAAAACAGGTTTTGATTTTTTTTTTTTTT
>NW_003852576.1:3217577-3218977 GCF_000181295.1 Otolemur garnettii
AGCCAGTTTTGAATTTTTTTTTAAAAATTCTTCTTTTCTCCTTTTCCCCCTGCTGCCCAGTTCCTCCTCCCTGAGACACCAGGGCTATCTGCTTCTTGCCTGTGCCATTTTAAAAACTCTGTCCCCAAGTGTCTGTGGCTTCAGCTTTCATCTTTCAAACAAGTCATGATCAGTGGAAGCCTCCCACCCTCCAGCCCTCCTGTCCTGTCCATCTTGGTCCCGTCCTCTCTTATCACAGCCCGGTCAGCAGCCCTTACGGGGAAGATTCTAGGCGTATGTATATCTATGTACCTGCATTTCAAAGTCAATTGTAAATGATTTAAGAATCCTTCATTTAGTCAATAAATCAATCACATTTATTATTCACTTGTGTGCCAAGGGTGACATAAAGAAATACAAAGAACAGGGAGGCGCCTGTGGCTCAAAGAAGTAGGGCGCCAGTCCCATATGCCAGAGGTGCCTGGTTCAAATCCAGCCCTAGCCAAATACTGCAAAAAAAAAAAAAAAAAAAAAAAAAAAGAAGAAGAAAGAAGAAAGAAAGAAAAGAGAAAAGAAATACAAAGAACAGTTTGCAGAATTTAGAAAGCTGGAGAGTTTAGCTGGGGAGGCAAGATCAATCCCTGTGGGTACAGAAGCAGTTTGGAGAATGGAAATGAGAGAGGATACCGGAAAGGATGAGGTCTAGGAGAACAGAGGTCTTCTCAAGGAGACTCCAAGATACACGCAGGGTCCTCCCCATGTGACTCAGCGCTTAGGAATTTGTAGACTTAAATTCCTGGGACCTGGAAATTTCCAATTCTGTGAAATCCTGGAGTTCTGTGGGGGTTGGAATAGCTTCTCCCGCGTGATTCAAACTGACCAAAGGGAAAGGTTGGAACTTTGACTGGAGATAAAGAGGGAAAGACCAAGCTAGTCGGAGAGTGTGGCTACTTGGAATTCTTCTATGCTGTAAGTCGGTGTTTGGGTGCTCTGTCTCTCCACTGGGCCTCGTCTTCGTGCAACGGAAAGATAAACGTGGACTGTGGGGTTTGGGGAGAGATTCATGGAGGAGACAGGACTCTGAAGGACCAGGTGCTGGGGAGGGCTGGCCGCCTGGGAATGGCTATTCACATCACTGTGGCCTGTTCCTCCAGCACCCTGACGCTGGCTGTTCCCTCTGCCTGCACCTTATCCCTATGGCTGCCCAGCTAATCCCTCACCTCCAAGTCACACTCTAATGTCACCAGCTCAGTGAGACCCTTTCTGACTACCCTGTTTAAAAACACAATCCTGGCTCTGCACCTGTGGCTCAAGTGGCTAAGGCGCCAGCCACATACACCTAAGGTGGCAGGTTCCAATCTAGCCCGGGTCTGCCAAACGACAATGACGGCTGCAACCAAAAAATAGCCGGGCGTTGTGGC
>NW_003852576.1:3220309-3221716 GCF_000181295.1 Otolemur garnettii
AGCAGCTCCTGGGGAGGTCTGTGCAGTCGGGGGGCTCACCCCCTCTATAGAGCAGCTCCTGGGGAGGTCTGCGCAGTCAGGGGGGTCACCCCTCTATAGAGCAGCTCCTGGGAAGGTCTGTGCAGCCAGGTTCAGATAGAGCAGGTGAACTGTGTGCCGCATCCCCCAACCCCCCACCCCCATCAGCATCTCGCCCCCCTGCAGTCAACACTTCCTGTACTCAGATGAGGTCCAACTCTGTGTCTCTTATCCTGACAGCTCCTCTCAGATATCTTGTCCACATTCTCCCCATCATCCGAACTGTCCCCAACTCCACCCTCCCATCTGCTACTTAAGTCCCTAGCCTCTTGGTCGCCCTGGTCTGTCCTTCCCTCAGTCCTCAGATCTCATTCCTGGGGAAGTCCTGTGAGGTCTTCCTGTGCAGGGCCACTTTCTGACCCTCTTCCTGTCCCTATCCACCCCTGCTCCCGAGTCCAGGTCCCCTCGTCCTCTTGAGACTGCTGCCAGGGGCCCCAGTGAGTCTCACAGGCCAGCCTGATGGCCTGCTTTCACTGACAGAAAGCCTGTCTGCAGTCCAGGCCTGAACCCAGCCTCCTCCCACAGCCAGGACCTGGCTCCCTCGGGCCTCTCTGCCTGGTCACATGTCACACTCCTCCGCCAGCAGCCCAGCCCCACCTCCTTCCTTTGGCTTTGCAGAGCTCGTCCTGCTTCCCTCTCGCACCTGCTTTCCTTCTGTCTGGCACTGCAGAGCATCGCTGAGCTCTGGCCATTGGTCGGGGGCCCCAAGCAAAGAGCCTTTCCTACGCACCCTGTCCAGCGCCTGCTCACAGCTGTCAGGCTCCTTTTACAGTAACCGCCCTTTCTGAGCAGTCTCGGGAGTCATCTTGATCAATGAGGCCCCCGCAGACACCATCCCACTGAAACGGCACTCTACCCAGGGGGATAGCTTGAGGTTCCGTCTCAAAAAAAAAAAAAAAAAAAAAGACATGGTATCCTTTAATTTTTTAAAATTAATTAATTAATTTATATGTGGTTTTTGGCCAGGGCTGAGTTTGAACTCACCACCTCTGGTATATGGGGCTGGCGCCCTACTCCTTGAGCCACAGGTGCTGCCCCGTATCCTTTAATTTTTAAGACAATGTTTGTTGTTTGTTTTCTGTATCCTCCCATTAGAAGGTAAGTTCTGTAAGGGAAGACATTTGTGTCCGTTTTCTGGCCCAGCATCCAGAAACTGGTCCAAGGTGGGTAGTCAATAAATGTTTGTTGAGTACATGAAGGAATAAAGCCAGCCTTTCCTTTCCTCCAGAGAGAAGTGGAGGAGAGAGAGGCTCCGTGGGGAAAAATAACGAATCTACTCACTCCTAAGACCTTAAGACCTCTGTCTGCATTTCTTTTTTTTTTTTTTTT
>NW_003852576.1:3222175-3223276 GCF_000181295.1 Otolemur garnettii
CAATGATGGGGGTAAACTTGCCCCTGAAGGTCTGTGCCCCCCATCCTGGCCTGTGCTGTACCTTCCTCCTGGTTGAGGTGTTGCTGTGTATATAACCACTCAGACTTGGAGAAATACACCTTGGGTTGGGGCGTGGGAGGGAATGGATTTGGAATGAAGGCCGGTCTCTCAGAGGAGGAGCTGGGGTTTCCCAAAAGGTGGATTGAGGTGAGGTAGAAGCATGAAGGAGTCCTTTAACCAAGGGTAGAGGATTCCCTAGGAAAGATGTAACCTACCATGTTACGCTCCCGATGTGGCACCTGAAATCCCATGCCTACATGTTACGTAAGACGTTTTCTTTCAAATCAGAAGAGAGTGTATTAATATTAAAATAATTTTTCTTAATGAAGATATACCAAGGATCCCTGGGTACTTTCATTAAGGGACAATAAATAACACATGCAGATTTGTTATTAGGAATTCCTGCCTCATTGCCTCCCAGTGTATTTAACAGGAGACTTGTCCGTTTGTTCAAGGTCTGGTGGAATTTCACCTGGCCGTGGCTAGTGGAGCTTTGTCGTGGGCAGAAGGCTACTGGGATTAGGCCTTGAGCAAAAAAAAGTTTCATTGTGGGCAAATCAGTCTTTGTCTAGGGAAAAGTTAGAAGTGAGGGGCTGAGGGAAGAGAGAAAAGGAGGGAGGAGGCGGAATGGAATGACTTTTCTGGAAAGGAGATAAATTTAGATAGCTCTTTGTGTTATTTCATATATATCATTTTATTATTCCTTATGACAGTATTTCAAAGTTGGCTGTATTATTGTTTCCTTTCTAAAGACAGGTAAATAGAGAGCCAAGAGGTTGAATTGTCCAAATCACAGTGAGGAAGTCACGGACATGTAGCCAGCGCCCTGGATTTCAGTGCCCCAGTTTGAAATTGTCCTTTCTGTTTCTTCTTTGCTCTTAATGAGGAAGTTCGGACCTTTACCCTCTCTCTTTCCACCAGGCACGCTCCTGAACAAGTTTCCCCTTGTTCAGAGATTCCAGAGTCTTGAAACAGTCCAGGCCCCGACCAGGAGATTTCCTCAGGCCACAGGCAATCTGTAGACAGACCGGCCATACAGAA
>NW_003852576.1:3223662-3226417 GCF_000181295.1 Otolemur garnettii
GGGAATGGCCTGCAAAGAAAGGAAAGAAAGAAATGGCAAAATATTTTCGGTCTCCCTAACTTTTGGGGATCTGAAACCTGTATCCTGCCTCAGGCTGGTGGTCAGAAGGGGCAGGGAATATCTCTTGTTCCTTGTGCCACCAGAGATAGCTGAAGATGGGATGGGCAGAGGTCACAAGCTCCTCTTAGCTGAGGATGGGATGAATCCTGGCAGAGGCCATGAGATTCTCTTGGCCCAAGATGGGATTATGGGATCAGAACTTTTTTTTTTTTGAGACAGAGCCTCACTTTGTTGTCCTCTGTAGAGTGCTATAGCATATCTCATAGCAACCTCAAACTCTTGGGCTCAAGTAATTCTCTTGCCTCAACTTCCCAAGTAGGGGGGACTCTAGGCGCATGTCACAGTGCAAGGATACTTTTAGAGACAGAGTCTCACTCTTGCTCAGGCTGGTCTCCAACCCATGAGCTCAGGTGATCCACCAACCTTGGCCTCCCAGAGTGCTAGGATTACAGGCATGAGCCACCTGCCCAGCCTGGGATCAGAGTCTTTGAAAGTTCTGTGCTTCTGCTCTGAAGCAGGAATTTGGATTTGAGACCATTGTCTGCTGTTTTCCTCCTTTGCTGGCAAAGTAATAAAACTTCTCTTAGGCCAGGGGTGATGAATCATTGCCTGTAATCCTAGCACTCTGGGAGGACAAGGCAGGTGGATTGCTTGAGCTCACTAGTTCAAGACCAGCCTGATCAAAAACAAGGCCACATCTCTACTAAAAATAGTAAAACTGAGGCAAAAGGATCTCTTGAGCCGGAGTTGGAGGTTGCTGTGAGCTGTGACACCATAGCACTCTATCCAGGGCAACAGTTTGAGACTCTGTCTCAAAAACCAAAAAAATGGCAGCACCAGTGGCTCAGTGAGTAGGGTGCCGGCCCCATATACCCAGGGTGGCGGGTTAGAACAAAAAGCAAAAGATCGTTGTGTTAACACTGTGATATGTGGGTGATGTGTACTACCCGGGCCTGATCTGGCCTGGCCTGGTTAACATGCCGGTCAGCAGGGACATCTGTGATAACTTACACCCAGGAAGGCAAGAGGAACATGCAGAAGAGGCCATTGGTTCTGCTTCTAATTATATCATCTGCTTCAGACAAATTACAGACAGCGCTGGTTCAAGGCGACTCCCCTCTGTCTTTCCCTACAAGCTGCTCAAACGGGGCACCTGCCACCTTGGCTCTGAAGCACCATCAGGTGCTTCTAAGCCCCCCTCCCTAGGGCCTGATGGCATGCTTTTCCTGGCCTCTGGATTTGTGTTGGCAACCGTTCCATTTTGTTCTGTGCATAGAGGTGAAGGTAGGATTTCTGTGTCGGAATCATCTATAGGACAAGCAGAATTTCCCCCAATACAGACAGCCTCCTCTCAGCAGGATTCTAAGTGTCTGAGGCTGAAAGAATGCGGTGTTCTTACCACATCTTGGGAGAGGGGTTGGTGTGTATGAGGGGAGTATCATGAGGAAGGAACAGACCACTTTTCCTACCGCACTAAGAGACAAAATCAGGCTCATCTCCGACAGGCCCCGGGTGCCCGGTAAACACCAGTAATGGTGACGTGTGACTCTTCATTTGTGCGGTCTTTTTTAGTTTCTGCTCTAACCTGAATATGGTGTCAAGGGAACTATTAATGGCTGCTGTTCAGAGACATGTGACTTGGTATTTATATATTACCTGCCCACTTAATAAAGTGTTAATGAATGTTTGCAAAGCTCTTTGAAATCCTCTGGTGAAAGGTGCAACGTTAAGTGAAAAATATTATTATTATTATTAGAAGGTAATAGACAGCTCTGAAGGATCGGTCATAAGAATAATTGACACAGCATTAAAAGAAGCGCCAGAAATCATCCAGACGGATTCGGCTCCTCCAGCCCCATCAGCCTCCAAGTTACATATATTACACTGTTTCCCTGACACCCATTCTAATAACCATATCATTCACACATTAAATCACCACTTCCAGGGAAAGGTTGAGCTCACTCCCAGCTCTATTGAGAGTGACAGTGAGAGGTTATTAAACGCGGGAGGCCTGCACCGGAGAAGTGCTCTTAGATGGAGAGGACAGATCCAGGCCCCGAGTGGCCATCCCAGTGAAGAGGGTTCGAGAAAGGATTGAGTCGGAACCAGTTTGGAAACAGGGTGGAAATTTTAAAACAGAAGTGAGTTTAGAAAGCCATGAAAACAAAAAAAATCTTCAGCAAGATGAGCCGATACTGGTAAGACTTTTTATTTTTATTGCCTGTCCTCTCTAGTGTGAGAAATAGTAGGGCACCAACTTTGCTTTTCCGATTCCCTGAACTTGGCATTGTTCATGCTTCTCAGTCCCTGCGTAAAATTCAGCATCGGGCAGCTCCAGCACATTGGCTGCAACTTATTTCCTGGCTCTGGTCAGATGTCCAGTGTTGAGGAGAAGCGTGGGTGCATTTGGACTCCCAGGGCAGAATGCTGTGATCCCCAGGAGATGCCTGGCCGGGGATGGCGGGTGGCACATCTGTGGGTTAGGCCTGGCCAGGTGTGAGGATGGCTGAAAAGGATGGCTTAGGCTTAGTTCAAGGTCGCTCTTATCCTGACTTACCACCAACGCTGCTAACATCGAAGGACTTACTCTTCCAAGCGTATAAATGGAAAGAAATGGCTTCTCTCTGCCTCTCTCGTTTCCTCATTGGGAATCACTCTTGTCTGGTGGCCTTGGCAGTCTGGGTGGAGGAAGATG
>NW_003852576.1:3227273-3231608 GCF_000181295.1 Otolemur garnettii
GGGGCTGTTGCTCTTTGGAATCACTTGCTCAGTAAGCCTTTGTAATAAGTCATCGCTGGCATGCGTTGAGCACTTGCTACGCATGAAACATTTTTCTAAACATTTGTGCTCAGGTAGGGCGCGGTGGCTCACGCCTGTGATCCTAGCACTGTGGGAGGCCCAGGCAGGTGGATTGCCTGAGCTCTGTCTCAAAAAACAAAAAGGATTGTTTGCACTCAATCCCTCATTTAATTTTCTCTACTACCGGATGATTGTTGTCCGCTTTATAGATATATCTTTTTTTTCTTAAGACAGAATCTTGTTTTGTTGCCCTTGGGAGAATGCCGTGGCATCATAGCTCACAGCAACCTCAAACGCTTGGGCTCAAGCAATTCTCTTGCCTCCAAAGTAGCTGGGATTACAGGCACCTACCACAACACCCGGCTACCTTTAGAGACAGTGTCCCACTCTTGCTCAGGCTGGTCTTGATCTCCTGAGGTCCGGCAATCCATCTGCCTCAGCCTCTCAGAATGCTGGGATTACAGGCACGAGCCATGGTGCCCCACCAGAGAGATTGCTTTCTCAAGCTTTTGCAAGCAGAAAGTTAGGGTTGGAGTTGAAGCCAGGCCAGGTGGACTACAGAACCAGCACGGTCACTCGCTGGCCTGCACTGCTCCCTGTGCTGTGCAGACGAAAATAGACTAGAATAATTGTTATAGCAGATCAGGCTGAATCCTTCTGAGACCTCCTGGTGGTCTGTTAAACGGTCTCCACAGAGAACTCAAATAAAATACTTCAGCCGTCTGTCCTCTGCCTTTTATCTCCCATGTGACCTTTGCATAATGTGACTACTGCAAATGTGACACTTACAGCTTATTCAAAAGGACTTTAGTTTGCTAGCCAGGCATTGTGGCAGGAGGCTGTGGTCCCAGCTACTCAGGAGGCTGAGGGAAGAGGATTGCTTGAGTCCAAGAGTTTGAGGTTCCTGTGAGCTGTGACACGACAGCACTCTATCCAGGGTGACAGAGTGAGACTCTGTCTCAAAAAAATTAAAAAAAGGACTTTGGTTTAAAACAATTATTCTTCCTCTGTTTTTTATTATTTCATTTACAAAAAGAAAAATCATGAACAAGACAAAAGAAGAAATTGGTAACATCTAATATGAATAAACTTTTTTTTTTTTTTGTAGAGACAGAGTCTCACTTTATCGCCCTCAGTAGAATGCCATGGTGTCACACAGCTCACAGCAACCTCCAACTCCTGGGCGTAAGTAATTCTCTTGCCTCAGCCTCCTGAGTAGCTGGGACTACAGGCGCCCGCCACAATGCCAGGCTATTTTTTGGCTGCGGTTCGGCGGGGGCCAGGTTTGAACCTACCACCCTCGGTATATGGGGCTGGCACCCTACTCACTGAGCCACAGGCACTGCCCATGAATAAACGTTTACTTGACGCAGTGTGTCTTTCAGTAAAGTCAATGTACAGAAGCAGCATCGGTGTTCACGCTCTCCTGCCTTTGGGTGGTGTATGGTCATCGGAACCTGCACAGTTCACTGGCCCCTCTTGTTAGCTTCTTGGACGTTTCTCAGTCACTTTACCCTGTTGCCACAGCAGGCAGACACATGACTCTGTGTTTGGCGTCTTATTGCTAGAGAAGCGCTGGCTCTCTTACAGTTTACTATGCTTTTTCTTCAAGGCCGAACTGTTGTCTATACTGATACGCACTGTGGACCAGACACACCATTAAAAATCAGCTTGTCACTGAGGATCCTGAATCCAGGAATAGAATAACTGAGTTTTCAGGACTTTCATGTCATTTCAGATTTAGGTGATGGATGCCTGTGAGGTTAACATGGTTGAAATTTGGTGATGTAAAAAGCCATTGATTTGTTTAAAAATAGGATTTTACTAGGATTCTCCATGATTCCTTTGGGTCAGTGCGATTAGAAAATAATTAGCAAGTTTACATAAATAATTCCAAATTGCTAGTAGGCAATACAGAGATCTTAATCTTTATTTTTCTTAAATGAACTTAAAAGGTATGCCTTGATTAACTTTATACTCCTGTTCTCCTATCCTCGATCCCTGCCCCTCTATCCTGCCTGAGACAGACAGCAAGAGGGGAAAAGCCAGAGGGGAAGAAACCGAGCCGGGTGGCTCATGAAGACCTTGCAGGCTGCACCGAAGCCGCAATACGTAAGGCAGAAAACGCAGCTGGAGGAGCTCTTTGGTTTCACTGTCCTTTCTGGAATCTGTGTGGCATCAAATAGTTTAGAGCAGGAAGTGATCTTTGGATCCTGGAAGGATTCAAGGTGATTAGACAGCTGAAGAATAAGGGCTCAAAGCCTGGACCACTCCCTTCGGGCGGGCAAGGTTTGAATAGTTTCGTAAATCCTTAGCTGAGACCTGTCTGTACTAGTCTCCTTTAGGCTCCTGGAAGACAGAGCCTGGGTCTTCATCCTTCCTCCATCTGCAGTAAATTGTATAGAACAGCAGCAGCTGCTTCACGAACAGCTGTCAGGTGACTGAAGTGTCTCCGTCGATCACCAAAGGGTGGGCCTCTCTGTCCCCACATGGCTGTGGTGCCCGTAGATTAATTCAGTTCTTTCCAAACCCAGCTTATGGGACAATTTGAACTGTAATTTGGAACCCACCTTTTTCTGTTCAGTAGTGTCTCCCATAAGGACTTTTTTGCTAAATTCCATAATGTAGCTGTTTTTGATTACTAGAATAGTTATTCTTCTCATCTTCAAGACTCAGGGCTTTTATTTTGAGGGGTGGGTGTGGTTGTTGTTTAGAAACAGGGTTTTTGGCTCGGCACCTGTAGCTCAGTGAATAGGGCGTCAGCCACATACACCGAGGAAAGTGTTCTTGGAGCCTCTGATCGGAGACACAGGGAAAAGGAACTGCAGACGAGATGATTAATCTGAAGGGAGGTCGAGACTTGCTCAGGTCAGTGACCAGGCCTGACTTTACTGATTATCTTATATACTTTCAAACATTCAGTAAGAATTTAACACAGATACACAAAGTGAAGTAAAGTTAGGAAGCTACCATTAAGATTACAATTCTGTGTGAAGGCTGAGGAACCATATACAATTGATTTAGTTTAGAGTAAAAACCTAAAGGAGACTGTCTGTCCTTGCCGGCCCAAACCGAAACTAGAGATTATAATGTTAACGAAGGAAGAAGACAGAGAACAGAACCCAACTCGAGCACATGTGTTTGAGCTTCCAGCTGCGACCCTGGTTCTTGCTCTCCAGATCTCTTTTTCGAGGGCCTTTCTGCATATTCCTGCATATTTATAAGCAGGTGCAGAAGCTCGATCTTTGAAGAAATCTTTCCCAGAATCATTCTCCTAGGGGAGCACATTGAAGCGAACTGCCATGTCTGAGCATGGGGTGCTTATCTCTACACTGAGGCTGGTGGGTTCGAGCCCTGCCTGGGCCTGCTAACCAACAATGACAACTGGGTCAAAAAAATAGCCGGGCATTGTGGCAGGTGCCTGTGGGCCCCGCTACTTGGGAGGCTAAGGCAAGAGAATAGCTTAAGCCCAAGAGTTTGAGGTCGCTGTGACCTATGATGCCACAGCACTCTACTGAGGGTGACAAAGTGAGACTCTGCCTCTAAAAAATAAATAAATAAAAAATAAATAAATAATAGAAATATAATTCAAAATCCGATTCAGATTTTGTGTTCTCCGTCTCTCTCGCATGGGCTAGTAGTATGTTCTGAATGTTTATGTCTCCCTAAAATTTATATATTGGAATCTCCAATGCAATATTATCGAGAAGTAGGGGCTTTGGGAGTTGCTGAGGCCATAAGGGTGGAGACCTCATGCGCGGGATGGACAATGTCAGAGAAGAGGCCTGGGGAGGCTCATTGGTACCCTTCCCCACGTGAAGATGCAGCCACGAGGCACCGTCCGTGAAGCAGACAGTGAGGCCTGGAAGCTACATCTGATATCTTGATCTTGGACCTCCTAGCCTCCAGCACTGTGAGCAATAGATTTCCAGTGTTTATAAATCACCCAGTTTAAGGTATTTTGTTAGAACAACCCAAAAAGATGAAGGCAGCTAAACTTTTGGCTCTAGTAACTTGGAGTTTGTATGTGTGTGTGTGTGTCTCTAAGAGAATATGTGCTAGTGTGTGTGCATATAACTCTGTGACTATTACAGGTGTGTGTGTGTGTCTGTGTCTAAGTGAACATGTGCTAGTGCGTGTGCATATAACTCTGTGACTATTACAGCTGTGTGTCTGTGTGTGTGTCTAAGTGAACATGTGCTAGTGCGTGTGCATATAACTCTGTGACTATTACAGCTGTGTGTGTGTGTCTGTGTCTAAGTGAACATGTGCTAG
>NW_003852576.1:3232667-3234072 GCF_000181295.1 Otolemur garnettii
ATATAACTCTGTGACTATTACAGCTGTGTGTGTGTGTCTGTGTCTAAGTGAACATGTGCTAGTGCGTGTGCATATAACTCTGTGACTATTACAGGTGTGTGTGTATATACGTGCATTTGTGGCGGGGAGTTGGTCCAGCTCTCAGACATCTCCTTCTTCTAAGAACTAACTTCTCCAAGGCACTGGGAGAGGAGGTGAAATGGGCCAACCCCTGCCTGCAATGTAGGCAGTGTGCCTGCTCCCTGGGCTGGCTGTGACTCTCTCTTCCTCAGTGCCCGGGTAGCAGTGATATGGGTGATAGTCCTTATCATTTCCCACTGACCAGAGGATTGCTCCCAACCAGTTCCCTCCAGTCCTGCATCTCGCAGTGGGCTGCTGGCTGGTGGCACCCCACTGTCTTTCTCTGACGGATCCACCTCCTCGCCTTCATCCTGTGAGAGTCCCCAATCCTTGCTGCCATCTGGAGATAACCCTCTGGCAATACAAGATTTATACTCCATGCCTTCCTCCCCTGGGGACTCAAGGGAGTGGTCCTAGCTGTCTTTCCCCAGGCAGTCCTGCCCTGGTGTATCACATCTCAATAATTCTCTTTTATATGGTCACAGGCACGGGGGACAGATCACTAGGAAGGCTAGCTACTCGGCTGTCTAATTAAGGAATAAATGGCTGGTCTCTTCCTTCAGTCGCCCCTGTCTGACAGGTGGGTCTCTTGAGGCCTCTGTTAGGATGAGCAGAGGGAATGGCCTCCAACACTTCAGTCCCCCTGGTGCCATCTCCTTGCTCTCAGTGCCCCTGGGCAATATGAAGGGAGGCAGTGGGTGATGGAGCCAGTCCAAAGATGCTTCTGGGTACTTGTAAGCCTTGGAGTGACACTGCCAGCTTCAGATGATGGCATTTGTAGGATGTGACAGATTAAGTACCTTCCTATACACTGGGCCTTAGCTGCAATTATAGGACAATAAGAAAAGTTCTAGTAGGCAGGGCACGGTGGCTCACACCTGTAATCCTAGAACTCTGGGAGGCCGAGGCAGGTGGATAGCTCTAGCTCAGGAGTTCAAGATCAGCCTGAGCAAGGAGTGAGACTCCTTTCTAAAAATAGCTAGGCATTGCTGGGTGCAGTGGCTCATACCTATAATCTTAGCACTCTGGGAGGCTGAGGCCGGTGGATTACTTGAGCTCTCGAGTGCAAGACCAGCCTGAGCAAGAGTGAGATCCCATCTCTAAAAAAAAGCCTGGCATTGTGACAGGTGCCTGTAGTCCCAGCTACTCAGGATTGCCTGAGCTCACAGGTTCAAGACCAACCTGAGCCCGAGCGAGACCTTGTCTCTATAAATAGCTGGGTGTTATGGTGGGCATGTGTAGTCCCAGCTACTCTCGAGGCTCAGGCAAGAGGATTACTTGAGCC
>NW_003852576.1:3234149-3238334 GCF_000181295.1 Otolemur garnettii
TTTTTTTTTTTAAGACTGAGTCACCCTCGGTAGAGTCCTATGCCATCACAGGTCACACCTCTAACTCCTGGCTTAAGCGATTCTCTTGCCTCAGCCTCCCAAGTAGCTGGAACTAAAGGCTCCCATCACAATGCCCGGCTAGTTTTTTGTTGCAGTTGTCATTGTTTTAGCAGCCCCAGGCCGTGTTCTAACCCTCCAGCCTCCGTGTATGTGGCTGGTGCCCTAACCACCGAGCTATGCGCACCAAGCCACCTTGAAGGACTTTTCTTTTGCCTTCAAACCTTGGTGAACTAGGGGAGAGAGCCCAGCTTTCAGCCTCTTCTGGCTTTTGACATGCCTTTCTCACTCAGTTTCATCATTTCTAGCCTTTGATTTAAGTAAGAAATGTGCAAGTCTCACTTGAAAACTTAGAGGCCACTACAGGGTTATCTATTGGTCTAATTTCAACACTGTGGCATTTCAGAGAATGGGGAGGCCCACGAAGGGGCCACTCTACTGAGGGCAACAAAGTGAGACTGTCTCAAAGAAAAAAAAAGCATTATGCTAAATCTGTTCTGCCTGTGGTCTACATGTTGAAAAACAAAGTCTGGAGGACAGGACATCTGTTTACATTATGGGTTACTGAATATTTTAAGACCACTGTCGATACCTACTTCTCAGAAGAAAAGATTCCTTTCAAGATATTACTGCTTGCCTTGGTGCTGGTAGCATAGTGGTTACAGTGTCAGCCACATACACTGAGGCTGCAGGATTTGAGCCTAGCCCAGGCCAGCTAAGCAACAATGACAACTCCAACAGAAAAAAAAAAAAAAATACCTGGGCGTTGTGTAGCCTGTAGTCCCAAATACTTGGGAGGCTGAAACAAGAGAATCGCTTTAGCCCAAGAGTTTGAGGTTACAGTCAACTGTGATGCCATGGTACTCTACTGAGGGCAACATAGCGAGACTCTGTCTCAAAAAAAAAAAAAAAAAGATATTACTGCTTGTTCAGAACGTACCTAGTCACCAGAAAGCTCTGACGGAGATGTGCAGGGATGTAAATGTTTTCCTGACTGCTAACACAATACCCATTCTGCAGCCATGGCTCAAGGATTAATTCTGACTTTCAAGTCTCATTATTAAATAAATAGATTGATTGAGGCTATAGCTGCTGTAAATGGTAATTCCTCTCATGGCAAAGTAAATTGAAAACCTTCTGGAAAGGATTCTCCCTTCTAGATGATGCCATAAAGAGCACTCGGGATTCACGGAAGGGGTCCAAATATCTACACTAACAAGAGTTTGGAACAAGTTGGTTTCAACCCTCATGGGTGACTTTGAGGGTTTAAGACTTCAGTGGAGGTAGTAACTGTGGACGGTAGAGAAAGCAGGAGAACTGGCATGAGAAGTGGAGCCTGAGGACGGCACGGAATGGCTGCAATCTCATGATGTGACTTCAATGCATGCGAATTGCTTCTTTTGGATGAATGTAGCTTCTTGAGATGGAATCTACTCCCCGTGAAGATGCTGTGAACATCGTTGAAATGACAACAGTGGGTTTAGAATGTTGCATAGCCTTGGCTGGTAAAGCAGCCACAGGATTGGAGAAGATTGACTCCAGTTTCCACTGTGGATAAAATCTATCACATAGCATCACATGCTACAGAGAAATCTCTCTTGAAGGGAAGAATTCTCTGATTTTAAGGAACTGCCACAGCCACCCCAACCGTTAGCAATAACCCACTGCCTGGTTGTGTCAGCAGCCGTCACCCACAGCAACAAGAACTCCACCCTCAGAAAGATTAGGATGTGCTGAAGGCTCAGATAATCATGAGCATCTTTTAGCAATAAATTACTTTTTAATTAAGGTATGTACATTTTTTTTAAGGCATTCTGCTATCACACACCTAATAGCTATCACTACAGTGCAGCATAAACATAACATTTATATGCTCTGAGAAACCAAACAAGCTTTATTTAGATACTCCCTTTTTTGTGATCTGGAACTGAACTCACAATTTTTCCACATATACCTGTATATCTAAAATGTTACAAATCGCTCTGATGTGTAATTAATGTAAAGTTATGAATGAGGTGTGTGGGTTCTCTCTCTGTGCTGAGTACTTAGAATCTGGTGTGCATTTCACACCCACACGGCACCCCAATTGGATAGCCTCGTGCATACGCCCGATAGCCATGAGTGGCTGGTGGATTATGACAGTTATCTATTATTTTACCTTCCAATATTTTCTTGTTTTTTTGAGACAGAGTCTCTCTCTGTCATCCCAGGTAGAGTGCAGTGGCGTCATTGTAGCTCATTGCAAGCTCAAACTTCTAGGCTGAAGGCATCCTCCTGCCTCAGCTTCCCAAGTATCTGGGACTATAGGCACTCACCACAATGCCTGGGTAATTTTCCTATTTTTAGGCTATTTTTAGAGACAAATCTTGCCCTTGCTCAGGCTTGTCTCAGACTCCTGAGCTCAACGGATCCTCCCAGCTTGGCCTCCCAGAGTGTTAGGATCACAGGCGTGAGCCACCCGACCTGCCAAATGTTCAGATCAATCACTTCCCTTCTCCTCCACTGCTACACTTTGGCGCAGTTTACCATTATCTCTGCCTGGGGAGATATATTAACCTCCTAACTTGGCTTCCTCACATTCACTCCCCACCCCCCCCTTTTATTCTTCACACTGAAGTCTAAGAAATCCTTTCAAAATACATACCTGCTCAGATGGCCACCTCAGGACCGCTGAGCCTTCCCTGTCCCTGCCTCTCCGGGCTTCAGCCACTAACCTTCAGCTCCATTCCCCTTCCGGGGTCCTTGGACCTTCCCCATTCTCACTCCCCTGCTCCCTGCCCAGAGAGGCATTTGTTAGGTTTCCAGACTGTCAGATGACTTCCTTACTATGCTATCATAGAATCATGTCCTTTCCTCCAAAGCTCTTATCTCTGTAATTTTGCTCTCATGGGATCAATTAATCAGCCTGTCTCATGTCCCTACTAGACTGCAATCCCTTCAGGGCAGGGACTCCATTTGTTTTGTCCACCATTTTCCCCCTGCACCCAGCCTAGGGCCTGGCATCCTGCGGGCTCTCATGAAATAATTTAAATAAATAATTGAAATGAGTAACTATTATTCTACAAGACCTTACAAAAACAGAATGAAAGGAATTTAAAACAAGGAGGAAAATGCCACATTGTCAGCTTTTAGTTTAATTTAAATTCTTAAAGGGTGAGAACAGAGGGATTCTAGAACAGAATAATGCACCATGTAATGAGATTCAGAAAACTTCACAAACATGGAAATAAGAACGTTCAGACGGACCGAAGGCAAAACACGCACAGACTGTGCCCTTCCCCACCCCAAGCATCTAAAATCAAAGAAGATGGGAAACAGGAAGGAATAGCGTGAGCTGTGTCCTGCTCCTCTCGTCCCTGAAAAATGCAGTGTGAGATGGATGTGGAGGAGTCTGGGTGGTAAAGAGAGCAGGCCAGTGCCTCGGCGATGATGCAGATTTTATAGGACAGTCTTGCTTTCACATATCATGTAATAGTAATGGTTTTCTCTTTAATAGTTGGAATCTTTTCTCTGTAATAGTTGAATTATCATGGAAGTGCCGGCATCTCAGCAGTAGTGGACAGGAGTTAGCCGATGAATTGATATGCGCTCATGTCTTCACATGGGGGTGCCGGGGGTGCAGTGGGAGACAAGGTGGCTGTGGTCGCTGTCCCTTCCTACGTGGGTTTAGGGACACTGTTAATCTCTGATTTCCTCCCCTCTTAGCTCTGTGTCAGTTAAACTGAGACATCAGGAACTAGGTGAGGATTCAAGGACAAGGTCAGCACATGTGAGATGAGTAACAGCAAAGGTCGTTCAGTGACTCTCACTGCTTCAGTGGGGATGTGACCAGGTATGTAAGTGACTCATTCTCTAACCAGAGACGGGTGGCGGTGCTGGCGGGAAGCTGAGAAGAGTTCTCCAGCATTGGTCCCTCCGGAACACGGACTGGGTGACTTCCTCTCAAAGAGAACGACTACTCACTGCTGACACAAAACGTCTGGCCTCCTCTCTTGAGTAGACGGAGGACACTTAGAAAGAGGAGAGGAAATGGAGTGAGCCGGAGAGAGGACGAATTTCTATTTTGGATGAGCTAAATTATGTTACTATATGTTAATCACAAAAGCTCAGGTTTTTTTTTTTTTTTTT
>NW_003852576.1:3241269-3243011 GCF_000181295.1 Otolemur garnettii
CGTGTATTCCCTTCCCGTTCTCCCTGTTCTCTAGCTTGTCCTGCATTCTTTCCAAAAATTGGGACTTTTTAAAAACGCCGCGGGACGTGGGACAAATTGTTAAAAATTGAGACTGTCCCGCCAAAAGCGGGACGTCTGGTTACCTTATGCTTGTGGTCCTCTTCCAAAGTCAAGGGCTTGTTGGCAGAGTCCATTTCTCTGTGGCTATATAACTCATGCAGCTTGCTTCTCCATGGCCAGCAGAAGAGCACCTCTCGGCAGGAGGCTCAGGGGGGACCCAACCCATCTTTTTATGGGCTCACTTGATTTGTCAGGCCCACTCGAGATAGTCTTCCTCAAAGTCAACTGATTAGGACTTTATTTATTTATTTTTTGAGACAGAGCCTCAAGCTGTCGCCCTGGGTAGAGTGCCGTGGCATCACAGCTCACAGCAACCTCCAACTCCTGGGCTGAGCGATTCTTCTGCCTCTGCCTCCCAAGTAGCTGGAACTATAAGCGCCCACCACAACGCCGGGCTATTTTTTGGTTGCAGCCGTCGTTGTTGTTTGGTGGGCCCGGGCTGGATTTGAACCTGCCAGCTCAGGTGTGTGTGGCTGGCGCCTCGGCCCCTTGAGCCACAGGTGCCGAACCAAGGACTTTATTTTTGAGACAGAGTTTTACTCTGTCTCCATCAGCAGAGTGCTGTGGCATCATCACAGCTCATAGCAACCTCAAACTTTGGGGCTCAAGAGATCCTTGTGCCTCAGCCTCCTGATGACAGGTGCCCACCACAATGCCCAGCTGTTCTTAGTAGAGACAGGGTCTCACTCTTTCTAAGGCTGGTCTTGAACTCCTAAACTCAAGGGATTCATGTGCTTTCACCTCCCCGTGTGCTAGGATCACAGGCACAAGCCACTGTGTCCAGTTTGATTAAGGACTTTAATTCCATCTGCAAACCTCTTCACCTTTGTTATGGTAGGTAACATAATCACAGAAGTGACACCCTGTCATCGTGACAGTTGTAGCCACACTTGAGGGGAGGAGCAATTATACAGAGTGTGTAACCAGGCACACACTGTCTATCATCTCCACGTTCAAATCAAACAACAAATGGACACTGATATGTGATGATCAGATCATTTTTCACCTGTCATAAAACTATTATTCTATGAGGAGGGGGTGGGGGAGGGGAGAGGAGAAGGGCAGATGGGTGGTGGGAGGGTGACTGGAAAGATCTCCTATATGGTCTGTCTAACAAGGGTACAAGTGAACTTTTCTAGAATTAGAGTATACATGTTTTAACACAATAACTAAGTAAATGACACAAAGTCTATGTTAACCAGTCTGATGAAAATATTTCAAATTGTATATGAAAACACTACACTGTAACCCATGTTTGCATTAACGTATACAGCTATCATTTAATAATAATAATAAAATATATAAAACTATTATTCTTGTTTTGATTACTTTTTCAACCACTGAAAATGTAAAAACCATTCTTAACCTGGAGTTTGGGGAAAAAATAACATGCACTAAGCTGTACGTGGCCTGTGGATTGCAGTTTGCCATCTCCTGATATAACCTGCGAAAAATGACAGGAGATGGGCTTGGCGCCTGTGGCTCAAGTGGCTAAGGCACCAGCCACATACACCTAAGGTGGCGGGTTTGAATCCCCAGCCTGGGCCCGCCAAACAACAATGATGGCTGCAACCAAAAAATGGCCAGGTGTTGTGGCGGGCACCTGTAGTCCCAGCTACTTG
>NW_003852576.1:3243221-3246937 GCF_000181295.1 Otolemur garnettii
AAAAAAAAAAAATGACAGGAGATGGCTCTCGAAGCCTGCTGACAAATGGCTTCTAGAACCAGATGTTAGAGCCAGATGGCATAGCTTTACAATATATTGGAGCAATCCTGGAATTTAAGTGTGACCTGTCTGGGATATAAGACACTAGAGGCCTTCTCTCACACCTTGCCTCCTACAACCTGGCAGGATCGAACCCTGGACAGACAGAAGACCAAGGTTACTAACCTAAGGGATCTCCCATATGAGGACATGGGGACATCTGAGAAGCTGTCCTCACCAAACACAGCCTAGCCTGGTGTCTCCCAGCTTCCTCACGTTGTCATCCTTGTACTGACATAAACCATAGCTTCTTTGAATTTATCTGTTCAGGTGCTTATTTTTTGCAAGCTGCCATTAATCGATCAGCATGCTCTTTACTTTCACTGAAATTGTAATTCTGCTAAAAAATTTAAAAAAAAAACTATGATGGTTTTTCATATCACAAAGCACAATCATAATTTCAGATATTTAGGTTGCACATCTAGACTAATTTTCACATTGTTCGAATCCAGATTTTAATCAGCACATAATAAAAGATTAACAACTGGAAAAAATTCTT
Organism: Otolemur garnettii; assembly: GCF_000181295.1. Lineage (NCBI taxonomy): Eukaryota > Metazoa > Chordata > Mammalia > Primates > Galagidae > Otolemur > Otolemur garnettii. The sequence goes on from NW_003852576.1 coordinate 3,243,820, forward strand.
AAGAAATTTCTCAAGAACATGCTGATAGCATCTGATATAACATTAGATCTTAGAATCATAATATGTTTGCCTAACCACAAATGTACTTAACCAGCGTTCAATTGGTGCTTACTGCATGGTAACCACTGTTCTAAGCACTACACAAATATTAATGTATGTAATCCTTATACTCACCCTTTAGAGACAGGATTAGTATATTGTTCTTGGTAAGGAAACCAAGACACAGGCTTGGTGCCCATAGCTCACTGAGTAGGGTGCCAGGCCTGCTAAAGACAACTGCAACCAAAAAATAGCCGGGCACTGTGGCAAGTGCCTGTAGTCCCAACTACCTGGAAGGCTGAGACAAGAGAATTGCTTAAGCCCAAGAGTTTGAGGTTGCTGTGAGCTGTGATGTGACAGCACTCTACAGAGGGAGACATAGTGAGACTCTGTCTCAAAAAAAAAAAAAAAGAAAAGAAACCAAGACACAGAGCAGTTAAGTAACTTGGCTAACATCTCCTCACTGGTAAGTGGCTGAATTGGGATTTGAACCCCAATAATTTTATTCCAGATTCCATGTTCTCACTCACTAGGCTATGCTCCCTCTCCAGCATATACTAATAAAAAAAAATTCCTGACTGTGCTGACATAATTCATGGTACACAAATAATTAATAAGATGTTTTAATGAAAACACTGAAATTAGTGTGAAAATTCTTGAAGGTGACATCCTCCTAGGTGACTAACGTGGCCAATTAAATGACCGTCTTTCCTCCAGGCTAAGCCACAGCCAGCTTGTTGATTACCTGGTCAGAATGTCATCCAATATTTTTTTTCATCCTATATTTCTAATGCTAGGGCCCAGACTCCTCCAATGCTGGCAACATCAGAATCTTGGTGGAGATCAGTTGCATGGGATAGATTTGCAACAATTGTATTAATAATTCATCAGGTTTTTTCAATTGAAGTAGAAGTTGTTATTGTAAAATTATTCAAAATTTGTTACATTTCTATAGTAGGAGTGAAGACACTGAAATAATCATGTGATTTTATCAAAGACAAATTTGGTTCTATTCAAACATAAGATTTCTGATACAGATGCCTGTTCTCGGAAGAATACTAATGATGTTTCAACCATCGCATGCTTAGTTTTTATCAGCTGAAAAAGTTCCACTGGCAAGACATTTTCTAAAGAACCTAAATCAAAACAACGCCATTGCAATTTTCCACGATGCTTTTTTCAAAATGGAGGGCAGAATATACATATTTCTCCACGTGAATCTTTGCATTTTAATCAGAACTAAAGAAAAAGATAAAAATGTGAATGGTTTCATTCTAAAAATAAAAGAATTTCCGAAGGACATTGCTAATAATATTGAATATTCATTTTACCGAAAATTTGGTGAAACTAATCAGGTAATAGGAATCTATCTACCTTTAGAGGTATATATTGAAAAGCCTTTAACAATTATGCTTTATTTGAAAACAAATACAAAACAACAAAAACTTGTTAAAAGGGCCTGAAAAGGATGATCTGAAGAAGGTATGAAATAATTTCTAGGATATTTTACTTTCTGTTGCTATGAAGACTTTTTTATTTTATTTTTTTTGGCCAGGGCTGGGTTTGAACCCACCACCTCCAGCACATGGGGCCAGCGCCCTACTCCTTTGAGCCACAGGCACCATCCCTACTATTAAGACTTTTAAAAATGAGATCTTTATCTTGAATTATTACTTAAATAATAAGTGCCAAGCAGAGCAGAAGAAAACAAAATTATATAGAAAGATTTTTTTCGTCTTGGCACCTGTGGCTCAAGTGGCTAAGGCACCAGCCACATACACCTAAGTGGCGGGTTTGAATCCAGCCCAGGCCCGCCAAGCAACAATGGTGGCTGCAACCAAAAAATAGCCGGGCGTTGTGGCCAGTGCCTGTAGTCCCAGCTACTTGGGAGGCAGAGGCAGGAGACTTGCTTGAGCCCAGGAGTTGGAGGTTGCTGTGAGCTGTGATGCCACAGCACTCTACCCAGGGGGACAGCTTGAGGCTCTGTCTCAAAAAAAAAGATTTTTTTCATGGAAAAAATATTACTATTCAATTTCCAACTCTTGAGCTTGAGCAATTCTCTTACCTCAGGCTCCCAAGTAGCTGGGACTGTGGACCCCCACCACAATGCCTGGCTATTTTTTGATTGTATTTTGTTATTGTTGTTTGGCAGGCCTGGGCTGGATTCAAACCTGCCAGCTCCTGCCAGCACCCTAACCACTTGAGCTATAGGCGCTGAACAAACTATTTATTTTATTATTATTTTTAAGTTAGCATAGCTCACAGTAACCTCAAACACCCGGGCTAGGAGATCCTCTTGCTCCATCCTCCCGAGCACCTGGGATTACAAACGCCCACCAGAATGCCCAGCTAGCTTTTCTGCTTTTAGCAGAGACGGGGTCTTGCTCTTCCTCAGCCTGGTCTTACCTCCTGAGCTCAAGTGATTGACCTCCTAGAGTTTTAGGTTTACAGGTGTGAGCCACTGCTCCTGGCCCTTGGGGATTACTAAATAAATTAATATAAAATCCAAATTGACCAAGAGATGTCTGAACAAATTCACATTTTACAAGTTGAATGCTACAAATGAGTACAAAAGTGGAAAGCCCTACTAAGGGCTTTAACCAGAATGATGGAAATGACCAGAGAAAGATTGTAGACTCGCAAATTGTATTAACTCGTCTGTACTATTTTGCAGAAGTTTGTATTTATATTTTTATGTATGTTTATTTTTGTCAATAGAAGGTGGTGGTTAAATAGTAGCTCATACAATTTATTTATTTTTTTGAGACAGGATCTTGCTATATCACCTAGGCTGGCCTTGAACTCCTGGGTCCAAGCAATCCTCCCATCTCAGTCTCCTGAGTAGCTGGGACAACAGGTGCATGCTACCATACCTGGTTATTTTTTATTTTTTATTTTTCTCTCTGAGACAGAGCCTCAAGCTGTCCCCCTGGGTAGAGTGCCGTGGCATTACAGCTCACAGCAACCTCCAACTCCTGGGCTCAAGAGAGTCTCCTGCCTCCGCCTCCCAAGTAGCTGGGACCACAGGTGCCCACCACAACGCCCAGCCATCTTTTTGGTTGCAGCCGTCATTGTTGTT
>NW_003852576.1:3247153-3249799 GCF_000181295.1 Otolemur garnettii
TAACTCCTGGGCTAAAGCGAGTCTCCTGCCTCCACCTCCCAAGTAGCTGGGATCACAGGCGTCCGCCAGAACGCCTGGCTGTTTTTATTTTTGGTTGCAGCCGTCATTGTTGTTTTGACGGGCCCCGGGCTGGATTCGAACCCACCACCTTAGGTGTATGTGGCTGGTGACTTAGCCACTTGAGCCACAGGCGCCGAGTCCTTTTTTAATGTTTTTCTAGAGACATGGTCTGACTCTGTTGCTGAGGCTGGTCTCAGACTCTTGGCCTCTAGCAATCCTCCTTCCTTAGCCTTACAAGTAGCTGGGATTATAGGCATGAGCCACCATGCTCAGCTCACAGAATTAAATTTTTAATTTTTGAGGCTTTCTAAAAATAAATTCACAAATAAAAAGTATAATTTTTTTTTTTGAGATATTTTCTCACTATATTGCCCTCGGTAGAGTGCCGTGGCAGCACACAGCTCACAGCAACCTCCAACTCTTGGGCTTAAGTGATTCTCTTGCCTCAACCTCCCTAATAGCTGTGACGATAGGCACCCTCACAACGCCTGGCTATAAAAAGTATAATTTGGGGTGGTGCCTGTGGCTCAGTGGGTAGGGCGCCAGCCCAATATACTGAGGGTGGTGGGTTTGAGCCCAGCCCTGGGCAAACTGCAACAACCACAACAAAATAGCCAGGTGTTGGTGGGTGCCTGTAGTCCCAGCTACTCATGAGGCTGAGGCAAGAGAGGAATTGGAGGTTGCTGTGAGCTGTGACATCATAGCACTCTACTGAGGGCAACAAAGTGAGACTCTGTCTCTAAGAAAAAAAAAAGTATAATTTGTTCAGGACGTCAATTCAAATTTGGTGTCTGGAAATATGGTTACTATATGAGTGTTCTGGACCAGAAGATGTGCTCTGATTTGGAAAGAGTGAAGCAAAGAAAGAGTCACAGTGGAAGTAAATGAAAGAAAAATAAGGTATGGTTGATTGGAGAATTAATGGGATCTTTTCTACCCAGAAGAAAAGCATTGCAGACATAAGATGATTCTTGATAAGGTAATAATCGCTTACTATATAGTCAAACTCTAAGCACTTCAGCCAGAAACTACTGAGCCCCAGGAAAGCACTATTAGGCGTTGTTAAAGCAATTGATTGCTTCCATCATTGTTTGTGTGGCTGGAATTTCACAATCAGAACTTATCATGCTGAATTATGAGGCCTGCTGAAATTCACAAACTTGGAGGGACAAATAGGCTGGATGTTTACAAAACCGTAAGGCTATCATTTGTGAATTGAACATCGAACATCATAATGCACATACATTATCTAGGCACCCCGTGTGGGGATAATGCTTCCAAAGCTGACATTAGGCAGAAAGGAAAGAAACAACTAGTCCAACAGATCTGGTAGTTAGTGTTTTGGAACAACCAAAAGTTCCGGCTGGGAGGGTGGAAAACACTCCTATTTTGTGAATAGAAAGTTATGAAATGGTTCATTTATTCATCCCACAAATAATTATTGAGTGTATACGATGTGTCTGGCGTTGTTCAGATACAAGGGGTACACCAGGGAGCGGGACAAATCACAGGACCAAGGTCCAGGAAAGACACACACAGAGAGAAAAATATTTTGTGAAAACTGGATTGACTCTATGAAAAAGAGAAACAGTGGCGGTGTCTATAGCTCAGTGGGTAGAGTGCTGGCCCCATATACCAAGGGTGGTGGGTTCAAACCTGGCCCTGGCCAAACTGCAACAAAAAAATATCCGGGTATTGTGGCAGGCGCCTGTAGTCCCAGGTACTCAGAAGGCTGAGGCAAGAGAATCACCTAAGCCCAAGAACTAGAGGTTGCTGTGAGCTGTGATGTCACAGCACTCTACCCAGGGTGACACAGTGAAACTCTTTCTCTAAAAAAAAAAAAAAGAAAAGAAAAGAAAAAGAGAAACAGATTTTATGAAGAGAAGATGTCTAATTATATCGCCACTATTAAATACTATTATGTGTAAATATAGTCAAGCTTTTAATTACAATTTCTTTTGCATGAAAGTGATATCTGACTGATTAATTGGATGCACTTCTTTTAAAAAATGTAATATTTCACTTTTGGACAATCCTAGAATTCCATTACTCTCGTTTTCCAAGAAAGTTTAGACCATTACACATGATCAACCAAATTAAAACTGACTTGCAAAAAAGTGGGTTTAAGGGTGGCTCCTGTGGCTCAAAGGAACAGGATGCTGGCCCTATATGCCAGAGGTGGTGGGTTCAAACCCAGCCCCAGCCATGGAAAAAAAAAAAAGGTGGGTTTAACACAGATTGCCTAGAAAAATTCCACTTTTCAGGAAAATACTTACAGTTCCACTTTATATTCTCTCCTAGTGAATAGTGTTTCCAAGGCATCCACAATTTTATAAAACTATTTCTAACATACTGCATTCTAGATGGATACAGTATTTCTCAGATCAACCAGAAAAATATTGTCATAATTTTCTATAAGGGACTAGCAGTAAAATAAAAGCAAATATTTCTAAGCACTTCACACAGTGCCTGACACATAATAAGTATTTATTAAATACTTATTGACATGAGAAGCAAATTGGGTATGAAAAATTAACATCACACTAATTATGTAGTAAGGGCAGACTTGGTTGGTTGGATCCTGCA
>NW_003852576.1:3250841-3257649 GCF_000181295.1 Otolemur garnettii
TTGCTGTTTTTGAGACAAGGCCTCAAGCTGTCGCCCTGGGTAGAGTCCTGTGGCATCATAGCTCACAGCAACCTCCAACTCCAGGGCTCAAGTGATTCTCTTGACTTTGCCTCCCAAGTAGCTGGGACTACAGGTGCACACCACAAAGCCCGGCTAGTTTTTTTCTATTTTTAGTAGAGATGGGGGTCTGGCTCTTGCTCAGGCTGGTCTCCAGCTGCTCAGCTCAAGCAACCCCTCAGCCTTGGTTTCCGAAAGTGCTGGGATTATGGGCATGAAGCACCTCGCCATGCCTAGGGCTAGTTATTCTGGAAAAGGACAGACTTAACCCAGGGAGACTATTACCAGGAAGATTAGGAAGACGGTGCTCCTGGAAACACAGCCTGCTGACTTCCTCGGCCTTTTCCTCCTGTCTCTCTCTTAAGTTTCCCCTTTGCTCTGCCCAGCCCCCGGGGGAAGGGCTGCCCTCATATCCCACATACATCTGTCCCTTTGGCATACTTTCTCCCCTTCATCTGGCCAGGCATCCATCCTTCAAAATGCTCTTCAAGGAAGCCTTTCCTGACACCCCTAAAATCCGGGAGAGGCCCCACCTTCCACTGTCCCAGAACACCGTGCCTACCCTGACCTGCAACCCACTGCGTGAGAGTGGCTGTTGACGTATTGGAGTTCCCAGCAGCTGCAGCAACTTCAAGAGAGGAGTTATGTCTTTTATCTTTATAATTCAGTGCCCAGCGCACAGTAAACATACAATAGATGTTTGTTGAATGAATAAATGAGATTTATTGACGTTTTTGACATCAAACTATTTCAGACCCTAGTGATCTCAAATCCATCATCATATTCTGCACAGACTGATTGAATATCGATCCTTTGCCGTTGCTTCAAGTTAAAAAAAAAAAACTTTTTGAAAGTATGATGTGCATCTGTAAAGCAACAAAACTGATTCTATAAGATATCCATGAATGTCAATCTTGTAATTTTATAATACGATTATCCCTCACAAGTGAAAATTGAAATGACTGAGTTGCTGTAGGACTTGAACATGTGCTTCAGGAATCATCACTTCGTTTCCTGATGTACAACTGCGAGTTTCAGTTAAAAACACTGGAAAGAAACAGGTTGGTGGGCAGTGCCTGTGGCTCAAAGGAGTAGGACGCCAGCCCCATATGCCCAAAGTGGCGGGTTCAAACCCAGCCCCAGCCCAAAACTGCCAAAATAAATTAATTAAAAGAAAGAAAAGAAACAGGCTGGTGTGCAGATTTGCAAATAAGGGTCGGGAGTGGTGGCTTACGTCTGTAATCCTCCAGACCAGCCTGAACAAGAGCAAGACTTTGTCTCTAAAACTGGCCCAGCATGGTAGTAGGTGCCTGTAGTCCCAGCTTCTTGGGAGGCTGAGGTAAGAGGATTGCTTGAGCCCAAGACTTTGCGGTTGCTGTGAGCTGTGACACTTCGGCGCTCTACTGAGGGTGACATAGTGAGGCTGTCTCAAAAAAACCCCATTTTTTTTGGCACATAATATTTGATGTCATCTCTGTCAAAAACTTTCTTGGTTTGTTTCTATATTTTATTTTATTTTATTTTTTGAGACAGAGCCTCAAGCTGTCCCTCTGGGTAGAGTGCCCGGCTTTTTTTTTTTTTTTTGGTTGCACCTGTCATTGTTGTTTGGTGGGCCCAGGCTGGATTCGAACCCACCACCTTAGGTGTATGTGGCTGGTGCCTTAGCCACTTGAGCCACAGGCGCCGAGCCTATTTAATTATTCATTTATTTATTTATTAACTTTTGAGACAGAGTCTCACTTTGCTGCCCTCTGTAGAGCACTATAGCATCACAGCTCACAGCAACCTCAGTTTTTCTATTTTTAGTAGAGGCATGGCGCCTGTAGCTCAGTGGCTAGGGTGCCACATACACCATAACTGGTGGGTTTGAATCCAGCCCGGGCCTGACAAACAACAATGACAACTACAACCAAAAAATAGCCAGGCGTGGTGGGTGCCTGAAATCTCAGCTACTTGGGAGGCTGAGGCAAAAGAATCGCTTAAGCATAAGTGTTTGAGGTTGCTGTGAGCTGTGATGCCATGGTACTCTACCCAGGTAACAGCTTGAGACTCTGTCTCACACACACACACATACACACACACACAAAAATAGTAGAGACAGGGTCTTACTCTTACTCAGGGTGGTCTCCAAGTCCTGAGCTCAAGCAATCCACCCACCTCAGCCTCTCAGAGTGCTAAGATTATAGGTGTGAGCCACTGACCCCAGCCTTGTTCTTATGTTTTATTTTATTTTATTTATTTGAGACAGATTGCACAAATGTTTCTTGGATATTTTCTATTCTAATTGTGCCAGTATCATGATGAGGTACCAGGAGTGATTTACATACAATCTTTTTTTTTTTTTTAAGAGACAGACCTTCACTTTGTCACCCTTCGTGGAGTACTGGGCCATCACAGCTCACAGCAACCTCCAGCTCTTGGGCTTAGGTGATTCTCTTGCATCAGCCTCCCAAGATTAAAGGCCCTGGCCACAATGCCCAGCTATTTTTGTTGTCGTTGCAGTTTGGCCAGGGCTGGGTTCAAACCTGCCACCCTCGGTATATGGGGCCGGTGCCCTACTCACTGAGCCACAGACGCCGCCCAATCTTTTTTGTTCCCTATTCACTCATGTCTTTATCCAATAGATATTGTGACCCTTTTGTGTAAGTTCATAAGGCACTGCTGTAAGTGCCACAGGAGGAAAAGGATCACTTTGTTCCTGATTTCATAGAAACTATAATTTAGTTAGGGAGAGAAGATACATGGGCAGAACGTATTTAGCTACAAAAAAAAAGAAAAGAAAAAGAAAATGGAGTATTGGCTTGGTGCCTATAGCTCAGGGGCTAGGGTGCCAGCCACATACACCAGAGCTGGAGGGTTTGAATCCAGACCAGGCCAACTACAACCAAAAAACAGCTGAACATTGTGGCAGGTGCCTGTAGTCCCAGCTACTTGAGAGGCTTGAGGCAAGAGAGTGGCTTAAGCCCAAGAGTTTGAGGTTGCTGTGAGCTGTGACGCCATGGCACTCTGCCAAGGGCGACAGAGTGAGACTATCTCAAAAAAAGAAAATAAAGTATATATAGGGATAATGATGATTAGAATGTTATCTCCAAAGAATATTTATTTTTTTTGACTTTTAGACTTTTCAAGATCCAAAAGCATGTTTTGCCAATGCTGTGGACTTGGGGTTGATGGAGATGATCTGCCTCCTTCACAATGGCGCCATGTAGGTGACCCCTGGTTGTCTCTGAGGTCACATATGTTGTGGGACTGCCTAGGTAAGATGGTGGCCTCGTGGTTTCTGGGTCAGACATTTCTTTGGTATGTGTGTTGTCAATGGATAAGAAGCCATACCCTGTAAAATCATTTAAGGGGGTCTATTCTGAGCCAGTTTTGAGGACCATGACCCAGAGCCACAGCCAAGAAGCCCTGAGCAAGTGGACGTGTGGGGGTGGGGTGACAGTTTGGTTTTATACATTTTAGGGCAGTGGTTCTCAACCTGTGGGTTGCGACCCCTTTGTAACAATGAAAATACATCGCGGCATTAGGAAGGTTGAGAACCACTGTTTTAGGGAGACAGGAATTATGGGTGAAGTTGATACAGGCTTCCCTCACTCAGGGCTGGACAGGGTCCCTACCATTCTGTAGGCCCAATTGAGCTTAGAAATCAGACCCCCACTCTAGGCACAAACAGGTGGCCCTTTCCAGGCCACACTCTCTGGGCTCTCGAAAGGTCATGAACAAAGCAGTGTGGAACGTTTTGGTTAGTTCCACTCTGAGGAGGGAACACATACCCTAATCCCTTCCCAGGGACAAAAACTGCAGGGACCCGATAAGCTTGTGGGAGTGGAGGAGGGACAGCGTTCATTCATTTGTTAATGCCCTCATCAACTTTGAAAAGATGTATTTCCACCTACCAAGTCCAGGCCAAAAATATAATAAACCCCCCTAGGCAGAGAGCCCAAAAGTGAGACTTCTGACTTGGGTCTTCTTTGCCGGAAGCTCTGGCGCTTTTTTACTCCGTCTGTATTCCCTTCTGTCTAATAAAAATCCTGTCTTACCACTGATCTGTGGTCCGTGGGTTCATTCTTCAAAGCCCGAGACCAAGGACCTACTGAGGAAGAAATTCCAGTAACAAAGTCACAGATCAATATGTAGGAAAACATACTTTGGTTTGTCCCCCCAAAGTGGGACATCTGGAAGGAAGGAGGCCACAGGTGATAGATGGGTTTCAAGATTATCTAGCTGACAATTGGCTGAAAGACTTAGGCTTTGTCTAAAAGACCAGGAGTGAGTGAAAGGGAATAGTTAAGATAAATGGGCTGTTAATTAGAGACAAAGAACCGGACAGTGGTTTGTGATGTATATTGGGACCTGAAGGGGGGTCTTGCCGAGCCCCAGGCTTTTTGTGAATCACAAAGGGCGTCTCTAAGGAGAGGGGCCTGGTGAGGCCTGTCTGATCACCTTTCTCAGGGTCAGCAACTCAGTTTTAGGGATCCCCTTGGCCAAGAGGGGACCCGTTGGTCAGTCGCCGAAGGGGGGAGACTTAAGACTTTATCTGAGTTCACCGCGTCGTCCCTGAAGCAGCTTGCGGTAGAGTCGGTTTCCCCAGAGTGGTTCCTAGTCCTAGGGCTCAGAATCTTCCCTAGGAGTTTTTGTTTAAAATAAAGATCCCTAGTCCTTCTGCATATGTGCATTTTAACAGTTTCCTTGGGCAATTGTTATGGATACTAAGCAGACTCCGCAGGTAATTTTCACGTATGCTAAAGTTTAAGATGCGGAGCTCCTAATTGGAGAAGGGGCTCGGAATCCTGGCTGTGTATGGGGAAATTAACTGGGGCACTTTTTATCCTTTTTGTGATCCTCAGGTGACATTCCTAGAGATTCTGGCGTTACTTGCCCTGGGGTAAGGGCCAGGTCTTGATATATCTTAAATTTTCTCAGGTTGCTGGGTGCGGTGGTTCATACCTGTAAATTCTAAGCACTCTGGGAGGCTGAAGCGGGGGGGATCCTTTGAGCTCAGCAGTTTGAGGTTGCTGTGAGCTATGATGAAACCACAGCACTGTTAACCTGGGTGACAGAGTGAGACTCTGTCTACAAACAAACAACAAACTAATAAATTTTCTCAGGTATTCTAATGTGTAGCTGAGAACTAAAACCATTCATCCGCACTGAGAGCTCAAAGCACCTTAGGGACACGTACGTTACTCTAAGCATTAACGTGACTTTCCTCATTCTGCCATCCCTGTTAGCATGACTTTACTTGTCAAGGAAGGTTTTTGCATGGACAAATAGCTTGATCCTCACAAGAACTTCCCCAAACACACAACTCTTCAGTAAAAAGCCTGGAGTTTGTGCCCTAAGATTCTTTGAATCCTGCACCTTGAAATCCTTGCTTTGCTGTTTGCATCAATCCTGGGCTGTTAATCATGTTCCTTCCCTGATACTAACCCCCAGTTCTGAAGGCTCAGTAGCATCAAATTTCTAATTCTCAATAAACCCTGCCCTCACCGTCGCCCATCTCAGCACCATCAGACATTGCATTCCCTTAGCTGGATAAACAATAAACTCAGCTTTGCTTCTCGACATTAATCTTGATGCTATTTGATAGGTGAAAGAATCAGACGTAGCTGGGAACCACGGATATATCAGAATGCTGAAACTGATGTCAGATGGCAGCAAAGGAAACTAAAGCTCTCAGGGCCCTTCTCCTCCTCCACCCCCACAACTCCTTATGCAAAAAAGGAAAGTTGGGGCTGGAGGCTGAATCGTGCCACACCTCCTTCCAAATGAAAAGCTGTTACTGGGCAGTGCCCGTGGCTCAGAGGGGAGGGCGCTGGCCCCATATACCGAGGGTGGCAGGTTCGAACCTGGCCCCAGCCAAACTGCAAAGACAAAAAAATAGCAGGGCATTGTGGCAGGCGCCTGTACTCCGGAGGCTGAGGCAAGAGAATTGCCTTAGCCCAGGAGTTGGAGGTTGCTCTGAGCTGTGAAATCGAGGGCGATAAAGTGAAACTCTGTCTCAAAAAGAAAGAAAAAGAAAAGCTGTTGCTAACATAATGCATTAGCCAGATGCTCTGGGAAAGGAGGAAGGCCTCGGGCATCTAAGAAGGGCCCCTCCCCTCTGATCAGCGCTAAGGAAATTCTTTGCTGCCCCCTCCCCATAACAAGCATACATGCAGGTTGTAACTTTAGGTCTGTAGGCTAAAACTGAAGTCTATCTGATACCATGCTGATAACGCTGATTTTAAGTTTCTCTTCTTGGGGGCAGAACAGAGACAAGATCAATCACTCCTCCACCCACCCAGAGACATCTGCATAATTGATTTTCCTTTACTCCTTCTTTCTCTTCAAATATCTCTTGTAAAATGTAGATTTGCTCAGCACAAATTAGATCCTCGCTGCCCATCCCCCTCCTCTTTTTTCCTTCTGTGGGCCCTCTCCCCTTAAATACTGAGTTCCTTAACTCCACTTCAGAGAGCATAGGTCACAGATGCTTCTGTGGTTTGTGCTTTTCCCAGATACATCCTCCAACTTTGGCTGAATACACCTCCAGTGAAGGAGAACTTTGTGAAAGCTCATGGGCGAGAATAAGACGGAGTCTGTGGCTCGGCACCTACAACTCAGTGATTAGGACGCCAGCCACATACGCTGGGGCTGGCAGGTCCGAACATGGCCCAACTACTAAAATAAATAAATAAATAAATAAATAAACGGGCGTTGTGGCGGGCTCCTATAGTCCAGCTACTTGGGAGGCTGAGGCAAGAGAATC
>NW_003852576.1:3257947-3259764 GCF_000181295.1 Otolemur garnettii
GAGGCTGAGGCAGGAGACTCGCTTGAGCCCAGGAGTTGGAAGTTGCTGTGAGCGTGATGCCATGGCACTCTACCCAGGGGGATAGCTTGAGGCTCGGTCTCAAAAAAAAAAGATGGAGTCTGTCAGGGTAAGGCTGAGATGACTCGGCTGATTTAGTCTGTCCATTTAGGTCCTAAGTGACCTTCACCTGGCATCTTCCATCCTTGTTTTGTAAATTTTGCTTTAACCTAAATATGTATTGTAGGGATCGGGGCAAAACCTGCCCTTTTCCCTTGATCTGGTTCGTTGAGAGTTCAACTCACAATTATGGTAGATTAATAAGAAAAAGGTTTATTTCCAAATACCATGCACATGGGGGAAACCACAAGAATGATTACCCAAAGTCTCAGCGATGGTCATGGTCAGAGACCTTTATAGATGCTTTTTGGAAGGCTGAGGAGAATGTGGAAAGTACAGGTGCAGTAAGTGGTTGCTGTGGAGGATGTGTAATGGGTGAAAACAGATTGATTTGTAGATTAACCTGAGAGACCGGTATTGTGCTCCAAATGACCTCGGGGCCAGGCCTATTAGCTTGTGATAAGGAAGTCAGCAGCCCCTTTTTGATTCCGAATCAGGTTACTTGGGTTTTATGTGATAGAGGAAAGGCCTCTTCCAACGCTTTCTGATTCTGAATGGCTTTTAATTCAAACTATTCTTTATACTAAGGCATCATATTTGGGGGTGAAATTTCCCTAGCTCCTGCAGTATACTTGAACCAACATGCAGAGATGGGGATAGGTCGGCCGAGGTTTTCTTTGTCAGAAGGCCAGGATTCTGGAGAACAGTGAGGGCAGCCTCTCCCAGACTGTTCTGTCCTTCTGTTACCACAATCAGTTTTATCCATAAAGGTTCAAAGGAAAGACCACATTAACCCTTACTTTAAATGATAATCAGTACAACTCAGTGACATTTCCAATTCAAAAGTTAACTTCCTAAACTATTCAAGATGGGCATCTTTAGGGTGGGAGCTGAATTTATAAAACGGTAAGAATGAGAGACGGGAGGTGAAGGTCCTGTGGGTAGACCCTAAACCCCCCAGACCAGCTGCTGCGTCCAGTCCACCCTGGACTGACAGCTCCATCTCAGCCTCAGTTGGGCTGCTTTCTAACGACTTTTTTTGTGTCCAGAAAATGTGGCCTCTTTGTGCCTCCAGATGGCGTCTGTGATGGGACTGATTTCTGAGCTCACCCAGGCCTAGAAAACGGCCGATCCCTGTCCAGCCCTGAGCAGGGGAACCCTGAGTCAGTAGTTTGCATTTATGGAGCACCGACTACAGGCTAAGAAAACGCAGGGCTCTTCCATCACATCCCTACCCCCTTTTCTGGTGCCCAAACCAGGCAGTGCTACTGAAGAGGGGTCTCAGGGAAACTTGCCCCTCTCCCCTAGGTTGGTTCGTGGAAAAGATCAACTCACAGTTATGGCAGATTAACACGAGAAAGGCTTATTTCCAAATACCGTGCACATGGGGGGAAGCACAAGAATGATTTCCTAAAGTTTTGTGAGTGAGTGGCTTTTTTTTGTTTGTTTGTTTAGATAAGGGTCTCAAGCTGTCACCCTGAGTAGGGTGCTGTGACGTCACAGCTCACAGCAACCTCAGACTCTTGGGCTTAAGCCATTCTCTTGCCTCAGCCTCCCGAGTAGCTCGGACTACAGGTGCCCACCACAAGGTTTAGCTATTTTTTGATTGCAGTTGTCATTGTTGCTTGGCAGCCCAATGTGAGAGCCAAACTAACTCCATTTTGTTGTTTACAGCACAAGCCCCATTCCTGGCTGTTTAC
>NW_003852576.1:3261733-3263379 GCF_000181295.1 Otolemur garnettii
TGTGGAGGGTGGCAACAGGTTCCGGAAGGGAGAGGGGAAGAAAGGGCTGTGAGCAAAGGCTGCCTTGTTATGTAGATGAAAATCTCTGAGGTGATCTCAGAGCCACGCTCAGAAAGAATAGATGATAACTAAGTTTCTCCCTCAGAACTTTAAAAGTGTCAGAGTTTTTGTTCTCTTTTCCGGTGAGTTATTCTTCCCTAGATCCACATAAGGAAAACAGAATGGTCTCAGAGAAAGCCTGTTTGCATCACCGTTTAGTTCACTGATGTAGATTTCCTCTACAGATGCAAATCTCCCCCAAGACAGCTTTTCGGAGCTATTTCCGTGCCGAGTCCCTGAATAGCTGTATCAGAACTCCAAACAAGCATCTTCTGGGTTGCGTAACTTGCTTTCCTTCACCAGCTACCTGCTAGACTAGGGCAGGTACTTTCTTAAGCTTCCTTAACTTAACCGTCACTACTAGAAAATGTGACGGATTTTATTGTCCTCATTTTCTAGATAAGGAAACTAAGGCTCAGAAAAGTGAAGTAACATGCATTTAGGGTGTAGCAAAGGTTCACTGTGAATCCACGTTCTCTCCACATAGTACTAAATGCTAGGCAACGACCATTTATTGATCATGTGTTTAGGTGCCAAGCTCTCAGGTGAAGATGCTTCTATTTTGACCTTACCTGCATGGGTGTTGACCTCAGTGTTAGCGATGCAAAATTTTACCTTTACCCTTTTAGGGTTTTTGGGCTGGGCAGAGAATTAAACTGATATAATACAGATTAATAGGAGAAAAGCATGCACATTGATTTAACCTAAGTTTTACATGAGATGGGAGCCCTTCTAAGGAAATAAAGACCCAGAGAAGGGGCAGAGCTTTCATATTAGATGGAGCAAAGAGATGCAGTTCTGGAGAAGTAACTAAACTACGTGGGGGAGGCTAAAGGAAGATAAGAATTATTTTAACAAGGTCTGTTGGCACAGAATTCTTTTGGTCTCAACTTCCTGTTCTTGATGATGTGGGAAACCAAAATATGCTACCCCAAAATACACTTTTTTGGCATATTTTCAGCTAGTTATTCAGAGAAACTGCAAACAGAAATAGCTCCGAAAAACTATCCTTTTGTAAAAAAATAAAAAATAAAAAAAAATATTTTCAATCTACCCAAATTGGTAAGGCAAACAGAGGGTGCAGGCAGAGACTTTCTCTGTGGTTCTTTCATCCAGATCTAGGGAAGATGAACTCATTTGAAAAGAAAACATAAACTCTGACAGAGAAGCTTTACCACAGTCTCCCTGAAGGCTAAGGCCAAGGCAGCCTTTGCTCACCGCGTCCTCCTGTCACCTGCCCATAAGCTGTTGGCGTCTGCCCCCTACTTTCTGTGAGGTATAAACCCATCAGTTATCCGGCCCTTCCTTGAGTTTTCGTATTTTGTTTGATTCCCATGCTTACACTTGTAATACATTTTTATGCCTTTTCTCTTGTTAATCCGTCTATTGTTAATTTTTATTTTTTTGAGACAGAGCCTCAAGCTGTCTCCCTGGATAGAGTGCCGTGGCATCACAGCTCACAGCAACTTCCAACTCCTGGGCTCAAGCGAGTCTCCTGCCTCCGCCTCCCAAGTAGCTGGGACCACAGGCGCCCACCACAACGCCCG
>NW_003852576.1:3265872-3279844 GCF_000181295.1 Otolemur garnettii
CCACAGGCGCCGAGCCAGGAGGCCTGGCTTTTACAGAACTGCAGTCTTTTACAGAAATGGAAGCAAGCATTAGTTCCCAGGTCCCAGGAAGTTAAGTTTCTACAAATCCCTAAGAGCTGAGTCACCATGGGCAGGACCTTACAGCTGTGTCCTGGGGCCCTCCTTGAGAAGACCTCTGTTTTGTTAGACCTTACTTTTTCTGGGTATCCTCTCTCATCCTCTTATGGTTCCATAGAAAGGAACCATGCTGATTTTCTTCTGGGAAGAGGGGAGTAAGGGCCGGGCACAGGTGGCTCACTACTGTAATCCTAGCACTTAGGAGGCCGAGGGCAGTAGATTGCTTGAGCTTACAAATTCAAGACCAGCTCAAGGAAGAGGGAGACTCCGTCTCTAAAAATAACCAGGCATTGTGATCCCAGCTACTCAGGAGGTTGAGGCAAGATAATTGCTTTAGCCCAAGAGTTTGAGGTTGCTATGAGCGCCCTACCCTTTTGAGCCACAGGCACCTCCCCTGCCCAGCTATTTTTAGAGACAAGGTTTCACTATGGCTCAGGCTGATCTCAAACCTGTGAACTCAGGCCACTCCACCTGCTTCAGCCTCACAAATGCTGGGATTACAGGCATGAACAACCATGCCTGGCCAGAATTTCTTTTTTTTGAGAAAGAGTCTCACTCTTGTTATCCTGGGTAGAGTGTCCTGGTGTCACAGCTCACAGCAACCCCAAACTCTTCGTTTAGGAGATCCTTATGTCTCAGCCTCCTGAGTAACTGGGACTACCAGCACCCACCACATCACCTGGCTAGTTTTTGTATTTTTAGTAGAGACAGGGTCTTGCTCTTGCTCAGACTAGTCTTGAACTCAGGTGATCCATCCACCTTGGTCTCCGTGAGTGCTAGGATTATAGGCATGAGCCACCACTCCTGGCCAGTGTGGAAAATTTAAGTGCAAAAACCAAGCGTAAGGGTGAATATGATAGTTTGTGAGATTCTGCTTCCATTTCTATTCAATCAGCAGCAATTGTTAAGTCACTTGCATTTATTTAATGCCCAGTGCTCTCAAAATAGCCTTTCAAATTCCTCTTTGTGTCTGTCACTGTCATGTCATGAGGGGGACAGTAAAGTCATATTCTTCCTGTGAGAGCAGAAGGAGGCAGAGAGTCCACTGGATGATTCCAGAGGAAGAGACGGACACCTAGTGACACTGTAAATAGAACATTCATCTGTCCCCCCCCCAACACATTGCTGAGTGCCTCACTATGTTTACATCTGGAGATCCAGAGACAAAACACAACTCCCTGCCTCAGCAGCTTCCAGTCTGCTAGGGAAGAAGGGAAGACAGGCAGGCAAGCACATGTGGGCATTCTTATTATCCAAATCTAATATATATATAGATAGATAGATAGATAGATAGATATTTTTTTTTGCAGTTTTTGGCAGAGACTGGATTTGAACCCGCCACCTCCAGGATATGGGGCTAGCACCCTGCTCCTATGAGCCACAGGTGCTGCGCCCCCCCCCTTTTTTTGTAGAGACAGAGTCTCACTTTATTGCCCTCAGTAGAGTGCCATGGCGTCACATAGCTCACAGCAACCTCCAACTCCTGGGCTTAGGCAATTCTCTTGCCTCAGGCTCCCTAGTAGCTGGGACCACAGGTGCCCGCCAGAACGCCCAGCTACTTTTTTGTTGCAGTTTGGCTGGGGCCGGGTTTGAACCTGCCACCCTCAGTATATAGGGCCAGGGCCCAACTCGCTGAACCACAGGCACCACCCTCCAAATTTAATATTTAATAAAATGTTGGGATCATACATTTTCAGACAGGGGAACCTATAATCTATTGCTTTCAATTGGAAAAATAATGTATCTGCATCCCATCCAAAAATCCCAACAAATTTCTGCAAGAATCTCTCAAACACTTATAACCACCTATACAACTAGCCACCAAAGGGTGGCGCCTGTGGCTCAAAAGCTTAGGGAGCAGGCCCCATATGCTGGAGGTGGGGGGTTCAAACCCAGCCCCCGCCAAAAAACTGCAAAAACAACAAGCCACCAAATATTTCTGGCTTAATATATATAAAAATATATGAAGCCTATATATATATATATATATACATATACATATATATGAGCTGTCCATGTAATATGAAAAATGGTGTCTGGATACTTTCCTGAAAGCCCTTGTATATGCATAGTAAGCATTTTAAACACCAATTGTCTAATTTTTTTATCACTTAGTGAACTGCTTCTGGTTTTATAGTATCTGAAGAGTATTGGATATGAATCACGTTTTACTTCCGCCGCAGAGCACACAGCCTCAATGCGTCCCACTCTGATTGGCTGCTACAGAGCACACGGCCTCAATGAGTCCCGCTCTGATTGGCTGCTGCAGAGCACATGGCCTCAATGGGTCCTGCTCTGATTGGCTGTTTGTTGACTGCACTGTATTCCTCTAGACTGGAAAGATAACCATGTCTTGTGCAGCGAAGCTTTTTTGAACTAAAGACACTACTAAATTTTTTCTGCATTTACTCATGCATAGGAAAAGTAGATGGGCATATGTGCCTGGCCAAATTGGGTCTTTTGTGAGTTTACCTTTCTGAGCACACTTAGGGCGCTGCTCAAGTATGGACTTTTCCAAATATCTTACATTCGTTTGCTTTCTCTGATACATTTTTGGTAGACATTTTCACTTCATGTTGTGGGATACCTGAGAGTGACAAGCATAATATGAAAAAAAGTGAAAGTTAGAGCTGGGGGAGAACAGCTAACATGATTGCCGGGGACTCCGCTCCCTCCTGCCTGCATTTGCATGCAGCCTAAATCTGTAGTTTTATTTGATGGTTTTCTGCTTTGGATAGAGACTGTTGGGTGAAAAACTTTGGAAGTCATTATAGAAAATGTTTATCAGTTGGAGTTCTCAGATAACAAAGGATCCTCAGACTCTTCAGAGGTGTGGATACAAAGTAATGTCGTTACAAGGAGTGAGGAAGGTCAAGGAAGATGGGCCAGAAGGGAGGGAGGAGCAAAGAAGAGCTGCAGGATGATAGTGGACGAGACAGATGGGGCAGAGGGGTGGAGTAGAGGGCATTTTAGGCAGACAGAAAAACATAGGCAAAGTCAGAGGGGCAAAACCCTCATCATGTGTCTGGGAACGTGAAAGCAGTTCATATGGCGGAAGGATAGGAGCGGGGAAGAGAAGACAAAGGGAGAGGCATCAGCCTGACAGCCAAGGGCCTTATTCGGACTTTTCCTGGAGGACATGGACCATAATTAAAGGCCTTTAAGCAAGAGCATGTCAGCTTCACACTTGAAGTCTGGAAAAACTCTGTAACCACAAAACCAGAAATAGGATTTATAGACAGAGACCAGAGGCCGGGAAAGACAAGGACCTGAGCAAAGGCACTTGGACAGATGAGGAGCAGGATGGGATGGACGGGAAAGAGGGCTGCGAGGTAGAACTGAGGCAAGTTCACGGTCTCCGTGATAGATGGCAGCTGTCTCCATCCCAGGGTCAGAGATTAGGAAATCAAGATCAGGGGTTGTGTGTTTTCATTTAATACCTCCTGAAGAGGGAGGTGCCTGTAGCTCAGAGGGTAGGGCACCAGCTACATAAACCGAGGCTGGTGGGTTCGAACCTGGCTGGAGCCAGCTAAAACAACAATGACAACAGCAACAACAACAACAATAGCCGAGTGTTGTGGTGGCGCCTGTAGTCCCAGCTACTTGGCAGGCTGTGGCAAGAGAATCACTTAAGCCCATGAGTTTGAGGTTGCTGTGAGCTGTGACACCTAAGCACTCTACCGAGGGCAACACAGTGAGACTGTCTAAAAACAAAACAAAACAAAACTCCCAAATCTAACACCGTTGTTGGCAGACACTCAGCACATGGCAGATGGATAAATTCTGCTGTTTAGCCAACACATCTTCAGCCAGGTACTGAGTCGTGTAATGAATCAGTGAAATGAGTTAATAAATCAAGTGACCACCACCTAGGTAAGGTCTGACGGTCCTACAAAGGAGGACTTTGACTTCTGTTTAATTTCTAATATTGTACAGTGAGCAAACGTTTCACTCAGAATGTTGAAATTACATCCTGATTCTGTAGCCTCTATTCTCTGGTCCAAAGTTCCCCAAACTAGGATGGTCTTTGTGAGAGCCCAGCCAACGCCATTTTAATGACAGCCACCACCGCCATCTTAGGCCCAATGAGTGAGCATAACGTCCCGCGCCTGTCCCAAAGACAGCACCACCCCATGGCGCAAAACCTATGCCCAATCACGAGCTAAAGCCTTACCTGTAATCTGCCCATGCCCCTAGCAACCAATCAAAATTGTACCTGTACTTTACCCCTCCCCTTCTTGTTTTCTGTACCCTATAAAAACTGTTTGCTCCTCTGGGGGCGGGGCTCTTCCTCGATGTGTTCACCAGTAGAGTCCAGGCCCGGGCTTGAATAAAGCTTGCCTCATGATCTTTACATCGGAGTGTGTCTCTGACTGACTCTTGGGGGGATCTGGAAAAATCCAGGCACAACAGTCTTGAAGCGGAGTCTTCTGACTTCCCGTGCAGGATTGTCTTGACCTCAGCAGAGCCTCAGCCACTCAACTTTTTCTATCTCTCTCTCCCCATGGAAATAACAATCCTTATTCATCCACCTCACACAAATGTTGGACAGATTGATTCGTTAATGTTCAAAAATTGCTTTGAGGATGAAAAGGGCTGATTATTATTATTATGTTGTCCAAGAGAAATTCCCTGCCTTTTAAAGAGAGCCACAGAATGATCACTGGCATTTAATTTTAATGCTCTACATCTCACAGGTGGAATATTTATTTACCACTAAGGAAAAACATCTCCACGTAGAATAGCTCCTTCGAGCTCATTTATCTGTTTTTAAAAGATGGGACCAAATTCCCATCATGGAATGCAATTGGGGCACCAGGGTTAAGGTCAACATCTAGACCTATGTCAGCAAACGGCTTGCCCTCTTATCCAGAGGCACTGATGATAAAAGATGGCTTTGTCTTTTGTCAGCCAAATGTCACCTCAAATGCTACTGACATCAACCTAACCCATTTACAGAGTATTGGAGATGGACTGCGTATATAACTTTTTTCCCTTCCAGAATCCTTTTTTTTTCTTCCCAGAACACTTTGAACTTATGACTTTATACCTTCACTAGGAGTGAAAAATAGTTGGTTAGGAGCGTCTTTTTTCATTTGTTCTGTAGGGATCATGGCGAAACTCACCCTTTTCCCTTGGTAGGTTCGCTGAAAGATCAACTCACAATTCTGACAGATTAATAAGAAGAAAGTTTATTTCCAAATACCATGTGCACGGGAGGAGCCAGAAGAATGATCACCCAAAGCCTCAGTGATGGTCACAGACCTTCATAAATGCCTTTGGAAGGAAGGGGGGTAGAATGTGGAAAGTAGAAGTGCAGTAAGAAGTTGCTAGGGGGGAGATGTGTAGATGGAGGGAAGCAAATTGATTTGTAAATTAACCTGAGAGACGGTATTGTGTTTTAAATGATTTGGGGCTAGGGCTGCTAACATTTAAAAAAGGAAGTCAGAGGCCCTTTGATTCCTAATCAGGTTACTCAGGTTTTATGGAGATAGAGGAAAGGCCTGCTTCCATACTTTGGTCATCAATGGCCTTTAGTTAAAACTATTCTTCATACCAGAAAGTCGTCTTTTGGGGTGAAATTTCCTTAGCTCCACCAGTTTGGTTCCTTACACCGGTATGCAGATTGAAGAACAAGAAAACAAAAAATCTAGCAGTATTTTGAATTTCTATCTTGTTTTTTTTTTTTTGGTTTGGGGCTAAAGTTAGGAAAAGTTGTAAGAAAGTTTAAATTACGTTTAAATAATGGGGGAACACTTAATTTGAAGTGCGTGAGTGTAGAATGGATGGTGGTGGCTTGATACTCCAATCTTGATTTGCGGCTAGTTTTGCTCAGCAACTTGGGCTTTTAGTGTGATTTATGGCTAAACTTTTAGAGTAAAATTTATGAACTGCATTAAGTGCTAAGGAAGAAGCATAAAAATTGGTAATTTGAGAGTCTGGAGGAGTGGAGTGCTGTGTACAAATAGGCTAAATGGGAATAATAGGCTAATAGATGCCTCCGAGGAAAGCAAATGGCTTTCTGACATCAAGAAAACTGAGCTTTGTGAAATTCTTTAATTATCATCTAATTGGCTGGGTGAGATAGTGTTGTTAAAGATGTATGAAATCTGGAAGTGTCTTTCTAAAATGAAACAAGCTTCTCCAGGAGAAGGGGAAATGTATAGCAAAGTTGCATGAACGCTGTCAATCCCACCAGAGAAAGCCACAGAAGCCCTTTCGACCGACTTTGCCCAGCAGGTGGCAGGAGCGAGACTTGAGACCAGTTGTGTGAGCCTGCAGAGTCCCTGTTTGGGGGGGGGGCGGTGTCCAGCCTTTTTTATTTTATTTGTTGGCTGCATATTGGAAGAAGCAGAGGAGCCTTAGGCCTACGTGAAATACACAAACACAAATGAAAGCTGATTTGCAAAAAAACATGAAAAAGTTCTGTAGTTACTTTTCATGATCCCACAGTACTGATAAGCAAAAAGTCTTCACAACATTAGCATAGGGCCCCAGGGTGGCCGCTGGGACAACCCTGTGAACTGTCTCAGGGGCTGAGCAGGCCTCTGGGACCCTCTTCGGAGGTAACGAATGTTCTGTGTCTGACTTTGCCCAATCATGTGCCAGCCTTCCCCTTTTCCCACTTTTCTGGTCCTTAGGATTCCTCTGCCAGCTATGGCGTCCCTTGGGCATGTATCCACGGACTTTCCTTCCTGACTTTTTTCCATATGGGAGAGCAGTTGCTTTGCACACTCAGAGAGAGTGCGAGGAGAGAGGCTGAGCAGAGGATGGGTGGTGGCCAATTGGTTGGAGTTTAACCTTTAACTTGGTTTGGGTTTGAACCTGCCCCCTCTGGCATATGGGGCTGGCACCCTACTCCTTTGAGCCACAGGTGCTTCCCTAACCTTTAACTTTATACACACTCCTATGTAGGTGGTAGGCATCAGTTTCTCCTTTGAAAGATGGAGAAATTGGTTGGGTGCCTGTAGCTCAGTGGTTAGGGTGCTGGCCACATGCTCTGGGGCTGGTGGGTTCAAACCCGCCTGGGTCTGCTAGACAAAAAAACCTAGCTGGATGTTGTGGTGGGCACCTGTAGTCCCAGCTACTTGGGAGGCTGAGGCAAGAGGGTCGCTTGAACCCAAGAGTTTGAGGTTGCTGTGAACTATGACACCACAATACTCTACCAAGGATGACAAAACAAGACTCTTTATCAATTAAAAAAAAAAAAGATGGAGAAACTGAGGCTCAGGGAGAATTAGGAGCTCACCCAAAGTTGGCAGTAATTTTGGAGGAGTAATGTGCCCTCCCCCAATAATTCCTGTTTCTCTTTACCTGTCTGCTAATTCCTACAGCTTTTAGATTCCGTAACATCATAAGGATCCACGGTCTCAGGCCAGGGTGGTATAGGGACTGTAGAGGGGTTCCACAGTGCAGAAAACCTGGTAACTGGGGGCACAGTGAACTCCCTGCTCAGTCCTCCTTCACAAGAGTGAGTTGCCTGGGTGGGGAGAGAGGAGTTGGGGAAGGACCCATGGTGATAACTCGGGGCACAGTGAACTCTCTCCGATTCTCCTCCTTCACAAGATTGAATCTCCTGGGCGGGGAGAGAGGAGTTGGGGAAGGACCCACGGTGAGGCCCCATGGTGGGCCTGTGACCAGGTGTGTGTGGGGTCTGCCCTTATGCTCAGCCTTTGTGAACTAAAATAAAATCTTAAGGCTCCCCTCTCAGCAACTTACTGACTGGACCCCCTGTTGGCCAACCCGATCCCTAAAACTGAGCTGCTGGCCATGAGAAAGGAGACGGACATCCCTCAGAATGCCCTTCCTCCTTCTTGGAGACATCCTTTGTCACTCACTAACAGGCCTAAGGTTATGCAAGACCTACCTGTAGGGCCCAATATACATCACAAACTGCTTTGAGAAGGGTCTAATTAACAGACCATTTAGCTTAAGCATTCCCTTTCACTGATTGCTGGTCTTGAAGACAAAGCCTAACTCTTCCAGCCAATTGGCAACTAAAGAATCTTTAAACCCCCTCATCACCTGTAAGCATCCCCCCCCCTCCCCGTTCCAGATGGCCCACCTTTTGGGGCCACCCCAATGTCTGTTTTCCACGTATTGATTTATGACCTCACGTGTAATTCCTGTCTGCCTAAAATGTATAAAATGGAACTGTCACCCCACCACCCCAAGTCCACGTGCTCCAGTTTTCTTGGGTGTGCTCTGGGTCATGGTCCTCAAATTTTCCTCAAAATAAACCTTTTAAAATTATTCACAGAGTATGGCTTTCTTTTCCATGGGCACCCTCCAGGTGGGCTGGGGGCAGAGATCAGGAGGAAAGCAGAGCCCAGCTAGTTTTTGGTGGTGGGAGTCCAAGTGCAGAGCCATCTGTGATTTCAGGTGGGCAGCCCCTGAGGGCCTCGTATGGCGTGTCTCCCAGCTAGGCCTGTGGCAGCCTGAGCATCGCAGGAGAGGCACAGCCAGCAGAGGAGCTCCACCTGAAGGGGCTGGGGGGATTTCAGAGACTGTTGCATAGATGACACTGGGGATAGACTGGGAAAGGGAGGTGGGGGTGGGTGGGGAGCACAGAGGCAAGATGGACGCCACAATGGGGTTTCTTTCTTTCTTTTCTTAGAGACAGAGTCTCACTTTGTCACCCTTGGTAGAGTGCTGTGGCATCACAGCTCATAGCAACCTCCAGCTATTGGGCTTAGGTGAGTCTCCTGCTTCAGCCTCCTGAGTAGCTGGGACCACAGGTGCCTGCCACAACACCTGGCTATTTTTTGTTGCATTTTGGCCAAGGCCGGGTCCGAACCCACCACCCTCGATATATGGGGCCAGGGCCCTACTCCCTGAGCCACAGGCACTGCCGCCCACAACGAGTTTTCAGTGCTCTCTCCACCGCACATGTAAGGGCCAAACCAGTGCCATTTTGTTGTCTACTACATAAGCTCTGTTCCTAGCCCCTCCACCATCCTCCACCCCAGCCACCAGGGAAACCTGCAGGGCCACTCCCTGCTGCCTCCCCCACCCCTGGTTGCACAGCCATTAAGCCGTTGAATTGAGTCACCTAAGGCAGACAGCTGCCGTAATAGGCAATAAGTATCAGTTCCCTTGAACAGCTCCCATAATAGGCAATAGGTTTCTACTTCCTTGAAATTCAGGTATTCTCCTTCCTAATCAGGCTATACCACCTCTAGCCCTGGTTAAGAAATCCCCCACCCCTCACCTGTACCAATCCAAGTCCTCCCCGTACTAATGAAATCATCAACCACCAATCAAGAATGTACCTGTACCTGACCCTACCCTTCTTGCCTTCTGTACCCCATAAAAACTTTCCCCACCCCAGGTTCGGGGCTTGTCCTTGGCTTGCATGCCAGGAGAGTCCAGGCCCGGGCCTGAATAAAACTCACCTCTTGCTTTTACATCGGAGTGTGTCTCGGACTGTTTGTTGGGGCCACTTGAGAGAATTTCAGGCATAACATTTGGTGCGTTGGCCGGGAATTTCTCCCAAACCCCCACTGCAGGCTTGCTCCGACACTGCTCCGGAGGTGAGTTTGGTGTGTGTGTGTGTCAGCCGGCCGTGCATGGGACGTCTTGACTTGATGTTTCTTGTTTCATTTGTACCTCTTGTTTCAATGATCATCTGGTTCTGTCTGGAAGGGGATAGAAGCTAGATCGGACGCAGTTGTGGATGCTGTTCCCCTAGGTAGGGCGTGAGACGTCTGTCCTATCTCTGGCCCTGGCTGAATGACTGGACCTTTGAACAGGGTCTGGAAGAGCCTCGGGTTCCAGGGTAGAGCCGAGTGACTGGATCTTTGAATAGGGTCTGGAAGAGCCTCGGGTTCCAGGGTAGAGCCGAGTGACTGGGTCTTTGAATAGGGTCTGGAAGAGCCTCGGGTTCCAGGGTAGAGCCGAGTGACTGGGTCTTTGAATAGGGTCTGGAAGAGCCTCGGGCTCTAGTTCTGTTTCTGCTTTCTTGTTGATGTCCTGTGTTTATTGTTTCCTGTGTCCTGACTGTTTGTTTCAAGTGGTTTCTTTAGATTGTGTTTTTGACTGTTGTGTAAACTGTAAATTTAAGGCCTTTCTCAAGGTCCTGCTGAATGACTGGGCTCGCCCTCAGTATTGGTGCCTGGAGTCTTCTGTCTGCGTCAGTTTCCTGCTAAGAAAACCGTGCAGCCAGATTCCTTGGGTCAGGTTCTATCTGCACCACAGATCACCCCCCCTCCCCATGGGGAATTCCTGCTGGTCTGGCTATGAGGTCCTCAGACCGCTCCTGGGACAAATTCTCCCAGAGGAACGTCTGGTTGAGACTCAGCTAGCAAGGTCCCTGGGTCATTGGGGGTCATTGGGGAAGCTGAGCACCAGAGAGGAACCAGTAACAAGTAAAGTAAGATCCTTTTGAAGCCCACTACAATTTTAGTGGAAGAGGAATTTGATCACCTCCTGGGCGTTAGATCGCCAGCAGACCTGTTGACAGGTATGTAAGACCAGATCTGCCAGATCACCAGCCGATCTGTGAAAGATGTGTGAGAGTGTGTGGATGTGGTGTGACTGAGAGAACTCCGAGGGTGGAGTTAGATCTCCCCTCATAGGAAATGTGTTGAAATTGTGTGTGTGTGAGTGCTTGGAGAATGACTGAAATATGTAACAATAAGTGGGAGTGAAACAAATGTATGAGTGTGCCCTTCTTCCCTGTTCCAACTTTGCCCCCTGGCTATCCTGAGGGAAACTGGAAGTTCCAGGTTTTCCACTTTCTATCTTTGGGTGGCCTTGTGGCCATGTCATCTTGGGGGAAAATGAAAGTTTTTAGTCTCAGAAATTTAAGAATTGAGACTGCAGGCCACAGATCAGTGATAAAATGGCATTTTGTTAAACTAAAGGACATGCAAATAAAGTGGAGAGTGCCAGAACTATAGACAGAGGAGCCGTGCCTTGAAAAGTATTGTGGTGAGAGGGCCAGACCAGTGCCATTTTGTTGTTTACTGCATAAGTTCTGTTCCTAACTCCTAGCCCGCAGGGCCACTCCCTGCTGACTCCCCCACCCCAGGTTGCATATCCACTGAGTCGTTAATTGAGTCACCTTAGGCAAACAGCTGCCATAATAAACAATAAGTTTCTATTTCCTTGAAATACAGGTATTTCCCTACCTAATCAGGCTGCACCACCTCTAGCCCCCGGTTAAGAAATCCCCCACCCCTCACCTGTACCAATCCAAATCCTCCTTTACTAATGAAATCATCAACCACCAATCAAGAATGTAACCATACTAATGAAATCATCAACCACCAATCAAGAATGTAACCGTACTAATGAAATCATCAACCACCAATCAAGAATGTAACCATACTAATGAAATCATCAACCACCAATCAAGAATGTAACCATACTAATGAAATCATCAACCACCAATCAAGAGTGTACTGGTACTTGACCCTACTCTTCTTGCTTTCTGTACACCATAAAAACTCCACACCCCAGGTTCGGGGCTCGTCCTTGGCTTGCATGCCAGGAGAGTCCAGGCCCGGGCCTGAATAAAACTCACCTCTTGCTTTTTACATCGGAGTGTGTCTCGGACTATTTGTTGGGGCCACTTGAGAGAATTTCAGGCATAACAGTGGTCTGGGGGGTCTAGTGAGCTCTAAATGTCCCTTAGAAATCTGGAGGAGAAAGTGTAAATCTCATGAGGAACAGTGCTGTATCCATATCAGCAACAGATCTCCTGGGTAGATAGCCTCCGAAACGGGGAGAAGGCCCAGGTCAGAAATTTCTTGCATGAGTCCCTTGTCTAAGAATAAATAATTGGCCCTGAGAGATATTTTGACCAGAACTTAAAAGATAAAATTATATACCTTTATAAACTGAATGGATGTTCTAGCAAATGGATGAATGCAGCTCCTCACCTTGGACAAGATTATTAGGTCTTTACTGTGGTTTTTGTCTGAGGAGAGGATTAGGGTGTGTGCTCCTTAGTCTGGGTGGAGCCAGCCAAAAGGTTTCAGGTTGCTTTATTCATGACCTGGCTGGGGCTCAGAGTGTTTGTACCCGGAGATGAGAGTCTGATATCTGAGCCTATCTAAGCCTAAAAAATGGGGTTTCCCTGTCCAGCTCTGAATAGGAAAATCCTATATCAATGTTACATCCCATAGAATGTCTTTCATTTGTAAAATGTAATCATTTAGTTGTTTAAATTGTTAGAGAAACTGAGTCTTTGTCAAAGAATAAGATTCTTGCTTTTTAAACCTTCTAATTATCAGTTTGGCCAGGTGAATGAGTGACTTCATAGTGAACTGAGATTCAGTTTTGTGGAGAATTTTAAGAGTAAGAAGAATTAGACAGAAAGGAAAATGGCATGATGTAAAGAAAGAATTTGTGTGATAAATTTTGTCCTGAAACAGAATGGTCGTATAGGAAAGTGAAAGGCAGGACAAAAGTTAAAGAAGGTTTAGATGTTTGTAGATTGTTTGTGCAGGTTAAGTGAAGCTCAGAAGAAAAAAGAATTTGTGAAAGAATTTACATGTAATTCAGTTGACTATGTATTTCCTTTAAAATCTTTCAGCATGTAATCTTATTTAAACCAATGTTTTAGGCCTTTTGATATTTGACAAACCTTCCAAAATCAAAAGTCTAAATTTGGGTGTGGCACCCATAGTGCAGTGGTTGCAGTGCTGGCCACATGCACCGAGGTTGGCAGGTTTGAACTTGGTCTAGAAAACAAAAAGCACAACTCTAAATTTGGTCTTTTTGAAATATTAAGACCACTAAAAGGCATAGAAAAACAGATTGAACTCATTTAATTTATTAAAAATGTATAGGAAACATTGTCAAATATGAAATGGTGATTAATTTTATGTAGGTTATGGTTATATATATATATGTGTATGTTCTAAAAGAACATACACATATATATGTGTATCTTCTAAAAAAGAAGAAGAAATATTAAGAGAGGCTGATGAATTCTCTCGAATTCAAATTCCTGATGTCTTTGGAAATTGAGTACCTTTGGGCTAAAAGCAGACTTTTAGAACTTTTATTGGAAAGTTAACACATCTATGAGTATTGCTAACCTAACTTCAAACAGAACAGAAATCAGTTATGTGAAACTAGACTAGCTTGTTATGACTTTTTGTTTAAAATACTGTTGGTTCTTTCTGTGTTCTGTTTTCCAGAAGTCAAGAAAATAATTCTCTATCTTTTAAACTATTTGTAGCTTTTCAAACAATGTATGTACTTATGAGCAGAGTTTGAAACATGTATTTTTCTCTCTCCTTGATTTCTCCGAAATTTGAAAGTCATTAGTAAGTATTATCAGTTTCTGACAATACAGTTATTTGCATAAGTTCAATAAGAATCTGTTTTGTTCTATAGGACATGATGAAGACACTAGTTATTTTACCAAGGCTTTGGCTGGAATAGCATTTCCAGAAGTGTCCAGACTGTGTTAAGGAATTAAGGTTGACTTTATAAGGCCAATAAAAAAGCCCTTTGGAAAACTGGCCAGATACCCATCAGTAACCTTTCCTGATCTGTAGTAAGTAACGAAGGTCGCTTACTGTCGGGTCTAAGAAATTGAAAGGTGTTTGGAGACCTCAAAAGAAGAGGAATTTACCCAATGCATACCGGTATCTTATGGCACAGATGAAATCTAGGCTCATGAAAGGCTTTTAAAAAAGTCCGGCCTGAAAATTCCTTTTAAAAGGTTTCAGCAAAGCCAAAGTGTCTAGATGATTAATAATTCTTACTGCACTTTATGCAAATAATCAGTATACTGAAGGTACAGTTTATTTTGGCAATGGGGTTAGTTCTACTGTAATTTGTCTTTAGTTAAGAGAAAAATTAGAGAGAGAGAAAAATAATTCTTTTTTTTTTTTTT
>NW_003852576.1:3279899-3293911 GCF_000181295.1 Otolemur garnettii
CGCCTCCACCTCCCAAGTAGCTGGGACCACAGGCGCCTGCCACAACGCCTGGCTATTTTTTGGTTGCAGCCATCATTGTTGTTTGGTGGGCCTGGTCTGGGGATTCGAACCTGCCACCTTAGGTGTATGTGGCTGGTGCCTTAGCAGCTTGAGCCACAGGTGCCGAGCCAGAAAAATAATTCAAAGGAAAAAGAAGGAAAAAAGGCTGTGGCCCACCTGTATTAGATCCCAGCCTTATCTGTACTGTCATCTCATAAAATAAGTCATTGAACTGTTAAATAGAACTTAGAGACTAGCTAAGTGTGGTGTGAGTGTGTGTCTCAGAAAAGAGACCTTGGGTAGAAATGGAAAACAAGCAAGGAAAGCCCACCCCATTAACTACCATGTTAAAGCACTTTAAAAAGGGATTTATAGGTGACTATGACACCAGGAAAACTAAGGAATCTTTGTGAGCAGGAATGGCCCCTCTTTGGAAATGGATGGCCATCAGAGAGAAGTTTAAAGAGATCCCTAGTGTCTGAGGTATGGCACAGAGTTACTGGAAAGGGGGGTCACACTGAGCAGTTTCCGTACAAGATACCTGGCTACAGCTAGTAGTGAGCCAACCACCTTGGTTGAGAGGGCAGGTCGTGACAGTGACAGTGCCAGTAACATAGGGACAGGAAGAGAAAGTGCTTTCCACCTGACCTAGAGTAGTGGTGCTGAAGTTATTGGCAGATCTGGTACTAAAAAACATTACTGCAAAGACTGAAAAAGAGACACAGAAAACTACCAATTTAGCTCGAGTAAATGAGGTTCTCCAAAAAAAGACTGAGAGTCCAGGCCAGTTTTGTAAAAGGTTGCAAAGGGATCAGTGTACAACTGGCCAAGAGACAGGGCATTAAAAGAATAAGTGTCCCCAGAGGCAAGGAAGTGTGAAAAATCCTGGGAAAGAAGTCACAGAACCGGAAGAGCAGGGAGCCCTCTATAACTTAGTGGGAGAGGCTCTGCTAAGACTGAAAGGGACCGGACTCAGCCGCCCCCAGAAAGTCCATGGTCCGAGTGAGAATTGGGAGCAAGGACATTGACTTTCTAATTAATACTGGGGGTGAACACTTGGTGGTCACCCGGCCAGTGGCCCCTCTCTCAGACCACAGGACTGACTTAGGAGCAATGGAGCCACTGGTGAACAAGCCTTTTGTCTCCTTCGGAAGTGTTCCATAAGAGGCCACAAGAAAATATGCAACTACAACTGCCCAAACCAGATCTAATGTCCACCTTGGGAATAGAGACTGTGATTCAGTCAGAGAAAGGACTGAGGCCCGAACTGGCCCAGCGGTGGCTGCAGGTCTGGGCAAAAGATAACTCCCCAGGGCTGTGCTCAAGATACAGACTGCCTATTGCAACATCTAGAGGTATGTGGCTATAAAGTTTCTAAGGGAAAGACTCAGATCTGCCAGCAGTGAGTACCTTATCTAGGATTTATTATCCAGCAGGCAGGGAGGAATCTAAACATGGAGAGGCAACAAGTCATTAGTCGCCTCCCCACCTCCACAAGCCGAAGGCAAGTTTGGGAATTCCTAGCTGCAGTCGGTTTCTGTCATCTTTGGATCCCCAACTTTGCCATCTTGGCTAGACCTCTGTATGAGGCAACTAAAGGAGAGGGAGGAAAGTCCTTAGAATGGTGAAGAGAACAAGAATGTGCCCTCTCCCTACTAAAGATGGGGCTAAGGACTGCCCCTGCACTGGGACTGCCAGACCTACCAAGATGGCTGTGGGTATGTTAACCCAGCTGGTTAGATCCAGGCCAAGGCCTGTAGCCTACCTCTAAGCAGTTAAATGGAATGGCAAAAGGATGGCCACCCTGCTTATGGGCTCTAGCTGCTATTGCTCTCTTTGTGCAAGAAACTGATAAACTGACTCTAAGGCAGAATCTCAGAGTAGAAGTACCCCACTCTATGGTCATTTTAATGAACACTAAAAGACATTTTGACCCAGCCACACTCCTTCCAGCCAATAGAAGAGAGACTGAGCATGACTGTGTGGAATTCATAGAAAATGTGTACTCTAGCAGACCTGACTTGCATGACCAGCCTTGGACAGATGCAGACTTGGACTTGTATGTTGATGGAAGCAGTTATGGGATGGCGCAAGCCCTGGCAAAAAACTGTCAATCAGCGATGTGTCACCTGCAGCCAGTTCAACGCCTGCCAAGAACCAACAGTATCCCCAGGAATCAAATCATGTGGAGCAATGCCCTTCGAGGACTTTCAGGTAGACTTCACTAAAATGCCCAGAGATAAAGGGAACAAATACTGGTGATGATGTGCACCTACTCCGGATGGATAGAAGCATATTATACCCTCATCGAGAGGGCACAAGAAGTCACCTGGGCACTCTTGAAAGACATTATACCACAGTTTGGGCTCCGGCTGAGGATTGGGTCAGACAACGGGCCAGCATTCATCTCCAAATTGATCCAGAAGACGGCTAACATCCTGACATCAGCTGGAAACTCTAAGCAACCGACTGCCCACAGGATTCGGGGAAGGTGGAACGCATGAATAAAACTATCAAAACCAGTTTAGGGAAAGTGTGCCAGGAAACAAACTTAAAGTGGGTAAGTGCCCTGCCCTTGGTGTTATTTAAGATTAGATGTACTCCCACTAAGAGGACAGGATTTTCACCATATGAGGTCCTATATCACAGACCACCCCCCTTACTACGAAGCTTGCCAGGATCCTCCCCGGGAATTAGGGGAAGTAGAATTAGGGAAGTAGTTGCAGGCACTGGGTAAGGTGACAGAGGCAGTGTCGAAATGGGTGAATGAGAGGTGTCCTGTTAGTTTGTTTTCCCCTGTCCAGCCTTTCTCTCCAGAAGCTGCAGTGTGGGTCAAAGACTAGAGTGTGTCTCCCCTGAGGGCAAGGTGAAAAGGCCCTTACAACGTTACCCTGACCACACCTACAGCTGTGAGAGTAGCAGAAATTCCTGTTTGAATCCATTACAGCAGAGTGAAGCCTGCTGCGGAACCGGAGGAGAACCTGCCCCTACCCAAGAAGAGCCAAATCGAGCAAGACGTGACAACGGCAGCTGACCCTGAGTCCCTGCAGAATGGACTCCGCACCTCAACAACTCCTGGACCTTGGGAAGCTACCTCGGATCCTGACAACCCCCTCAAGCTGGTGTTGCGGAGAACGACAAGCCCTGCTCCAATCACACCCCGGGAGCTGACTGGTCCACGCACGGCCAAAACATAAAGATCTACGTCATCATAGGACTGTTCTTTATTAGACTCATGAGAGGTAAGTAAACTTTAATTTGTATAAATATTCAGGATGCTAATATAAAAGTCATTGTTCAACATGTTCCCCTAGCTCACCACCCTTCTATCAGCAATTGCAGGTCCCCTCTTGATCTTACTTCTGCTCCTAACTATTGGGCCCTGCATCATTATTACTTTTGTGCAGGCCAGAATCAATGCTATACATACTAAAAGAATGAAGTTCAAGATTGAGCATCAGTCACAAGAGAAAGGGGGGAATGTAAGGGCCAGACTAGCGCCATTTTGTTGTCTACTACATAAGCTCTGTTCCTAGCCCCTCCACCACCCTCCACCCCAACCACCAGGGAAACCTGCAGGGCCACTCCCTGCTGCCTCCCCCACCCCTGGTTGCACAGTCATTAAGCCGTTGAATTGAGTCTCCTAAGGCAGACAGCTGCCGTAATAGGCAATAAGTATCAGTCCCTTGAACAGCTCCCATAATAGGCAATAGGTTTCTACTTCCTTGAAATTCAGGTATTCTCCTTCCTAATCAGGCTACACCACCTCTAGCCCCAGTTAAGAAATCCCCCACCCCTCACCTGTACCAATCCAAGTCCTCCCTGTACTAATGAAATCATCAACCACCAACGCAAATCCTCCTTTACTACTGAAATCATCAACCACCAATCAAGAATGTACCTGTACCTGACCCTACCCTTCTTGCCTTCTGTACCCCATAAAAACTTTCCCCACCCCAGGTTTGGGGCTTGTCCTTGGCTTGCATGCCAGGAGAGTCCAGGCCCGGGCCTGAATAAAACTCACCTCTTGCTTTTTACATCAGAGTGTGTCTTGGACTGTTTGTTGGGGCCACTTGAGAGAATTTCGGGCATAACACACCCACCCACTGCCACTTGCGAGACCAGTTTGCTGACAATTAAATGTCCTACCTTGTTATCTGGAGGGACTCAATAATACCTAAGAAATGTCACAGACTGCCTTTGTTCTATCTTTACGTATATAAAATACAACTATTGACCCATCACAAAACCTAGAGTGGCTCTAAACAAAGATTTTCTTTTCTTCTTTTTCTTTTTTTTGAGACAGAGCCTCAAGCTGTTGCCCTGGGTAGAGTGCTGTGGCATCATAGCTCACAGTAACCTCCAACTCCTGGGCTCAAGCGAGTCTCCTGCCTCCGCCTCCCAAGTAGCTGGGACTACAGGCACCTGCCACAGGACCCAGCTATTTTTTGTTTGCAGCTATCATTGTTGTTTGGGGGGGGGCCAGGCTGGATTTGAACCCACCAGCTCAGGTGTATGTGGCTGGCGCCTTAGCCACTGAGCCACAGGCACTGAGCCTAAAGAAAGATTTTCATTAAAAAAAAAAGAAGAAAAAGAAGAAGTCAAGACCAAATGCCAGCCTGCCATGCTGGACTCCATGTAGTCTACATTAGATGTCATCCTGGGGAAACAGGAAGGGACCTGAATTGGCTCACTTTTCTGCCCCCTGGTGGAATGGAGGCTCACTACAGAAACTGAGATAAGGAAACTGATGCTGAAGTTCCCATTTCACCTTTGCGGACAGTTATCCGTACCCTCAAACAGCACTGAACCCAAGTTTTCCTGCCTCTGTGGCTTTCTCATTTCATGGCACCTGTAGGAAGGAGCATTATCAGATCCAGGATGCGACATGATTTGAAGCAACTGCATCTTTCTATTCTCTAGATGCCTAATTTTTTAAAAGTTGCATTATTCAACCTCATTTCCATTCAATTTAATGAAATTTTATTCAGTATTGCATTAAGACAAATCAGTAGAGATCTCCCTTCAAATATTTTCAGCGTGTTATTTAAAAAAAGGCATTTTCTGTCAGTAAAAAAAATAATTGTTTATTTTTTTATGAGGACATGAATTACGTTAAGATAAGGAATACTTCCAGTCACTCCATACATGAGAGCTTCTTATATATGAATTATTCATCTATTTGAAGTGAATTTTCACTTTGATGTAACCCAATTGTCCTTAATCACATTTGCAGAAAAAGCATCGAAAGGGCATTTGTATTAAGATTCTACAGGTTTAGGGTCTCTCACCTCACAACTACTGAGGCAAAATTTCCAGAGTTTCCTCAGCCTTCATTTTTTTTTTTTTTTTTTTTTGAGACAGAGCCTCAAGCTGTCCCCCTGGGTAGAGTGCCATGGCATTACGGCTCATAGCAACCTCCAACTCCTGGGCTCAAGCGAGTCTCCTGCCTCCGCCTCCCAAGTAGCTGGGACCACAGGCGCCCGCCACAACGCCTGGCCATTTTTGGTTGCAGCCATCATTGTTGTTTGGTGGGTTCGGGCTGGGGATTCGAACCCGCCACCTTAGGTGTATGTGGCTGGCGCCTTAGCTGGTTGAGCTATAGGCGCCGAGCCCTCAGCCTTCATTTTAAGAAGTTATATGACTTGCCCATGGTCAGGTGGGTTGCTTGTGGCCCCAAAGGTACTGATCTGCCTTCTGCTGTGGTTCTCAAAACCTCAGGGAAAGGGCAGCGAGGCTGTTCTGTGGGAGCTGCAGAGATGCACCTTCCCCAGCAAATATGGTTCTCACCAGCACCCACCAGCACAGAACCAGGGGTTTGTGAAACTTTTTTCTGGTTGAATTATTATTTTTCTTTCTTTCCTTTTTTTTTTAGAGACAGAGTCTCACTTTGTTGCCCTTGGTAGAGTGCTGTGGCATCACAGCTCACAGCAACCGCCAGCTCTTGGGCTTCGGTGATTCTCTTGCCTCAGCCTCCCAAGTAGCTGGGACTACAGGTGCCCACCATAATGCCCAGCTATTTATTTTTATTTCTTTAATTTCTTTTTTCAAATTTCAGATTAATATAAGGATATGTACAATCTAGTTATTTGCATTTTGTTTGTTTGTTTTTTAATTGTGACAGAATCTCACTCTGCTACCATGAGTGCTGTGACATCATAGCTCATAGCAACCTCAAGCTCTTGGGTTCAACTGATCCTTTTGCCTCAGTTTCTCTATTTTTAGTAGAGACGGGGGTATCCCTTTTGCTTAGCCTGGTCTCGAACTCCTGAGTTCAAGCAATCCACCTGCCTCAGCCTCCCAAAGTGCTAGGGTTAGAGGTTTGAGCCACCATGCCCAGACTGTTTGCGTTTGTTAGGTAAGGTCCAAGTTGAGTTGAGCCCTCCACTCAGGAGGTGTGTCGTATGTGCCCATTAGGTGTCTGGTTGAATTCTTCCAAGCTGTCTGAGCTGGATTCCCAGCTCTGCAGGTCTCTCCAGCCGAAGAGAATAGTGCCTTCTCTGAGATCAATGATGCTCGATGCACGTCAACTTGCCCAGCTCTTACTCTGATCACAGCAGCACTGGCTTTGTCTCTGAATTACACACCACATGCATAAAAAGAGAAGTCAAAAAATTGGACCTAGTTTTTGCACACACATCCTGGGAAACATGCTTTCTAGACAGAATTTAGCCCAAGCAAGAGCCCCTCTGACCTGCCCTTTTCCCGGGCGTGTGGACGCAATAGACATGAAATTCCTCCAGAGGGCGCTCAGAGATTCCCCATGAACCGCGAGCTCCAGAAACCTCCGCGCAGACCGCCTGGGCGCCACGCGGGGCTCGCGTGCACACTTGAGTGTGGATATGCAGCGTTTTTTCATCAGCAAATAATACCGCGGCAATACCTCTTTGGTTTTTTCTTTTTTTCCGGATCGGCGTCAGTGAAAATCATGCACATGTGGGAAGGGAAAATACAGAGGATTTCCTTGGGTTTCCTTTGTGAATGAAGAGCGAACCTTCCCCTCTAGGGGCGGTTGTTGTAACTCACTGCAGCGTCGTGTTTATAATTATCAGGAGAGGGAGGGAAATTAAGAGTTGACCGCTTAACTCTTCAGTGGTTGAGCAGTCGGCCCTGGGGACAGGCCGGGAACTTCATGTTCTGGCCGAGCTCCCTGGAAATCCTCAGAAATGGCCATTTGACCTCTCCCGGGGCCACCCGAGGAAATCAGCTCCGGTCAGATTAAATGGAGCATAATTGGCTATTGAGTTGTTAAAGCACATCCTGGGTACACATTTCTCCGTGTTTTAAAGGCGTGTGTTTTACTTGGATCAGAGCTGGCTGGAAGGAGCTGATGGCTGCTCGGGTGTGCGGTTGCACCAGAAGGCTGTTTCCCAAGATCCGCCCTGCCTCCAGCCAGCCCAGGATCAGGGAGAGGGCTGAGTGCCCGGGAAGGACTCATCTACAGGAGTTGAGGGTTCTTTCCAACCCTTAGGTTTTATGACTCCATAAACTTGCAGATTGCGAAGTGAGCAAAACATACAAGTCAATCAGTGTGACTTCAGTATTGTAAACCGTATAACTGTTTCCCCTGTCTTAGACAGGCTTCTCCCGACCATTCTCTAGGAACCAGGAAGATCCTTCAGAAATGACCTTCAGGAGGCATGGCCCAGAGGGTAGGGATGGGGCTAGGCTGGGTGAGGGGGTGGGGAGGATCGCTTGAGCTCAGAAGTTTGAAAGCAGCCTGAGCAAGAGCAAGACCCTGTTTCTACTAAAAATAAAATAAAAAAAAAAAAAACTTGCAGGGCATAGTGGCTGACACTTGTAGTCCCAACTACTCTGGAGGCTGAGCCAAGGGAATTGATTGCTTCAGCCCAAGAGGTTGAGCTTGCCATGAGCACAGAGTGAGATTTTATCTTAAAATTTATTTTAATCTGGGGTGGTGCCTGTGGCTCAAAGGAGTAGGGCGCTGGCCCCATATACCGGAGGTGGTGGGTTCAAACCCAGCCCTGGCCAAAAAAAAAAAAAAAAATTTTTTTTTCTGCTTAAAGCTCTTCAGTAGTTCCATATTGCCCTTAGGAAACTGTCCAAGCTTCTTAGCACACACAGTGTACAAGGTTTTTAATGATCTGTCTTGCAGCTTCAGCCTTTCCTTCTGAATGACATGCAGTTCTCCAGGGCACTGTCCTCTCTGTCTCTTTTTTCCAAGCTGTCCCTTCCACCTGGGACACAATCTCCAAGCAGACTCTGTCTCCTTTGCCTGGCTAGTGTTTTTTATCCTTCAGATCTCAGCTCGGGGCTTCTTTTCCTGATAAGCCTTACCCGACTCTTACAGACCAGGTAAGGTGACCCTTCTTATGTTACCTCAGCATTCTGTCCTTTAGTCTGGTAGACATGAGGGTTTGCCCTCAGAAGCTGAAAAGGCTTCTGCAAGGATGCTTCACTAGCGCTGTCTAAACATTCCAGCCCTTCTAGAGCAAAGCTCAGCGATGTCTGTATCTGCTTGAGAATTCAAACTACCCTCAGCATCCACACCAGGGCTGGAACCTAAGTTACACTCAGTCTGAGGCTCCCTCCAATTGTAAAGTAACAAACTGCAACCTAACTTAGTACATAAACCAACTAAAAGCCTTATTTAGGAGTATATTTTGTAACCAAAGCTGGGTGTCCGCCAGTCACAGCAGGGAAGCTTCTGCCAATCCATTCTGCCAACTCAGACCGTGCTCAAATAAAGCGAATGGCCAGCTGTAACCAGCCAGCCTGTTTCTGCACCTCCCTTCCACTTTGCTTCTGTCTATAAATATTGCACCCAATGTGCAGAGGGTAGCTTTCTTCTGGTTCTGAGCACTGTCTGATGGGTGAATCCTTCTTTGCCCCAATACGCTCTTAAGTTTGTTTACAGTTTTCATTTTTATAATCCACAACTTTCTACACTAACATAATTTTGAACTATGCTCTGTCTTCTTTAGCAGGACTTTATTTTCCCAGAAATCTCCTGTGCAGGCCCATGGAGCCGTAGTTCATTGCAGGAACTTCCAGAAGGTGCTTCCCAGCTCTTGGTTGGAAAGCACTGACGGTTGTGCCCTGAACCTTTGAAGCAAGGGGGTGTCAAAATTGTTGCCTTGATTTTTCCACCTATACTGGACTGTCATGTCATGATTCTTACCCACACTTTTACCTTACATTCCTTCCCTTGGAGACACTGCTAAATGTTTGCAAGGTGGAGTTTTCGCTTAGTGTGGTAAACTCAGCATTGTTTTGCAACAGGTTGTGTTAGCAACGTATGGTGGTCCAGCTACACCTCTGTGGTCAGGAAGCGGGGTGCTCACCCCATAAGAAAGCATAATGAGCTTTGCTAAACTTCCAAAAAGCAATTTGTGTGTTGGGGTGTTTTGTTTTGAACCTAGAGCTCCCAAGGGATGGCTCAGGAAATAATTCTTTGGTAAAGCAAAGGGCTCTGTGGTCTCTGTCACCTTCAGAAACTTGGTTACTCCCTGGCCTGACCCGTTTCTTTTTCCAGGGTCCCAACTAGGGATCAGTAGTAAAGGTCATGACTTCCTCTAACTAGCTTTATTGAAAGTATGCAGGATAATCTCTTGAAAATGAAAGTTAAGAAGTACATCCAGGCACTTCGGGAGGCTGAGGTGTGTGGATTGCCTGAGCTCACAAGTTTGAAACCAGCCTGAGTAGGAGCAAGACCCTAACTCTAAAAAACATAGCAGGGCGTTGTGGCGGGCACCTGTAGTCCCAACTACTCGGGAAGCCAAAGCAAGAGAATCACTTGAGCCAAGAGTTGGGGGTTGCTGTGAGCTACGATGCCAAGGCACTCTACCCAGGGTGACAGAGTGAAACTCTGTTTCCATTAAAAAAAAGAAGAAAGAGGAGAAGAAGGAGAGGAAGGGGAAGAGGAAGAAGAAGAGAAAGAAGAGGAGGAGGAAGAGGGAAGAGGAGGAGGAGAAGGAGAAGAAGAGGAAGAAGAAGGAGAGGAGAAGAGGAAGGAGAGGAAGAGGAAGAAGGAGAGGAGAAGAGGAAGGAGAGGAAGAAGGAGAGGAAAAAGAAAAAGAAGAAGGAGAGGAAGAAGAAAAAGAAGGAGGAGGAGGAGAGGAAAAGGAAGAAGGAGAGGAAGAGGAAGAGCAGGAAGAGGAAGAAGAAGAAAGGAGAAGGAAGAAGGAGAGGAAGAGGAAGAGCAGGAAGAGGAAGAAGAAGAAAGGAGAAGGAAGAAGGAGGAAGGAAGGAGGAGGAAGATGAAGAAGAGGAAGAGGAGGAGGAAGAGGAGGAAGAGGAGGAAGAGGAGGAAGAGGAAGAAGACTGGGCCAGGTCTTACTCCCCAAGACGGTGTGAGCTGCGGACTTTGCTTCTCTTTGTAATTCTGTTCCATACTCTGTCCACTTCCTCTTGATTCCAGAGCAACTGCCTATGGCTTTCTCTTGCCTTGATGCTGACTTTGACTCTGACTCTGCCTGATTTTGTGGGACCAGCATCTACCAAGGGCTGGCTTTAGTCTGCACGTCTTTGGTTTGTAACCATGAGAACCTCTGATTAGTCACTGATCAGCCAGTACTGGAGGCTGGCGTCCAAGCTGGCTGGAGAGGGATTTGGTCCAATCATATCTGAACAGGGGTTTGGGTCACCTGGCTTTCCCTGCTCAGTGAGGGCTGCAGAAAGGAGCAGAGTGTGAAGGTTTTCTGGTTTGGGTATTCAAATTCACTGATGTAACAGAGGTGCAACTTGTTAAAATGTGTGAGTGTCCTTGAATAGGGCCTGCCCCATATTCAGCCAGAAGCCTGCTGCAGAATGTCAAAACACAACCAGTGTCCGCTTGACTTTCCAACAGGTTTCTGAATTCCACAAGGAAACAGTAGTCTTGAAAGCCAGGCTTTGGTGAGAGAAAATAGAGATTTGTAAAATACAGAAGCTCCTCTTACGTATCAAACGCAGAAACGGAGAGCATTCACATCTGCACAGAGTTTTATGATAAGCCAGAGCCAGGATATGCCAAGGGCAGGGGCCAGACAAGGGACAGGAGGAGAATGAGAGACAACCGGAAAAGCTGGAGATTCCTTCCACGTGAGGACCTGGCTGCTCTCCCCAGAGAGGAAGGGGGATGGGGCAGGGACGGGAGCATGAAGTACAGATGGGTGTGTGGAACCCCACCGGAGCAGGGCTTAGTCCTTGTTTCTTGGGGATAACTTGGAAAATTATCATTCCTTTAGAGGATCCCTGCATCTAGTCCGGAGCTGGAGCTTCATGAAGCTCCTCAGGGTGGAGTTTTTTTTTTTTTCTTTTTTGAGATAGAGCCTCAAGCTGTCCCCCTGGGTTGAGTGCTGTAGCATCACAGCTCACGGCAACCTCCAACTCCTGGGCTCAAGCGAGTCTCCTGCCTCCGCCTCCCAAGTAGCTGGGACTACAGGCGCCTACCACAACACCCGGCTATTTTTTGGTTGCAACCATCATTGTTTGTTGGCCCTGGCTGGATTCGAACCTGCCACCTTAGGTGTATGTGGCTGGCGCCTTAGCCACTTGAGCCCCTCAGGGTGGAGTTTAAAAATGTCTAAGTGAGGTGCTGGGCCTGAGAAACTGAGGAATATGTACAGAGAATCTGTAAGTTCCTGGGTGCGGGGGTCTGAGTGAGTCTGGGGTCAGAGTGAATCTACAGCAGTTGGGGCCACAGGGTACTCAAGCTTAGACAAAGCAGATAAACCCCAGTGAAGACCCGGCAGGACCCATGAGGACAAGAGTAGACAAGTTTCAGGGGATGTCATAAAGGTATGGGCGCTCTACCCTACACTCAAAGGGGCTGTTTTGGAGAAGAGGAATAGCCCTGAGAGGGAATTTGATTTTTTTTTTTTTTTTTTGAGACGGAGCCTCAAGCTGTCCCCCTGGGTTGAGTGCTGTAGCATCACAGCTCACGGCAACCTCCAACTCCTGGGCTCAAGCGAGTCTCCTGTCTCTGCCTCCCAAGTAGCTGGGACTACAGGCGCCTGCCACAACGCCCAGCTGTTTTTTGGTTGCAGCTGTCATTGTTGTTTTGGCGGCTCCGGGCTGGGGATTCGAACTGCCACCTTAGGTGTACGTGGCTGGCGCCTTAGCCGGTTGAGCTATAGGCGCCTAGCCGGAATTTGATTTTTGATTCAAGTGAATATTTACTTAGATAAGTCTGAGTTAGACCAAAAGGGTGTGTTTCGAATTAGAGGAGGTGTAGTTACCTTTATGTTGACGTTTCTTTTCTATGATCAGCAGGAGTGGGACTCAAGAGCATGACGTGAACAGTTACAGTGACAAAATACCTTCTTTTTTTCCATATCTGGATCATTGTCTTAGCTTTGCTCTGATCATAGCACTGGGTCTACTAAACTCAGGTCCTTCTGCTCATCATTTAAAATATATATCCTGTATATGTAGGCAAGAAAGGTATATA
The DNA here is from genome assembly GCF_000181295.1 of Otolemur garnettii. Classification (NCBI taxonomy): domain Eukaryota; kingdom Metazoa; phylum Chordata; class Mammalia; order Primates; family Galagidae; genus Otolemur; species Otolemur garnettii. The sequence goes on from NW_003852576.1 coordinate 3,292,333, forward strand.
TACTTTATTTGCTCCATCAGTATTTGTTGAACAAGTACTATATGTGTATATGTTAGGGTGACCAGATTTTAATATCGGTAAGGCGGGACAACATGGCCGGGGGTGGGGTGGGGGTGGGGCTGGGGGCGGGGACGGGCAGGGGGCGGGGCAGGGCAGTGCCTGACAACAATGCAAACTTTGATAAGCAGTTCTCAATAATCACTTCTCAGCAATTATTTGTTATTATTACAGTTTAACATTATAAAATTAACAAAAATAATATAAAACTCATATTCTGGCGAAATAGTCACATGGCAGCCGAAAACCGCATATTCCCTTCTTGTTCTCCTGCCTGTTCGTTCATTCTTTCAAAAAATCGGGACTTTTTAAAAACGCGGCAGGACCCGGGACAAATTGTTGAAAAGTGGGACTGTCCCGCCAAAAGCAGGACATCTGGTCACCCTAGTATATGTGGGCTCCAGGGCCATCGCATGAAATAGAACCGGCCTGGTCCCTGCCCTAAACAGTGGTTAATCTTTGGAATACGAGAGGCAGATCGTGGGAGGCAGATGATTTTCCTGTCGGGAGGGAGATTTGTCACTGTTGGTCATTGCCCTCTGTGGCCACTTGGAGGTATTTTCTGCCTGTATCATGTAAGAAGTGAGCAGAATTTGTATATCAGGCAACGTGAGTAGGCGCTGAGTTAAACTTATATTAATTTGAATTATTTCCTTTTCTGCCAAATTTCCCGGTGTCTGCTGCTTTCGGAACCATTCCAACACATGGCCATTGATTGACCATCCTTCTCCCAGCAGATAGTTATTCCCTATCAGTGTATAGACACTGTATTTGTTGCCGGAGATTCAGAGACAGGTGAGGACCCTTCTCTACCTTCAAATTGTTGACTGTCTACTGAGGAAGGGGAGTGAACCAGCGAAGGTCGGGACGGAATGAGGCTTCCTCTGCCGGAGTTTGCGTGGGGGGAGGGGCAGGCCGGCCGCTCCTGTCGTGCGGGGTGTGTGCAGGAATGAAGCCTGCGGCACAGGGCTGCCACACAAAGGGGAGGGCTGCATTTTTATCCATACAAGATGCCATTTGCCACCAAGTTCCGCGGCTCCCCATCCACTGCACTGTGTCTACTCGGAGGAAGCATCTTTTCTTGAATTTCACAAGCAGGCTATCTAGTCTGGTAAGTGGTCAGTGAGGGAAGAGGGGAGAATGGAATGGAGTTTAAAAGACAATTCCAGTTGGATTCAGCATTCCAGCTATCTCTGCCAGGGTGCAAGACAGGACTGAGCTGTCTCCTACCCTCCAGACTAGCTCACTCGCCACATGTATGGGAGCGAGTAACCCCCATTGATGCCATAATCGACAAAAGAATCACCTAGCTGAGCCCTGCCTGAATCTGTGACCCACAAAATCATTAGCTGTAATAAAATTGCTGTTGTTTTTAGGTCACTGCATTTTGAGGTGGTTAGTTGTGGAACAATAGATAACGACAATAATTCTCTCTCTGCTTCCATAACATCCTATTTTGCCCTCAGGTGGAGCTCATCCCATTTTAAGCTTAATTTTCTTTTCTTTTCTTTTTTTTTTTTTT
>NW_003852576.1:3297460-3300102 GCF_000181295.1 Otolemur garnettii
TTTTGGCCGGGGCCGTGTTTGAACATGCCACCTCTAGCATATGGGGCTGGTGCCCTGCCCTTCTGAGCCACAGGTGCTACCCCAGCTTTTTTTTGAAGTTTTCATTGTTGGTTGGTCCTGGTATAGTTGGCCGGCGCTGTAACCACTGAGCTACGGACACCGAGCCTACATTATCATTTTTAAAGGTTACAAAACCCCCATGACAACTGCCACTAGTACTTTTATACTCTGTTTTACAAATGGGAAATAGAAGCAAAGAGAAATTAAGTGACTTCTCTCAATTTTGCTGAAAGTAACTGGAAGAGGCAGGATTTGAATCCAGATGGCCAGACACCAGAGCTGCTTCTCTGAGCCCCGCCCCGTGTTGCCCCTCAGCAGGGAAAGGACTGTCCCAACTCAGGGGTGGCCCCACCCCTACCCCTGGGGAGACCGGCTGGGGAGGAGCTCAGGTGCTGCCTGTGACCCTGAACTTGCTAAAATGTGGTCACTTGCGTGAAAGTCACCCATTTCTTCCCCCAGCCTGGGGACCCCTTTTTTGGATGGAAAGCACATTTGCCCAGGACCTGGCCCTTGCTTAGGACCAGCTGAGGTCTGTGTTCTCAGCGCTCTGTGTGACGGGCTCCATAGCTCCTTTCTTCAGTTGTGGGTTCAGAGATGAGAACATGGAAACCCCCTTAACCAAGCCAGCGCTCTCTTCCGCCTTTTGTTGAGCCTGCCATTGTTTCTGCAATGGGGGGGCTGGCTTTCTCTCCAGGTGTGGGCAAGGGGCCCTTGGTTTGGGGCCATCACAGAAGGCCATCAGCTGCCTGTTTTCAGTGTTGCTGGCCACTCCTCAATGGCCCACATGCCCTGGGCACATGCAAAGGGATGCCAGACACAGCCATGTGCTTACAGAACCCTAGAGAGAACATCCATGTGGAAAGGACATTTTTACAGAATCTTATATGAATAACCACATATTAGCAGGCATCTTTCCTCTCTCTTTCTTCTTTTAAACAGGGTTTTACTCTGGGCCTAGGTAGAGTGCAATGGCATCATTAGAGCTCACAGCAGCCTCAAACTCCTGTATTTGAGCCATCCTCCTGCCTTAGCCTCCCTAGTAGCTGGGACTATAGGCCACCAACATCTGGCTAGTTTTTCTTTTTTTGTAGAGATGGGGGTCTCACTCCTGTTCAGGCTGATCTTGAACTCCTGGCCTCATGTGATTCTCCTGCTTCAACCTCCAAAAGTGCTAAGGAGTAAGACACCGCACGTACTCAACATCTCTAAATCTTTCCTTCACAAAGGGCTCCAATTTCTCTACATCCTGTCCCTGACACTGTGAGATGTTTTTTTTTCTCTTTTCTATCATTCTATATTACAACTCTTCGAATACAATACAGTTAAATTTTTCATATGTTTGGAATTTTCAAAATCAAAGTGTTACTTTTTTTTATAAATAAAATCAAATATTTTTCATTTTCCCACACATGGATTAAAAAGAAGTCCTTGGAGGAAATAAAGTCACATGTTAAGTCTGTGGGCGGTTCAGTCATGGGTTGTTTTAATTTTCTATACTTCTTTACTAGCAGGTGATGCTTTTACAGTATGAAAAAAGGAAGGGGATCTTGTTCGAACGGAGTGTCTTTGAGCTCAGCTGTCTCTCAGTACGGTTTTCCTGTATCTAGTGAGGACTATCTAGTGGAACTTTATTTGAGTAGGCACGATATTTTTTGCTTTTACTCCATTTTTCCCCTGAAAAATAAATTTTTTTTTTTTTTGAGACAGAGCCTCTAGCTGTGCACCTGGGTAGAGTGCTGTGACATCACAGCTCACAGCAACCTCCAACTCCTGGGCTCAAGCGAGTCTCCTGCCTCAGCCTCCTGAGTAGATGGGACCACAGGCGCCCGCCACAACGCCTGGCTACTTTTTGGTTGCAGCCATCAGTGTTGTTTGGCGGACCGGGCTGGATTTGAACCTGCCACCTTGGGTGTATGTGGCCGGCGCCTTAGCCACTTAAGCCACAGGTGCCAAGCCTCCCCTGAAATTTCTCCATGAGGGATCTGCCCTGCTAAGAAGGAGGTGTTCTATAGACCAAAAGCACAGAGCCAGGCGACTTCTTACCTAAGAGCTGGATGCAAAGAGCTTTGGACCAGGAGTTGGGAGAGCAAGTTCTGGCTCCACTCAGCAGGTGAGCACCTCAGTCTCCTCGCGGGTTAAGCCAGGGCTCAGGATCAGTCTCTGCCACCTCCTCCAGGCCTGAGCTATAGAGACCCTTGGTGTCTTTTTATTTTTTTTTTTTTTTTGAGACAGAGTCTCACTTGGTCACCCTTTGTAGAGTGCTGTGGCATCTTAGCTTACAGCAATCTCAAACTCTTGAGTTCAGGCAATTCTTTTACATTAGCCTCCCAGGTAGCTGGGACTACAGGTGCCACCACAACACCTGGGTATGTTTAGAGATGGGGGGTCTTGCTCTGGCTCAGGATGGTCCTGAACTCTTGAGCTCAGTCAATCCACCTGCTTCAGCCTCCCAGGTGCTGGGATTACAGGTAGGAGCCACCATGCCTGTCTGACTCTTGGGTGTCTTATGGAAGTTGGTTAGAAAATATGCTAACAATTAATGTACAATTGACCTGGCTCCGCGCCTGTGGCTCAAGCAGCTA
>NW_003852576.1:3300414-3303100 GCF_000181295.1 Otolemur garnettii
TTTTATTTTATTTATTTTGAGACAGAGTCTCATTCTGCCCTGGGTTGAGTGTTGTGGTGTCATATCTCACAGCAACCTCAATCTTTTGGGCTCAAGTGATCCTCTTGCCTCAGCCTCTCAAGTAGCTGGGACTGCAGGCTCCCATACCTAGCTAATTTTTCTATTTTTTGTACATAGAAGGTAGTCACCCCCCCCCTTTTTTTTTCTTGAGACAGAGCCTCAAGCTGTCCCCCTGGGTAGAGTGCCCTAGCATCACAGCTCACAGTAACCTCCAACTCCTGGACTCAAGAGATTCTCCTGCCTCTGCCTCCCAAGTAGCTGGGACCACAGGTGCCCACCACAACACCTGGCTATTTTTTGGTTGCAGCCGTCATTGTTGTTTGGTGGACCTGGGCTGGATTCAAACCCACTAGCTCAGGTATATGTGGCTGGCACCTTGGCCGTCTGCGCCACAGGTGCCAAGCCAAGGGTGGTTCTCTTGCTCAGGCTGGTCTTGAACTCCTGAGCTCAAGCAATCTACCCACCTCAAACTCAAGAGGCTCAAACAGAGTTTACTTAGTTGAAGATCCCAGTGGTTCAAGTTAAGAACGAGAATGGCTCTTGCCAGTGCCGAGTGAAGAAAGAAAACCAGTGGCCATCCGGCAGGGTTTCCCTGGAACTGGCATTGGGCGTGATATTTTTAAGGTTGTGACTGACAGACGGGATATGGAGGAAGGAGGCCAGTCTGGGGATTTATGGGCAAAAGTGCGGGGGTGGAAGTGAGCCCATCACATGTGGACGATGGGTGGAGGACAAAATATCAAAGGCACAGAGAGGGAGCCCGGACGTCCCCCAGCTGCTGGCCAGTAGGAAGCCTTATGTGCCTATTTTCTCATTCATGGTACCCTGCTGTAGCAATCCTATAGCAGCCTCCATATATTCTGTGACAGTTAACAAATATATTTTGTTTTTCTTTAATTTAACTGTGAATTTAAAGTAAATATTGATATTTTCTAAGATATAAAACCAGTCACTTATCACAGTGCATTTCAACAAAACCAAACAGTTTGGTGACCCAGACTTACAGAGGTTTCTCTTAATTGGATAAAAAGATGAGGTCTGTGTTTTTTCATTTGCCTGATTAATTACCACTCTGAAACTCTTGAAAACAGACATGGTCTGTAAGCGGTATCTATTGTTTAATCGAGGACAGATGTTTTTGGAAACCTTTTAAGTAGGCCTAGAGACTTACTGACTCTTAAGCGAAGTGAATCGTTGAACTGGATGTTTTAAAAGAAACACGCCAGCAAAAAGCAATTTGTTACTAATGTTCAAGTTACAGTCACTGCAGCTGTGGTTTGTCCTAAACCCACCAGCATCAGGAGGCAGCACCAAGATCACAGGGGAAAATGGCATCACCGTCCCCAGCAGTCACCCACCATTTCCTGCCCACACTTTGCTCCCCAGTCCCTGCTCTCTGGAGGAAAGCGTGGGTGTGCTGTCCAGTTCACGGCCCGGGTGCTCTCTCGCTCCTGTCTTCTCTGTCTGTCCCTACCACCACTACCCAAGTCAAGGCAACTGTTTCAACTAGGCCTGGCAGAAAACAAAATGCACCGCAGATGGTTCACATAAGGAGACTTTAATGATGAGTGTGGTTAGGGGCAGGGGGACAGGTGAGGGAGACCCAGGCAGCTGGACGGCAGGAACAGCGACAGGCTGTCACCACTCCCATGGCTGAGGCGCATTCCCAAGGACTGGTGAGAGCTGAAAGAAGCAGCCACCATGGGCCAGTGGCTGCTGTCGTCAAAGACCACCTGTGGAGGACCTGGTAGCACCAAAGTCTCCTGTCTGCACCTCCTACTGGCCAAACCCAACTGAAACCAAATGGCACGGGGGTCCCAGAGTCGCAGTTGTTGGGGTCAACCTTCTTGTGCACAGAGTAGGGCAGAGACAGCAGAGTGGGTCTGGAGTCTCCAATGAAGACTGACTAGCACAGCAACCAGCCCCCCAGCTGTGGCCGCAGCCTCTCCAAGACCCCCATCCTGCCTCCACATTTTTTTCTCCTAATCAGTCTTCATAATGTGACCAGAATGCACCACAATTTAAATTGTTTTAGCCTTCTTTTTAAAAATGAACATTTACTTAATTAAATTAATTAAATTACTTAATTTAGTTGCAGTTGTCATTGTTGTTTTAGCTGGCCCAGGCTGGGTTTGAACCTACCAGCCTTGGTGTATGTGGCCGACTCCCTGAGCTACGGGCGCCACCCAGAATGGTCTTTCTAAAGCAGAAATCTCCAAGTCTCTCCAGTGGAATGACTCCCTGTTATCCATGTTTCAGGATAACTTAGAACTCAGCAGGTGTCCAGTGTTCTGGGAGCCGTGTTTCTAACTACGCTACTAACTAGTTTCTAACTACTGGGTTGTCTGCAGGACAGTATTCAGCTTGGTGAGAAACCGGCAACCCGTCTTCCACAGAGCGGCACCATCGGCCTTCCCAGCAGCAGTGAGTGAGAAATCCTGTCGCTCCACAGCCTCACCCGCATTTGGTCTGTGTTTCCCATTTTCTTATTTTTATTTTTATTTTTTTGAGACAGTGCCTCAAGCTGCCCCCCTAGGTAGAGTGCTGTGGCATCACAGCTCACAGCAACCTCCAACTCCTGGGCTCAAGCGAGTCTCCTGTCTCAGCCTCCCAAGTAGCTGGGACT
>NW_003852576.1:3304737-3311760 GCF_000181295.1 Otolemur garnettii
CACTCTACCCAGGGGGATAGCTTGAGGCTCCGTCTAAAAAAAAAAAAAAAAAGAAAAAGAAAAAGAAAATGTCCCCTTGTTTCCATCTGAGCAAGTTCTCATAATGCTTCAGCCTGGAGAAAGTTGGGGGCTCAGAGGTCTTTTAACATTTCAAACACAGTCCTTTATACTCAAGGCCAGAAAGTGTTTTTGCCAATTATCTCCAAGAAAACTTTCTGAGTCAGATATTTTGTGTCTCGTGCCTGTAATTCTACCACTTGGGGAGGCTGAGGCAGGTGGATTGCTTGAGCTCAGGAGTTTGAGACCAGCCTGAGCAAAAGGGAGACCTTGTCTCTACTAAAAAATAGAAAAACTAGCTGGACATTGAGGCGGTGCCTGTGACTCAAAGGAGTAGGGCGCTGGCCTCATATGCCAGAGGTGGCAAGTTCAAACCCAGCCCAGCCAAAAACTGCAAAAACAAACAAACAAACAAACAAACAAACAAAAACAAAACTAGCTGGGCATTGTGGCAGGTGCCTATAGTCCCAGCTATTTGGGAGATTGAGGCAGGAGGATCCCTTGAGCCCAAGAGTTTGAGGTTGCTGTGAGCTGTTGCTGTTGCTATGATGCTATGGCATTCACCCAGGCTGATAGAGTAAGACTCTGTCTAAAAAAAAGCAAAAAAAAAAAAAAAAGAAGAAGAAAAGAAAACTTTCTGAGTTTTACAAATAAATAAAAACAAGAAGTTAAAGAGATAAAGGAATTAATTTTTTTCTTTTTTCTTTTTTTTTTTTGAGACAGAGCCTCAAGCTGTCGCCCTGGGTAGAATGCCGTGGCATAGTTCACAGCAACCTCCAACTCCTGGGGTCAAGCGAGTCTTCTGCCCCAGCCTCCCAAGTTGCTGGGACCACAGGCGCCCGCCGCAAGGCCTGGCTATTTTTTTTTCGGTTGCAGCCATCATTGTTGTTTGGTGTGCCTGGGCTGGATTCGAACCCGCCACCTTAGGTGTATGTGGCTGGCTCCTTAGCCACTTGAGCCACAGGCGCCGAGCCGAATTAATGTTTTCTAATAACTAAAGAAGATTGTTGAAGATGTTGTCGAAAAGACCAAATAGGAGGGTGGCACCTGTGGCTCAAAGGAGTAGGGAGCCAGCCCAATATGCCAGAGGTGGTGGGTTCAAACCCAGCCCTAGCCAAAAACTATTAAAAAAAAAAAAAGACCAAATAGGAATGTGTCCCTTACATCTCTATGGATACATGTCTTATGCATAGTCTTAGGGAGTTAAGTAATTTAAGATTTTTTTTTTGTTTAAGACAAGAGTCTCACTATGTCACCCTTGGTAGAGTGCTATGACGTCATAGCTTACAGTAACCTCAAACTCTTGGGCTTAAGCAATTTCTCTTGCCTTAGCCACCTGTTATGGTTGTCTAGCTGGCCCAGTCTGGGTTAGAACGTGCCACCCTCAGAGTATGTGGCTGGAGCCATAACCACTGCTATGGGCGCTGAGCCAAGTAATTTAAGATTAGAACCAAAATACATATAAATATGTAACAAACATTATCTTGGTATCCTAGCACTCCAGAAGGCTGAGGTGGGAGGACTGCTTGAGCTCAGGAACTTGAGATCAGCCTGAGCAAGAGCAAGACCCCCATCTCTACCAAAAATAGAAAACTTAGCTGGGCCTTATTGTGGGTGCCTATAGTCCCAGCTGCTCTGGAGGCTGAGGCAAGAAGATCTCTTGAGCCCAAGAGTTTGAGGGTGCTGTGAGCTATGATACCATGGCACTTTACCCAGGATAATAGAGTGAGACCCTGTTAAATAAAAAAAAAGAAGAATTTGCTTATTGTCACTTCCGCCCACATGCCACTGACCAACATATGTCACATGGTCAAACCCATAGCCGAGAGGCACCCGTGATGAAGCCACAGCAAAGGGGTGGACACAGGGAAGGGTCATGAATTGGGGCAACACTTCAATCTGGAATCCCCTCCAGCATCAAAGGAGAAATCTCTCCTGTGTGCTGCCATAACTTTTAAAGTTTATCTTCCCCGAACATCTGTGTCATTGTCTTACAAAACCAGACACCATTCACCATTCACCTATCACCTTGTGCCTCCAGAGCCCAGCCAGTGCCCCGAGCACAGCACGTGTTCAGTGTACGCTTGTTGAACCGGTGACTGACTAGAAGGTAAATGGACGAATGGTTTCCTAGGGACAGTTGGCCAAGTTAGATCTGTAGAGACCAGGAATGAAGAGCTGGCTTGGAACTGTGTCTGGACATTTAATTTGAAATGTCAAGATTTTCATCAATATGTCTTCTTAGCCAAATAGAAGCTTACCTATGTGTTTGGACTTCATAGGAGCAAAGCGTGCTTACTGTTTGGAAGAGACATAAACTGAAAAGGCAATGAAAGAATAAAAACGGAAGTGAAGGGAAATGCTGAGAGGAAGAGCTGATGAAATGCCTGTGCGGGTCTTCATGCTACTTTATTTTTCTCAAACTTTTTCTTTAAAAGGGATGAGTGAAGGAATTCTAAGTGGCTGTCCCAAGGGCGCCCAGCCTGTCACTACCTGTGTTTGTAATCAGAGCCAAGAATCTCCTGGGGAGGGGGAGTGGGACAGTAAAACCTCCCTGTGCAATCTTGTTGGCAGGCTGCAGGACAACCTCAGTGGGGGGGGAGTCGGGAGGTCGACAGTGCGATGTTGGCTGAACTTGTTCACGCTTTCCTTCCTTCTGTGCTTATGGTCTGGCTGTTGCTGCTCATAAGAGTGGCAATATTTCTTCCCTTTATTTTTTAATTAATTAATATATATATATATATTTTTTTTTTTTTTTAGACAGATTCTTACTCAGTTACCCTGGGTAGAGTGCTGTGGCATCATAGTTCACAGCAACCTCAAACTCCTGGGCTCAAGTGATCCTCTTGCCTCAGTTTCCCAAGTAGCTGGGACTACAGGTGCCTCCCACCACACCCAGCTAATTTTTCTATTTTTAGTAGAGATGGGATCTCACTATTGCTTAGGCTGGTCTCCAACTCCTAAGCTCAAAGGATCCTCCCACCTCAGCCTCCCAAAGTGCTAGAGGATTATAGGTGTGAGCCACTGCACCCGGCCAGTTCTCCCCTTTAGAACCTACTTCTGTGCTCTACTTTTTCAAAATTTTATTTTTCCGAACATGTTGCAGTGCAAGCTTGGTACTTAAAGAGAAATGTTTAAATTCTTCCTGGCTTTAAGATCCTCAAAAAATCAGATGTGTCCCTCTCTACATTTCCTATATTCCAACACAAACCCTTTACTTTGGTTAAACCTTCTATGGATGAATGTCTGTGTCCCCCCCAAATTCATATGTTGAAATCTTAACTCCGAAGGTTTTAATGCATCAGGAGGTGGGGCCTTGGGGAGGTGGGTCATGAGGGTGGACCCTCTCGGGTGGGATTAGGGTCCTCATAAAACGGATCCCAGAGGGAGGCGCCTATGGTTTAAAGGAGTAGGGCACCGGCCCCATATACCAGAGGTGGTGGGTTCAAAGCCAGTCCTGGCCCAAAACTGCAAAAAAAAAAAAGAATCCCCAAGTGCTCATTTGTCCCCTTCCACCTATGAGGCCACAGTGAGAAGGTGGCATTTGTGAGGAAGTTGTCCTAATCAGACGCTCAATCTGCTGGCACTTTGCTCTTGGTCCTCCCGCCCTGCAGGGCTGTGAGGGGTGAGTTTCTGTGGTCAGCTGCCCACCTGGTAGGATTTTGGTCATAGTGGTTCAAATGGACTTAGACCAGCCTCACGGTGTCACTCATGTTGTGCCCTTACCCGCCCGTCCTTCCTTCTCACATTCAACAGGCCTCTCCGGCCATCATATCACGCAGGGAAACCGTGTAAAGAGCACAGTTAGGAGGTGATGCTGGCATGGAGCCAGATGCCAGCTCTGCCACTTCCTGTGTCACTTGGCGGGGGGGAGGGGGGTTATTTAACCTCTCTGAGCTCCAGTCGGGAAGGGCAGGTGGTGTTGTGGGATTAGACACAGCTGATAGAGCACAGAAGGGCTCCACGCACAACCTTTCAAAAAAGACTCACATTGAGCTACTCGGGAGGCTGAGGCAAGAGAATCACTAAGCCCAAGAGCTGGAGGTTGCTGTGAGCTGTGATGCCACGGCACCCTACTGAGGGCGACAAAGGGAGACTCTGTCTCTAAAAAGAGAAAAAAACAAAACGACTCAGACTGAAGAGCTTTGCCTTCCCCTTCCTTAAACTTCTCAAACAAAATTTGCCACCTTGTATGATCTTCTGTTATTCCATGAGTTTAATCTTGCCCATCTCACCAAGTTAAATTTCTTTTTTTTTTGAGACAGAGCCTCAAGCTGTCCCCCTGGGTAGAGTGTCGTGGCATCACGCTCACAGCAACCTCCAACTCCTGGGCTCAAGCGAGTCTCCTGCCTCCGCCTCCCAAGTAGCTGGGACCACAGGCGCCTGCCACAACGCCTGGCTATTTTTTGGTTGCAGCTGTCATTGTTGTTTGGCGGGCGCAGGCTGGATTTGAACCTGCTACCTTGGGTGTACGTGGCTGGCGCCTTAGCCACTTGAGCCATAGGCGCCGGAGCTGTTAAATTTCTTTATGAGTAGAAATTATTGGTCTGGAGCAGTGGCTCATGTTTATAATCAATCCTAGCATTCTGGGAGGCCAAGGTGGGTGGATTGAGTTTAAGACCAATCTGAGTAAGAGTGAGACCCTGTCTCTGCTAAAAGTAGAAAAAAATAGTAGCTGGGCATTGTAATGGGCATCTGAGTCCTACCTACTCAGGAGGCTGAGGGAAGAGGATTGCTTGAGCCCAAGAGTTTGAGGTTGCTCTGAGCTGTGACTCCACACCACTCTACCCAGGGTGACAGAGTGAGACTCTGTCTCAAAACAACAAACAAACAAAGAAATTATCAATTGTATGTGTTTTGTATTCCTTATAGCACTGGGCACAGGGTAAATGTTGTATTTTTTTTTAATTTTTTTTTTCAGTTTTTGGCCGGGGCCAGATTTGAACCCACCACCTCTGGTATATGGGGCCAGCACCCTACTCCTTGAGCTATAGGAACCACCCCAGTAAATGTTGTTTTAAATGTTGTACTATGGCTCAGCGCCTGTAGCTCAAGCGGCTAAGATGCCAGCCGCATACACCAGAACTGGTGGGTTTGAATCCAGCCTGGGCCTACCAAACAACAATGACAACTACAACCAAAAAATAGCCAGGCATTGTGGTGGGCCCCTGTAGTCCCAGTTACTTGGGAGGCTGAGGGAAGAGAATCGCTTAAGCCTGGGAGTTGGAGATTGTTGAGATGTCACGGCACTCTACCCAGGGCGACAGCTTGAGGCTCTGTCTGAAAAAAAAAAAAAGGAAATAAATGTTATCTAAATGTTGTGATTTTGTGTAAAATTTTCAGGTGTTTGAGAGTACAGAATAGTTTGGAAGACCTCTTCAGAGTGCTTTACGTTAACATGTGACTTCAGGCTTAAGAAAAATGTTAAATCTAGGGCCAGGCATGGTGACGCATACCTATAATCCTAGCACTCTTGGAGATTGAGGTGGGGTGGGGGGAGGATTGCCTGAGCTCACAGGCAATTCTGAGGCCAGCCTGAGCAAGAGCAAGACTTTGTCTCTAAAGACTTTGTCTCTAAAAATAGCTGGGCATGTGGCAGGTGCCTGTAGTCCCAGCTGCTTAGGAGGCTGAGATGAGAGAATCACTTGAGCCCAGGAGTTTGAGGTTGCTGTGAGCTATGATGCCCTGGCACTCTATCAAGGGTGACAAAGTGAGAGTCTCAAAAAAAGAAAGAAAGAAGGAAAAAGAAAAATGTTAAATCTAATGTACAGTGGTTACCAATATTGTATTTCAGACTTGCAATTTACTACCAGAGAGTTTAACTGTTCCCAGTTATGTGAGTTGACGGATATGTTAATTAGCCTGATTGTGGAGAATATGTATATCAAAACATCAAGTCATACATAATTTGTATATGTCAATTATACCTCAATAAAGCTGACAAGAAAGAAAAACATTTGAAGAGCCTGCGATTCCAACACATAGAGTTTGTTTACATGACACATTTTTATTTAGTGCCTACAATATGCCAGGCTGGCTAGTCCAGGTTCTGGAACTTGATGAACAAGACAGAAAAAAAAAAAATCAAATACTGTGTTTCCCTGAAAATAAGACCTACCCCCCAAATAAGCCCTAGCAGGATTTCTATGCATTTGTTAAATATAAGCCCTACCCCGATAATAAGACCTAGTGATGGGTGTGGCTATACAGATACACCACACCCTGCATTTCTACTCCGAGAGGAAGACATCCCCCTGAAAATAAGCCCCAGTGTGTCTTCCTGAGAAAAAATAAATATGAGACAGTGTCTTATTTTTGGGGAAACACGGTAGGCACAAACCACTCTGCCTGCATGAAGCTATTACTCTAGCAGTTTGTGGTATTGGAAGAGATACATTGCTTGGACTTATACTGAGAAGGAAGAAACACGGAGAGGCTGAGTTTCTTAAAGAGAAAAACTTCAAACCCTGATTTGACTAAAATGTCTTTGCTCTTTGCACCGTAATCACGCTGAGGGAGCAGGGGCAGGGTGGGTGAGGAGAGGTGTTTGGGTGAAGGAGGAGGAGGCGAGCACGGGAGGTGAAGGGGGGATGAGGCATGAGAAAATCTCCAGTGTGCTGTCAGTGAAAATGTAAAATGACCTAGCTGCTGGGAAAACACTACGGCAGTCCCTGTGCTGGGCACAGTGGTTCACGCCTGTAACCCCAGCGCTCTGGGAGGCAGTCCCTGTGCTGGGCACGGTGGCCCACGCCTGTAACCCCAGCGCTCTGGGAGGCCGTAGGCGGGTGGATTGCTGAGCTCACAGGTTCCAGATGAGCCTGAGCCGGAGTGAGACCCCCATCTCTAAAAATAGCTGGGCGTTGTGGCAGGTGCCTGTAATCCCAGCTACTTGGGAGGCTGGGGCAGAAGAATCTCTTGAGTGAGTCTAAGAGTTTGAGGTTGCTGTGAGCTGTGATGCCACAGTGC
>NW_003852577.1:0-3015 GCF_000181295.1 Otolemur garnettii
AAAAAAAAAAAAGAAGAAGAATGTTGTTATATTTCTATTTCAATATGGCTTCATATTGGAAGGAGAGCTCTTTTAACATGGACTGTGAGGAATAATTTCTGTAAACAGTATTCATCTAGAACAGCTTATTACTCCAGTTTAAAAAATAAGTTCTTCAAAAACAATATGATGTTTTCATCCTACATAAGAAGGTAATTAATTTTTTTCAATCTGAAATATTTTATTTTGAAAGTAAATCAATTAATGAACTTGAATAAATAGTTCACAAATACTGTACAAATTTCAAAAGGTAGCAAATTATATATACAATGAAATAAAATCTCCTTTCCTCCCTATTCCCTAGCCACCATGTTGTTTCTGTAAGCAACTACTATATTCTGTTAGACATCAGGGTTTTTTTTTTTAATAAATAGAAGAAGTCTATACCTAATACCTATATAATATATACATGCTCACAGAGAGACATAAAATATATGAAATATGTTCAAAAATGTATCAAATATGTATATGAAAAAAATAATGTGCTAAGTATTCTCAAGCAAAGACCTGACTCAGTGCCTTAGCTCAGCGGCTAGGGCGCCAGCCACATACATCGGAGCTGGCAGGTTCGAACCCAGTCCAGTCCTGCCAAGCAACAAGGATAACTACAACCAAAAAATGGCTGGGCGTTGTGGCAGGCACCTGTAGTCCCAGCTACTTGGGAGGCTGAGGCAGGAGAATCACTTGGTCCCAGGAGTTTGAGGTTACTGTGAGCTGTGATGCCACAGCACTCTATCAAGTGCAACATAGTGAGTCTCTGCCTCAAAAAAAAAAAAAAGAAAAGAAAAGAAAAGAAAAGAAAACCAAAAAGGAAAAAAAAAGAAAGAAAGAAAGCTAAGACCTGAGAGGAAGAGGGAGCTGGGGGTTCTATTCACAAAAAGAGAGAGAAGCAGCTGACTAAACTCTTTGGTACTTTTCCAATATTGTCAGTTCCCAGACTATTTAAACTCCAAATGCATTTTCTCAACTGAGTTACAGCAAGAGATAAATCTAGAATCCATGCCACATTAACTACATAAAACATAGATGTCCACCACCTAAGCTTCCCCTGCGTCAGATGGCAAATACCATAGGAACCACACACACATCCCTGAAAGCCCACAGATCGAGAGCACGAATTGACAAATGAAATTTATGCACCAAAATGTACTGAGCCTCTTCAATTAGATGCAGGAACCTAAATAAATCGAAATTGTGGCACAAAAATAACTTAAAATCTTCTCTCAAATAAATTTGTATTATGCTATAAACAACTCGGGGCAACCACTTGGAATGTAGTGTGTAAAGCAGGTGGGAGCTTTAGTAGGGTCACCATAGTTCAGCTCAGAGATGAAAAAAGTTCTGGACAGTGGAGGCAGATGAAAAAATGGGGTAGGAGGAGGTGGGGAGGTTGTCAGGGAGGGGGAGGTGCTGATCCAAACAAACCAAACTCACAAAAGGCTGATTTATAAACAGAAATGCTATTTGTTCATTAACCAGCACAGGGGATTAGAGGGCTGTTTTATTCACTCTGCAGAAAAAACCTAATGTGCTACTCATTCTGCAGTAGAGTGTACTTACTGTGGGTGATCAGGAGACTCCTGGCCAGCAAATGCAGCTCTCTGTCCCTAAAGGTGCTGGGTGAACCCTGGTCTATATTCTCCTACATGCTCTCTCTTTGTCTTCTCACGCTAGTGCCTTCTGTGAACACAGCACTCCTTCAGATACAGACCCCAATAAAACTGTGTGGACTAGATTTGCTTTTCAGCACAGTCTGCACTCAAAAGCTCCTGAGTCTTCGCTCTGTCCTCACTGGCTCAGGAAGGCCTTTCTGCAGAGGGCTGGAGGTGGCAGTCACATAGAGAGACCTTTACCTGCACCGGTTCTGAGCTTTTGGCTTTTGCTCCAATCCATGCTTGGCCATGTGCCAGCAGTATAACTTCAAGTAGTTATTTAACTTCTGTCCATCTCTGTGGAAGCAGGAATGACATAGTAATGTTATTACCCAGCAAGCCATTGTAACAGCTAAAGGAGCTAATTCATCGCTGGCCCCGTAGCACTGTGTTAAGGGTTGAAAGCTCAAAAGGCATCCCATTAGTGTTGCGCTCCAGACTACTCCTGGCAATTTGTAGTTGTTTCTGCTTGGGAGGAATAAACCATTTTCAACCCTTTGCCCAGATTAAGGGGAAAAAAAAGAAAAGTCAAATGAGAGACCACATTGACTTGATGCTAAAATGTCTGAAACTTATTCTATGTGTAAAGAAATGGTATTGTATTGCTTTCAAATCTGAATAATATTCCAACCCCAAATACATGGAGAATAAGAAAAAAATAAATTTTTAAGATGGAAAAATAATTTTTAAAAAGACTTCATGCAAAAATGTCATTTATAATAGCAGCCATGTATCGCTGCAAGGCCTAGATCTCTCTACTTCCATCCTTACTTTTTCTTTTCTTTGTTGTTTGTTGGTTTTTGAGGCAAAGCCTCATCTACCATCCTGGGTAGGTAGAGTGCTATAGTGTCATCATAGCTCATAGCAACCTTAGGGTCTTGACTCAAACAATCTTCTTGCATCAGTTTTCCAAATAGCTGGGACTACAGGTGCCCACCACAATGCCCAGCTAGTTTTTCTATTTTTAGTAGAGATGGGGCTCACTCTTGGGGAGGCTGGTCTTGAACTCCTGAGCTCAAGCAATCTGCCCATCTGGGCCGCCCAGAGTGCTAGGAATGCAAGCGTGAGCCACATGGCCAACCCATCCTTGCTTTTCTTAAATCTATTTGAAACAGTAGCCAAAATAATCTTTAAAGATTTAAGTAGGATTATGTCACTTTTCTGCTCAGAATCTTCCCACCTCATTCAAAGTAAAAGCCAAAGTCTTGCTCCACAATGCCTTGAATAGTCTGCTCCTTCCACCCCACCTCACCCTCTGGGACTGAGCTCTGACACCCTCCCCTTACTGCTCCTTCCACCCCACCTCACCCTCTGGGACTGAGCT
>NW_003852577.1:3059-6935 GCF_000181295.1 Otolemur garnettii
ACCTCACCCTCTGGGACTGAGCTCTGACACCCTCCCCTTACTGCTCCTTCCACCCCACCTCACCCTCTGGGACTGAGCTCTGACACCCTCCCCTTTACTCCTTCTGCAAGTAGGACTCTGCCATCCCTTAACCAAGCCAGGCGCTCCTGCCTCAGACCTTTCCACTTGTGGTTCCCTCTGCTCAGTCCTGTTTTCCTTCAAAGTCACTTCTTTGTGGCCTTTCCCCAAATCCACCTTCCCCATTTAAAATTGTAACTCCCTCCCTTTCTCCCTACTCTGCAGGCCCTTCCCAGCTCCATTTTTGCTATAGCATCTCACTGCCTAATTGGCTGTATCTGCAGTGCTGTGTTTATAATCTTCCTCCCCCACCCTCCACCCCCTGAGTTTTGGTGTATTTTGTTCACTGCTGCGTCCCTAGTCCCTACCATAGTGGCACAGTGAGAGCACTGTGCCTTGGACGCATGCATGGACTAATGGCTGATGCTGGGCGCTTTTACATCTCATTTTCATCTTCTGAGGAAGGTTTGATTTTCATAATAACATGTCCCTGAATGATAACCATTATTATGATCACATATTTTTACGTTGAACACTTACTGCTCCCTGAAATTAAAAGCAGACTGAAAGCATCTTGAATTTCTTGAAGCTGAACTTTGAAAACAGGGTTTATTTTAATGTGTTGATGTCCTTTAAAGGCATTGGACACAAGATGGAGATTCAGAGGAAGAAGTTGTTTTTAGCTTTTTACTCAATGTACATATCACTTCTGAATTAAAATGAATTACGAATTTTCACATAAATTTAACTTGGCCTTTCCTATTTTAGCATTAATTCTATAACCCTTAAAAATGACTGTGGGCCTGGACATCCTGCTTCTGCTTTGTTGGAGATAAGGCCGGCCTGCTGAGTCTCTGGTTTCCATTACAGCTGACGACAGGAAGGAAATGCTTGTACGAACAAGTGTTTGGTTCTAGGCTACAGCCTAATTTAATAGTGTACTTGAGAAAGAAAAGCTGATGATTCATTCCAAAAGCCCTGGGGATGGAGGGGTGATTGTACACGATTTGGAACGGGGCAAGGAAGCCTAAAATGAAACGATCACAGCAATCTTGACCGCCAGCAAAGAGTCTTGTCTAAGCCTGATCGAATGCTGATTTAGTTTTCCTGGATGATTTTAGCTGAAAGGAGACTGTTAGATCCAGAATTCTGTTCCCTCTGCCCTAATTTGGGGCGTGGGAGGTCGTAATCATATTCATTTTTGAAATGTTAAGATTAGTAAGAAGTGTTTGGCTGGAAGATTACCCTGAAGTTTCATAATTGTAGTTTTTATGAAAGTATTACATGTGATTGCGACTTTTTTTAAGGGTCCACAACCCTAGGCAAATTTTTATGGAAGAAAGAAGAAACTTTAAAAAAAATGATGGAGGGGGAGGAGCACGTCCCGGCGAGTCCCGACGATGGCGGCCACCGTCCGGCGCTGAGCGAGCCGAGTCTCTGCTGGCCTCGCCGCGTCCCTCGCGCCTCCTGCGGATTCCCGGGCCGGCGCCGGGCGGCGCGAGCTCTCGGGGAAGGCCGCGGTCGCGGAGAAAGCGGCGCGGCCCGGGGCCCAGGCCGGCGGACACGCCGCACCGCGGGGCGAATGTGACAAGCCCCCACCCCACCGCGTCCCTCCGCCGAGCGCCAGGAGCGCGGGCGACCCGAGCCCCAGAGCCCGGCCGGCGAGGCCCGGCAGCGGGGCTGCGCGGCCACACCAGGCAGGTGACGCCGAACACCCTGCAGCGGCAGACCTTCACCATAGACAGCCACCCAGACGAGACGGTGAAAGCGCTGAAAGAGAAGACTGAGTCTGAAAAGGGGAACGATGCCTTTCCGCTAGCAGGTCAGAAATGAACTTATGCAGGCAAAATCCTCAATGCTGATACTGCTGTAAAAGAATGTAAAATGGATGAGAAAAACTTTGTGGTGGTTATGGTGACAAATGTGCAGCCCAAAGCAGTATCAACACCAGCACACTCTGCAGCTCAGCAATCAAATCCTGTCACCACCACCTCCACAGCAACAACTGCGGCTCAGGCCCCAGCCCTTGCCCGGCTCCCGCATCCGTTACTCCAGCATCAACAACATCTGCCGAACCTGCACCGCTAGTGCAGCTAAACAAAAGCAACCTGCAGAAAAGCCAGCACAGACACCAACTGATAGTACACCAGCGGGTTCCTCCCGGTGAAACTTGTTGAAGATGCACGTGCCCTTGTGACAGGTCAGTCTTATGAGATATGGTAACTGAGATCATGTCAATGGGCTATGAACGAGAGCAAGTAATCACAGCCCTGAGAGCCAGTTTCAACAACCCTGGCAGAGCAGTGGACTATCTTTTAATGGGAATCCCTGGAGATAGAGAAAATCAGGCTGTGGTTGACCCCCCTCAGGCGGCTGGCACTGGGACTCCTCAGTCTTCAGCAACGGCGGCGGTGGCAGCAACTACCACAGCGACAACTACGACAAGTTCTGGAGGACATCCCCTTGAAGTTTTGGGGAATCAGCCTCGATTTCAACAAATGAGACAAATTATTCAACAAAATCCTTCCCTGCTTCCAGCATTGCTACAACATAGACAGAGAGAATCCTCAGTTACTGCAACAAATTAGCCAACACCCGGAGCATTTTATTCAGACGTTAAATGAACCAGTTGGAGAAGCTGGTGGTCAGGGAGGAGGAGGAGGAGGTGGCAGTGGAGGAATTGCTGAAGCTGGAAGCAGTCACCTGAACTACAGTCAAGTTAGGTCTCAGGAGAAAGAAGCTGTGGAAAGGTTAAAGGCATTAGGATTTCTTGAAGGACTTGTGATACAAGCATAGTTTGCTTGTGAGAAGAATGAGAATTTGGCTGCCAATTTTCTTCTACAGCAGAACTTTGATGAAGATTGAAAGGGACTTTTCTGTATCTCACACACATCACACCAGTGCATTACACTAACTTCGTTCCCTGGATTATCTGAGATGACTTGGGCTCATAGCCACTGTACTTGGTATAAAGTAATAGAATGTCAGGGGTGGGGAGGGAGGGACCTAGGATATAGGGCAGAAATAACTACAGGGCACGTCTGCGGCAATTAGCAGATGCCACAGCTCCACACAGTGTGTAAAATACTACGCAACCAAAAATCAGCTTTTGTAGGTCTTTATTTCTCCTATAAAACAGTAAGTAACTTTTCCTAGGTTTCACTCTTTTTAGTGTACTAGATCCAGAAACTTAGTGTAATGCCCTGCTTCATATTTCTTTGACTTAACATTGGTTTCAGAAAGAATTCTTTTTTTTTTTTTTGATACAGAGTCTCACTATGTCCGCCGCCCCAGAAAGAATCTTTGCTACCTAGAATTTACAGTCTCTGTTTCATGGCAACACTGGATAATGGCTTCATGAAATTTAAAAAAAATTTTATAGCATCTGTAAACAGAAATGACAAATTATTGATAGTTACTTGTTGCTGCTTCACAAATAATTATAAAATTAATGTTGAGGAAGCCCATTCTTTCATGTTAAATACTTGGGGTGGGAGGGGAGAAAGGGAGCCTTTTCTTAAGATGAAAATAATTACTGCTATTTAAAAATTTCTTGATCACTGAGGATGACCCTTCTAACATGATTTGAAAAGCTGTACCAGAATAGGCAAAGTTATTTTCCAGTTTACATTTTTTTGTTGGGGAGAGGCAAAATTGGTAGGTGTGTCTAATTACTGTTTACTTCATTGTTATATTGCAGTAAAAGTTTTATTTTTTAATTTTTTTTATTAAATCATAGCTGTGTACATTAATACTATCATGGGGTACAATGTGCTAGTTTTATATACAATTTGAAATACTTTCATCCAACTGGTTAAC
>NW_003852577.1:6955-20375 GCF_000181295.1 Otolemur garnettii
GTCATTTTCTTAGTTATTGTGTTAAGACATTTATATTCTACATTCAGAAAGATTCACATGTACCTTTACAGGATGAACCATAGGTGTGGTCCCACCAATCACCCTCCCTCCACCCATCCTCCCACAGTAAAAGTTTTAAAACAACAACAAAAACTCCATCTAAATAGGTGGAGTAGACAGCCACCCAGGGCAAAGCCCAGAAGCCTCTCTCACTGTTTGCGTGTTGATGCCTGAAACTTTGAAAATCAGGATTTGTTTTCCTGGATTAAGACTTCATCTGTTAAAATACTAACAGTCCTGCTGGGGATTACACATTCAATTTTCTGGGTCATTTTTACCCTAACTATCTTGGCCTTACTGGTTTCAGGTCTATCAGGCTAGGCACAAAGCAAGTGAACCCTGGCTCAGGGCAGAGGAGACTGTCTGCTGAGGGCTTAGCCACAAACGCCCTTGAAGGAGCATTTCAAAGATCCTCAGAAGATGAGCTAAAGCAGAGAAGAGAATCTGAAAACATTTCCCTCTAAAGCAGTGGTTCTCAACCTTCCTAATGCAGTTCCCTTCCTAATGCAGACCCTTTAATACAGTTCCTCATGTTGTGGTGACCCTCAACCATAAAATTATTTTCATTGCTACTTCATAACTGTAATTTTGCTACTGTTATGAATCGTAATGTAAATATCTAATATGCAGGATGGTCTTAGGTGACCCCTGTGAAAGGGTCATTCAACCCCCAAAGGGGTCATGACCCACATGTTGAGAACCGCTGCTCTACAGGGACTGAAGTGTTTCTGCTCTGTGTCCTGGAGGGGTGTAAGGTTGCTACGTGGGGTCTCCTAAGGAAGTCCACACAGTTGATTCTCAGGTCACCCTAAGCCACAGTCTGGATTATCATAGCAGTTCACCCCCAGCAACAACCAAAACCACTCCCTGGACTTTAGTTAATATATATTGTTGCTCCATACCAACTGGAGATGTTCTCATGTCTTTATCATTTTAAAAGATTTTCTATAAATTGCTTCTGACATTGGAGGAATTAGTCTTCCTCCCCCACCTTTTACAAAGGAGTAAAATCAGTGCTGCTGTGTGGAGAATGAGTCCAGCCTGGCTGCTGTCTGTCAGGCTTTTTGGACTAGCGTTGCCAACGCTCCATGGTTACCTCTCGGCAATAACAGTGATATTTTATTTTAATTTCTCACCGTTTTGCTTAGTTATTTCTTTTACATAATTTTCAAAACACTTTAGTACCTAGGAAGGGATAAAAAGGGACTTAATGAAGTTTGGCTCATTATGCCATTTTTTTTCTTAAGACAGAGTCTCACTTTGTCGCCCTCGCCAGAATGCCATGGCATCACAGCTCACAGCAACCTCCAGCTCCTGGGCTTAGGCGATTCTCTTGCCTCCTCCTCCCAAGTAGCTGGGACTACAAGCACCCGCTACAGCTCCCGGCTATTTTTTTGTTGCAGTTTGGCCAGGGTCGGGTTCGAACCTACCACCCTCGATATATGGGGCCAGCGCCCTACTCACTGAGCTACAGGTACCGCTCTCATTATGCCATTTAAAAATGTTTTATAGTACAGTACATACACGTATCTTTACTTCTTAAAGTTATGGTATGGCTGTTCAGCAAAAGTCCTCTTGGCTTGTAAAGATCACTAGGTTTTCCCATCAGCATTAATTTACTTACCCTGTGTTTAGCACTTATGACATAGCAGATATCTAAATGACACCAAGGCCACAGAGCTGAGGTTTGCCATCTGGACCTCAAGTTGCTGGGTCCAGTCAGTGCAAGGAGACAGACAAATTACTGTCTGTTAAGAACATGACCAGAGTTTGGGGACTATGGTGGAAGGTTCCTCACCCATGCTGGGGCATCAGGAAAGCTTTTCTGTGGGTATGTAATGTCCGAGCTGAGTGTTTAAAGGATGTGAGTAATGGTAGAAATTAACCAGATAAAGAAGTGGATCTTACAAGTGTACAAGTGAATCTTTCTAGAAGCAGAGTATGAACGTCTTAACTCAATAATTAAGAAAATGACATGAAGGTTATGTTAACCAGTTTGATGAGAGTATTTCAAAATGTATATGAAAACAGCACACTGTATCCCATGATTGCATTAATGTACACAGTTATGCTATAAGAAATTAAAAAAAAAAAAAGTGGAGGAGGAACGTTCCGGGCAGAGGGAACAGCACATGCAAATACAGAGTAGGCAGAGAATGTTTTCATTCAAGTTTGCCTCGCCAGCAAAGGGCCCAGACCCAGTGCTCACTCAGCGTAGCAAGAGTGCCCTGGGGCATGGCGGTGACTCATAATTGCCTCTTTTGCCAGAAATTTAAGTTCCTTTAAGGCACCTAACAGGAGGGGGGGGGATTAATGCAGCACTACAATGGCTTTGACAATATCTACATTAGAAAAAGTAGTTTAAGAGGATAAAACAAGACACAAAAAACTTGAGAATTTAAGTAATGAAGTTATATATCTTAATTAGTTGGACATATGTATTTCATTTAGTAACTTTCTGATGTTATCTTTATTAAATTTTAAAGGAGTCTCTCTCTTCTTCCTTTTAAAACTTACCATTTAAGAATACTAATACAGTATTGTTCCATTCTGAAATATCTATTCCAGATGGATTCTACCAATCATCTATGAGACCATTGACCTGGTTCCAGCTGGAGATGAGATAGTTGAGTAGATGCCTACTAACCTCTCAGAGAAAAGGCGCTGAAAACTGTAGCATTAACCTCAGAATAGGGATGATATATTATGGCATATTCTTTTGTCAAATGGATATTTGGGAGAAAAATCTATTTTGTATTGCCAAACACACTGAATGATTTAGAAAACTGAATCCAAGTCATTGGATTCTGATTCCACATTCTTTTCTTTCAGGGAGGAGGCATGGCCTTGGGCAAGGTGGCAGCCTTTTGCTCATAGCAATTCTGCGAGAACACCAATGAAGGTTGTGAGTCACAATCACTCCCAGCCCCCAGAGCAATGAGTTCCACAGTTCTGAAGAGGCGACCTCCATAGCCTAGCGCATGGCCGTGAGGTCTTCAGATGTGTCCTCTTGACTCTTCCTACTAGTTAACAAGACCATCATTGATACATTCAATTTATTTATTTGTTTATTTATTATTATTATTATTTAAGACAAAGTGTCACTTTGTTGCCCTTGGTAGAGTGCCATGGCGTTATGGTTCATGGCAACCTCAAACTCGTGGGCTCAAGAGATTCTCTTGCCTCAGCCTCTCAAGTAGCTGGGACAACAGCTGCCACAACTCCTAGCTATTTTTAGAGATAAGGTCTCACTGTGGCTCAGGCTGGTCTCGAACCTGTGAGCTCAAGGTGATCCACTTGCCTTGGCCTCCCAGAGTCCTAGGATTACAGGTGTGAGCCACTGCGCCTGGCCTGATTTTCAATTTATCCTGGACTCAAAAGAGGTATAACATGTAGCATGCTGCTAAGACCATATCAAGAACTCAATAATATTTATTGACAGAAATCAAATAAATTAATTATAACATTAGCTATGATTTGAGAGGGTAACTTATAGAATGACATTTCCTCCCTTGAATAAAGCTATAACTTGAAATTAGGAATATGATTTACAATGTTAAGATTTTATAATAACATCTTAATATTAGAAAATATCTTTGCTTTCTGATTGGTTTTTACCTACATCAGTGTGAAGGGTGAGGGAGAGGAGATTAGGAACCAACATGTGATGTTAAGACGAAAGAACATGAGAGTAAACCCAAAGATACAACTTTCATGAAAGGCTTCCCTGTCGTCCTAATTAATTGCTCAGAAGCCTAAGAGGAAAAACCCCTGCTAACTTCTAAGTTAGCTTAATATCCTTGTTCATTTCTATCACCAAGGGATACAAAGTGAATAAATTAAATCAATATCCTTGAAACATACTTTTTTTTTTTTTTTTTTGAGACAGAGTCTCACTCTGTTGCCCTGGGTGGAGTGTCCTAGCTCACAGCAACCTAAAGGTCTTGGGCTCAAGACAGCCTCTTGACTCAGTTTCCCCAGGTAGCTGGGACTACAGGGGCTTCTGCTATGCTCAGCTAGTTTTTCTTTTGTTTGTTTGTTTTTTTATCACCCTCAGTAGAATGCCGTGGCGTCAGCTCACAGCAACCTCCAACTCCTGGGCTTAGGCGAGTCTCCTGCCTCAGCCTCCCAAGTGACTGGGACTACAGGTGCCCGCCACAATGCCTGGCTATTTTTTGTTGTAGTTTGGCCAGGGCTGAGTTTGAACCCGCCACCCTAGGTATATGGGGCTGGTGCCCTACTCACTGAGCCACAGGCACTGCCCTAGTTTCTCTTTCTTTTTTCAGTTTTTCTATTTTTAGTAGAGACAGGTCTTGCTTTTCTCAGACTGGTCTTGAACACCTGAGCTCAAGCAATCCATCTGCCTCAGCCACCCCAGAGTGCTGGGCTTATAGGCATGAGCCACTGTGCCCAGTGAAACATACATTTAAAAATGTTAAACTTTTTATCTCCTTGACAGTTTCTTTTTTTCATTAGGAAATAGGATTAAAGAAAATCTTCACGTTTAAAGCAGGCTAAAGACTTGAAGTCAGAAGGATACAAGACTAAACTACCAGATATTGTATGTCACTTACTAAAAATGTGGGTTTGTGCTGAATAGCTCAGATGTTCTCACTCCATCTGGAAGATTATTTGTGCCAAAGGAATGTTGGTGTACTTATGTACTGTTGTCTATGTGCACAAAAAAATTAGGTGTAAGGAAAAGACATTCCCAAGTTTTAGACAGTGCTCCGGATAAGGAGCAACCTTTCTGAATAGCAGTAACCGCAGCGAGCTGGACATCACACTAGCATGGAGAACTGCAATGAAAGGCTTTCTGTGTCACTGAAGCATCCCCTTGGCAGGCCAAGCTGCAGCTGTTAACGTTTTGGCAGTATTCAAAATGGACAGATGTGTGGCTATAGCCCCTTTGCTGGACTTCTCATGTCTCAGGGGTATGGTTTTACAAGAGGCTGTCTCTTCTATTCCATGACTTCTCAAAACACAAAATAATGGACTAGTTGAAGCTTCACCTAAACTTTCCTTCATAAGACTATCATATATATATTCATTCAGATCTCAAAATAATTTTAAGAGAATTTTCAATTTTTTTCGCTTTTTTTTGTTTCCTAAACAATGTATAATACAAAGGAATGGTGGTACCTTCCCAAGCAGTGGGGGGTGGGAGGGACTGGCTTTCCACAGGGCCTTTGGCTGGGATTCCAGAACCAGTATGCACTCTAGCAATGCTGAAATAAGGCAAATACACTCATCCCGCCCCCAAACCACCACATTCCACGCAGGTAATGAAGTCACATTCTAAATTTTCCTCCTTCTCTTTTCTTTGAATGACATTAAGTATCAACTGAGTTTCCTTCACTGAATCCCCAATAACTTTCTTTTATCAGGAGTATGTAGACATGAAAAGGAAACCATTTTTGGTTTGTTATCCTATAGACAAAGTTGCCAAGCAATTGTCTTGTCTATGAGTTATTACGGTACCATGTAGATGGATAAGTGCTTATCTAGGCCAACAAAACAAAACACCCTTCAAAAAACTTTTAGGAAAGAATTCTGTAAGGGAACTGTTTACTTGGTTTAATCTACTCCAGAAACATAGATTTTGGCGCAAATAGATATTGCCCACCTTGGCCAAATATATCTGATAATAATATCAGAAGGGTTAACTTGGAATTTCATAAAGGTCACAAAAAGATTTGTTGACAATGAAGTTACTCTGTAGAATTATAACTGTATAGTATGGAAATATACAATTTGTTTTTTATTATTTTTCCCCAAAACAAATTAAAAGGCTTCTGATATTATTCTCCAGATCTTTCTATTGAAATGTCTTAGGATGGTTTTAAAAGAATTTTTTGCTTTCCAAATATGTGGTGAAACCTTCCAGTAATTTTTTTTTGCTGGGGGAAGGGGAAGGAACTCCAATCAGTAGCATCATACACAGCTGTCAGCTGCCCTCAGAGCAGACCACAGGTCTCTGTAACAGACCCCTTCTCTGCACACTGTGCTCTCAAGGATCTCTCCGGTCTCCATTCCACTGGAGTCCGACATCTCAGACTGCATCTTTCTTGCCAAGTTCACTACTGCCCCAATCAGTGACCTTGTTTCTGTTTTCCTGGTACCCATCACTAAGGGCCTTGCTCCTATGTCCAGTTATGAATCCCTGTGTCCTAACTCAAGTCAGCTTGACTCTCCATTTGCAAGAAAGGTATTCTCCAAGGTTGAGGGTCAATACCCAGCATTTTACATACTCTTTGGAAAGCAGTGATTCACACATCTCATGGTCATCTAGGCTGGGCAGTTCTCAACCACTGTCTCTAGTACCAAATCCTGGTCAAATCTGAGAAATGGTTTTTCAAAAACCACATTTAAATGCATATGGACCATATCCCCTATAGCCAAGGATGTATGTGTAATGCTGGACAAAGCTTTATTAGTTTAGAATTAGTTCTCTTCCTTTCACTGTGCAAATACTGATGTATTTCCCAAGAGACACTAGAGAGGGAAGGCAGTACTTTCTACACTTTTTGCCCTTGTAATTCCTTGAGTTGACTCTAGAAGGAGAGGAGTGCATCTTGTCCACAAAAGCAACTGTGAGCGGGGCTGACATGACGCTAGTTATCCTGACTCAGCCCCTCTAATTGTCCTGATACCTGGCTTATAATTCAAATATTTTGCTTCTCTACTGGTTTTAGGTTTTAGGAATAATGTTTTAATTCTTCAAAGTCCACATTTACCCATTTACTACCCTTAACCACAGAATATTGACCAGTTGAGTATCTGAAGATTATTTACGTGACTTTACTTTTATCTGGAACCCCACCTCCTCATCACGTCTACTTAAAATTCCATGTGCAACCTGTCCCTTCAAAACTATGACTTCTACTGCTGCCACTCCCCTGCAGTCTCAGCTCTCAGCTCCTGCACGTGGACTAGTACAAGAAATTGCTTCAATTTGTGTGCACTGTTGCTCATGCCGTCCAGCCTTTCCTTTGTTGAAGACCCTTTGCTTTGTGTCCGAGTCTTGCTTCCTGTCAATCCCCCCTGAACATGACCATTGAGGTGGTTACTTTTCTGTGTCAACTCAGCTAGGCTAAGGGATGCCCAGATATCTGCTAAAACATTTTTTACAGATGTGTCTGTGAGAATGTTTCTGGAAGGGATTAGCATTTGAATTAGTAGCTGAATGGAGAAGTTCCACCATCACCAGTGTAAGCAAGGAGCATCCAATCTATTGAGGGTCTGAACAGAAGAAAAAAGATGAAGGAAAGATGAATTTTCCTGCTATTTTAACTGAGACGTTCATCTTCTCCTGCCCTCAGACACTGGCTCTCCTGGTCCTTGGGCCTTCAGACTCAGACTGGGATTTATATCTTCAGCACTCCTGGTTCTCGGGACTTTGGACCGAGGCTGGATCATGTCACCAGCTTCCTTGTTCTACTTGCTGATGGTAGCCTGTGTGACTGCTCAGCCTTCATAATCACATCAGCTGATTCCTATAACCCCTCTCTCTATAGGGGTGTGTGTGTGTGCACGTGCATGAAGTTACAGCTGTGCACTACACAATGACATGTCATTCAACTCAACAATAGACTACAAGTATGATTGCAGTCCCATAAGATTATAATACTATACTTTTTACTGTACCTTTGTTTGTTTAGATATGTTTAGCTATACAAATATTTCCCACTCTGTTACAACTACCTACAATAGTCAGTGCAGAAACATGCTGTACCCGTGTGCAGCCACGTAGCTGTGGTAGGCTATCCGCCTAGGTCTGTGTAAGAACATTCTATTTTGTCTCCACAGAGACACAGAATGTGTCCCAGTCCTCAGTCGTGCCTGACTGTGTGAGGACACACCATTGGTTCTGTTTCTCTGGTGAACCCTGACCAATATAATCCCCAGACTATTACTTGCTCCCACATGCAATTTCATCAGGACCCTGCTCGCCTTTGCTTGAGCCTCGGGGCTGCTAGGGAAACTCACCTTCACACCCTGAAGCTCTCACTAGTCTAGACATGCGCCTCTTTTGCACAGGCTGTGTCCTGGCCTGGGACGCCCTTCCCTGTCTCTGCATCCTAGAGCTCCTGTGTGTCCTCGGAGCACACTTGACACATGCAGTATCCCTCCTTGCCAGTGATTTCCCTGCTCCTCCACTGTATCGTAGTAACTGCTACTCATTCTCGGCTAGCTCTGTCCCCCTAAGTTACTGCGTTGACTGTCATATTATAGTAGTCCTCCCTTACCATGGTTTCTCTTTCCGTGGTTTTGTTACCTGTGGTCAGCTTGGTTGGAAAACATTAAATGGAAATTTTCAGAAGTAAACAATTCATAAGTTCTGAATTGCCCACCATCCTGAGTATCACTATGAAATCTTGAGTGTCCTGCTCTGTCCTGCTCCGTCCTGCCCAGGCTGTGAACCATCTGTGCTCTGTGCCAGGTGAGTCCCTTATGAGTCTTCTCCATTATCAGATCAACTGCTACATTATCACAGTGCTTGTGTTCCAGTCACTCTGATTTGGTTTAATAATAGCCCCAAAGCACAAGAGCAGTAATGCTGGCAACTGGGATAGGGCAAAGAGATGTCATTAAGTTCTTCCTTTAAATGAAAAGGTAAAATTCCTCGACTTAATAAGGAAACAAAAAAATAATTGTATGTCGAGGTTGCTGAGATCCATGGTAAGAATGAATCTTCTATCTGTGATACTGTGAAAAAGGAAAAAGAAATTCACGCATAGGTTTGGTACTACCTGTGGTTTTGAGCATCCCCAGGGGGCTTGCAGTGTATCCCTTATTGATGAGGGAGGATTGCTACTTAGAGAAATGATTTGTTATGTGTCGGCTTCCCCACTATACTTAGATTTCTTGACATCAGGACCTTTGCAATTTTTGATCCCTAATTTCTAGCATAGTACCTAGAACATAAGAGGCCTTCGTTTGTTTATCCATTCTTTAGGCAAATATTAGTGGAGGGCTTTATATGTTCCTATCCTCATGGAGCATAGAGGGGAGTGAAGGTAGAAATAGCTGGGGTATGTGGGTGTGGGTGTGCACACGCACCTGTGTGTGTTTTAAGTCAAATTGAATTATGACTTGATTGCCTTTCTTTTCATTTTTTGATCACAATCACTCTTCATAAAACCTTGATGGAAACTTCATTTGAGTTCTTTTGTTCTTGATTCTTGTATTTGCTTTGATTTTTCTTTTCTTAAACAAAAAATTTCCAAATGGTCAGAGACAGGCATTTCCTTCTGTACCTGAGCATGGAAATCCCTTCTTTTATCTCAATTTGGTGTTTTTTACTTAGGAAAAACTTTTAGGTCATAACGTTCCAGGATGTTTTTGAAAATATATTGAAGTTTTTTATTTATTTTTGAGACAGAGTCTGTCGCCCTGTGTACAGTGTCCTGGCATCAGCCTAGCTCACTGCAGCCTCAACCTCCTGGGCTCACATGATCTTCCTCCCTCGACTTGCCTCCTGAGCAGCTTTAACTACAGGCACCCGCCACAATGCAGGCTAGTTTTTCTATTTTTAGTAGAGACAGGGTCTTGCTCTTGCTCAGTCTGGCCTCAGGCAATCCACCAGGCTTGGCCTCCCAGAGAACTAGGATTACAGGAGTGAGCCACCATACCTGGTCAAATTACAGAAAATGTACAACTAAGGCATTAAGTCATTTTTCTTGTGAATTTTGTTTTAACATTTTTTAAAAAGTTGTTCTCAGCAGAATTGCCTGAGGCATAGGAGGCAGCAGTGAGGTTTGCTTTGGTTTAAGGACACTTCCGTGTGCCAGGTGTGCCAGCCACAGCCTCCTCCTGCCTCCCCCAGCCTTTGGGTTCACCACTACCACTGTTCTCTGGCTCAGACCAAAAAGATATCTGCTGTGAAAATGTCCTATTTCTTCAGATGGGAAGGAAACTGGCCAAGTCTGTTTAGACTAGAATGGCAACACCAAGAATTACTTTATCATAATTGCTAATCAGAAGCAAAGGTGATTGCCAGGGAATGGAGGAGAAGGGGCCAACTGGTTAACTGTGAATGGGCCTGAGGGATCCTGCTGAGGGCGTGGAAGCTATGGAAGGCCAGTGTGGTTGTGGTTACAACCACAGTAGTAAACACAGAGTAAACTCAGTAGGAAAGTCATTCAATTGTACACTTAAAATGAGTGAATATATAACACATAAAATCTACATCAATAAGGTCATGGAAAAGGCAAGGTGTACAATGATGTATTTGATATGCTGTCATTTAAATGAAAAGTGGGACCCCAAGAAGAAAGGTGAAAAAGGCTAGACCATAATGAAATGATATGCACCAAAAAAGGAAAATTGTTAGTGTCTTTGGGCTTTCACATTTATTCTGTACTTCAGTCTATCCTTAATACTGGGCCTTAGAACATGCACAGGATAGGGATGGTGTCTACAGAGGGTGGAGGTCAGGAAGGATGTCTGCTCTCGTCTTCAGGGATACTGCGCTGGAGCTCTGGGGCTGCCTCTCTCTCAACATACTGTGAATTGTATACGGAGCTGCCCTGAGGGCAGTGTGATTTCATGTGGGGCCCAGCCAGAGCTCCATGCGTCACATTTGCATGTGGGGGAGGGCACAGGAGTATGGTCGGCTATTAGGTGGGAGGCATGGAACAGAAGGGCTGGAGGGGCAGGCCCTGGTGAGGCTAGGCACTGGGGGTAAAACGTGTGTGTGTTGGGACGGGAATAGAAAAGAGGGACAGCCAGACCATGTGCTAAAGAGTGTGTGTGTGGGCGGCGCCTGTGGCTCAAAGGAGTAGCCCCAGCCCCATATACTGGAGGTGGTGGGTTCAAACCCGGCCCCAGCCAAAAACAGCAAAAAAAAAAAAAAAGAAAAAACGAGTGTATGTGTGTGTGTGCAAGAGACAGAGAGACATGAGAGGGAGGCAGAGGGCACGCCCACCCACATGATCATCAGATATCTCTAGTTCATGGCTGCAAAGCATGCAATGTTCCGTGCATGCAATGTTCCGTGACTTTATTCTGAGAGGGGCACAGCTGTATAAAAATGTATTCCGACAATGACATCTGAGGAGCATGACTGGTTGCAGCAACAGGGACAAGTAAGCAAGGCAGGGCTCTGTACACTCCTTGGTGACCTGTTCTTAGGGAATTTCTTCCTGGACTTCGAGGAACTCTACTTGGAAGGCACCAGGGAGAGGAGCAGCCGAGGGGTGAGTCTAGGGGAGAGACATGATGGGGGAGGATTGAGGCTTGATGATGATTATTTGCAGAGGTTGAACTTATTCTGCACTTTTGTTACATGGAGCACAAATATGTTCCATTTTAAAAAGCCACTGGTAGAAGACCAGCAACAGCTTTCCCTAATTTTAGGCTGGACGCCCCAGGCTCAATACGCTGGACCCCTTACCAGAGTTGAAGCCCTTCACTGAGGCCAGGGCTGAAACCATCAGGACAGAATGGAGTTTTGTAGAAAGATCTCTTTTGTTTTCTTTTTATATATTTTTTTCTGGAGTTACATTTCACAGGATGTTTTCTTTCTGAATGTTCATATACGTTCATTGTGTTACTTTGAAAAAAACAATTCATCCCTCAGACCTGGACTTTGGCTTTCTTAATTACACTTTGTTTTCAGCCAATCCCATCTTGCATGGTGTTTTCCTTCCTACAAACTGCAGGAACGTACCTAAATTTAACAGTGATTAAAAAACAAGCCTGTCCAAGGCCAGGTGGCTCATGCCTGTAATCTCTGCCCTCAGGAAGGCCAAGGCAGATGGATCACCTGAACTCAAGAGTTCAAGATCAGGCTGAGGCAAGAGAATTGCTTGAGCTCAAGAGTTACCAAGGGTGATAAGGCGAAACTCTGTCTCAAAACCAAACAAGTCTATTTCACGTTTCAGAAGAAAACTTGGGGGGAGGGGTAAAACAAGGCTAGTTTTTAAAAAAATTATAAACCTAAATGCTATATTTTAGCAATAGGTGTGCGTATTTAATTAAATAGGGTTACCCCAAATTCATGCCCATCCAGAGCCTGTCAATATCACCTAATTTGGAAATAGGGTCTCTGCAGATGGAATCAGTTAAGATGACATCATATTGGATTAGGATGGGTCATAAACCCAATGACTAGTGTCTTTATGAGAAAGGAGTAGAAGACTCAGGCACAGAGCACTGAAAATACCCCTGGGAAAAGAGGCTTTGTGGAGATATAAGCAGAGAGGATGTCTCTAAAAGCCAAGAGCTGCTGGCAACTACCAGAAGCTGGGTCTGAGGCATGGAGCAGATGCTCCCTCAGAGGCCACAGAGGAAACCAACCCTGCAGCCACCTGGATTCAGACTCCTGGCCTCCAGAAGTGTGAGAAAGGATTTCTGTTGTTCTGAGCTACTCTATCATGGCCATGTGTTTCAGCACCCCAGGAAACCTTCCAGCAGGTATTTCAAA
Source organism: Otolemur garnettii (assembly GCF_000181295.1). Lineage (NCBI taxonomy): Eukaryota > Metazoa > Chordata > Mammalia > Primates > Galagidae > Otolemur > Otolemur garnettii. Next base: position 19,446 of record NW_003852577.1, read on the forward strand.
ACTGCCTGCCCATGGGCAGCTCACACAGCAGCCCGGGAAACCTCGCTGTGAGGTGGAACAGACCCCGCACCAGCTCTGCCCAGAGGACGTGACAGGAGAGGGCGGTCTCTGGATGCTGGACCCTCTGTGCCACCCCATCTCATCTTTTCTTTCCCACACTTGTCTTTTTGGTGTTTTTCCAACACTCCACAGGCCCCTTTGCCTTCCTGTCATTCTGGAACGTTCTTTTGCGGATATGTGTGCAGGTGGCTCCTCCCTTGCCTCCTCTCCTCTCCCAGCACCTCAGTGGCCTTCTCCTCACCTCCCTGTTGGATGTCAGCACGAGTATTCCTCAGCCTCCTTGCTGCCTTCCTTTTCTCCGTAGCCCTCAGTGCTGTCCAACAGAAACTTTATTTTGCTTATTTATTCCATTTATCGTCTGTCTTCCGCATAGGCCGGACTTCTATGTGCCCTGCTCACTGTTGAATCACCTAGTTGGCGCTCCATGAATACTTGTTGGCTGAGTGAGGGTGCCCATTGGTGTGCAGCTGGCTCTCGTATCTGCATGGGAAACACCTAATTTCTGGATACCTTGCATGTGGCAGTTGCCAACACTAGCACCAGAACTGGCACTCTTTCTGCTTGACCTCTTTTCACAGCTGGAAATTTGGCAGCTGAGGCTGGGAGCACCTGATGTTCCTGGTACCCAGATGCTGGTACCTATGGAATCAGTGTTCTTCTTGGAAGTTAGCTTATTAGTCTAATCAGGTGCCGTCAGGAAACATCTAGACTGATGTTTGAACAACAGAAATGTATCATCTCACCCTTCTGGAGCCCAGAAGTCTGAAATCAGGGCGCCAGTGTGGTTGGCACTGGTGAGCGCCTTCTTCTGGGTTGCAGCTGGCTTCCTTCTCAATGTATCTTCACGTGATGGAGAGAGTAAATTCTCTG
>NW_003852577.1:20395-22749 GCF_000181295.1 Otolemur garnettii
TATGGAATTTGAGGGGACACAACTTAGCCATTATGTTTCCTGGAACCAGCAGGGTCAGACCCACCAATATGGGGGCTCAGTAGGCTTTTACGCAGTAACATCATGATTTTTTCTCTAACAAAAATGGACACAGAGTTCCAAATGCTAAATTCTTTCTAGAAAAATGGACTGTATCTTACTCACACATTGACAACTGCCTGCATATGGAAACTTAGAGATCCTTGATGAGGTGTGCACGGAGCCTGTGGATGAGCAGATATTTGCCTCCCACTTTGCATGGTGTGGTGAGAGGTTTGACATGCAACCTACAGCAGTTGGGGGAGGCAAGTGAATCTTACTTCTCCTTTCCACTCAAAGATGCTCCAGTCTTAAAAACATGGGTAGTTTACAAGGCCAATGCCAAAGGTTCTGTCTCTCCCGAGCATCTCTCCACGAGCCACTGAGATGCTTCCCATATGTCCCAGCAGACATCTCAGCTGTGTGTCACCTATCGGGATGGTGGTCCAGGATGGTGGGGACGAGGGTGCAAATGAGTCACTGCCACTCATCCCAGCTGTACGACCAGCCTAGTTTCTGCCCTGCAGACTGTGGGTTGCTCGATTGCATTTCTTCATGGTCATGAAAGGAAGGTGGTCTTTGAGGCAGGAAGTCAGCTTGCCTTCTCCAAGTTATGTGACCAGATGCATGTCCTTTTATACTCTCTGGGACTTGGTTTTCTCGACTTAAAATGTTGGACCAAATTCCTGTAAACTTTAATCTTCTGTGACAATGGCCCATTTCTACAAAGTAAGTGAAGCCTTCATGTGGCTAACCTATACAGCCATGAGGAAAGGGGGCCGCTAGCCAGCAGCTCATGGATTACAATGTGCTCCTTTTGGAGAAAAATGTAGGTCGGGGCCAGCACAGTGGCTCACGCCTGTGATCCCAACACTCTAGGAGGCTGAGGCGGGTGGATTGCCTGACCTCAGGAGACCAGCCTAAGCAAGAGCAAGACCCTATCTCTAAAAACAGCAGGGTGTCATGGCAGGTGCCTGTAGCCCCAGCTATTCTGGAGGCTGAGCAAGAGGATCGCTTGAGTCTAGGAGTTTTGAGGTTGCTGTGAGCTATGATGCCACTGTGCACTCTACCCACGGGGACAAAGTGAGACTCTGTCTCAGAAAAAAGAGAAAGAAAAACGCAGATTGTGAGGCAGGCCCCATCAGCAGGCTAGAAGTCAGAGAAGCCTCCCAGGCTCTGTGCCTCCATCCACTCCGCGGTTGCTGATCTTGGTGGCTGTGGAGCTTCAGGAGACTAAGAGGAGCGGCCGAGCATCTGAAAGTTGCTGGAAATCAAAATAATAAAAGTCCTGAGAGCCCTAGAGCCTTTTGAGCACCATACACATAGTTAATGAGCAAAGAAATATTTGCCTTCTGGGAAATCCCTGGGAACCTCTGGCTGCCTGTATCAGGCCACGGGGCAGGGGCGGGGCCAGCCCCAGAGGGCGTGGTCGACCCTCAGCTGTCCTCAGGACCTTCTTTAGTGTGGTGTCTCCGAGGACAGCACCAAACATGCTTTGGTTGTCATAGTTTTCCTCCATCTCAGGTAATCAAAATTGAAAGTAGTCACCTGAAGGTTGACTACAAATTTTGTTTTTTCTTTAAAATGAAGTGGGTTTTGTTTTGTTTCAGATTTTGGAAAAGTTGTCTTTAAAGCCACTGGTTCTCTTTCATGATGACATTAGTGGTTCTGAACTTCCCTGCATCTCAGGATTAACTGGAGTGGGCGAGTGGATTTAAAATCCATAGGCCCACAGCCAACCTCCAGAGGTTTGGGTTTGGTAGGTTTGGGGGTGGGGAGCCAACATAAAATGTTGGAAAATGTTGGAAGCAACTCCACATGCTTTAAAGACTGGTAAATGGCGGGGCATAGTGGAGGGTGCCCCAATCCCAGCTACTCAGGAGGCTGAGGCAGGAGGATCTCTTGAGCCCTGGAGTTTGAGGTTGCTGTGAGCTAAGCTTAGGCCACAACACTCCAGCCTGGGCAACAGAGTGAGACGCTGTCTCAAAAAACAAACAAAAAAAAACGTAAAACACAAAAACCAAAAACATTGGTAAAAATGATGGCGCTAGAGAGAAAGCTGTAGCAGAAATCTCACAGAGAACGCTAGTGATGAATTCTCTAAAAGTCCACTTTAGTTTTTGGTAATCTGTGTGGATATGTTTTTATGGTGTAAATTGATTCTGCATGATAAGTAGCTATATTTATGCAATTGAAAAGTTCATGCAAAACAAAACTTGAGACATTTTTATAAGAAGTAAAATAAACACCTAATTCTTCCATCCTAAACTATTGTTTTCATTGTCTTCTAATCCCCC
>NW_003852577.1:22769-24691 GCF_000181295.1 Otolemur garnettii
ATGCAAAACAAAACTTGAGACATTTTTATAAGAAGTAAAATAAACACCTAATTCTTCCATCCTAAACTATTGTTTTCATTGTCTTCTAATCCCCCATCTATTTTTGCATATTTATAATCACCATGTAAATGCCATTTTAAAATAGTGCCTATAAATTTAAGATTCAGTGAAAACATTTCTGACATTTCTGCCACCCCCCAGTCTGAACTTCAGTGAGCACACAGTCAGACACCTTATTGATGCAGTGTACTCTTCCACGTGGATTCCTGTCATAGAAAGTGATTTTGCTCCCAGATTTCAGATGTTATAGATAGCCTCATAATAAAAATCTTTGTGCATTTAGATTTTTGCTTCTGTGGCATTAATCCCTGTGGGCTTCCCAGGAACAGGATTGCTAGGTCAAAGTGACAGAGCGTGTGTGGCTTTTGCTACCTATCGCAAAGAATGCAGCTTAAAAATACACTCCTTGCTTACTGAACTAGGTCAGAAAATAGTTGTCAAGTGAATGAATATATAATTGTTCTGCACATTGTCTTTTATAATATAATTAAAAGGTGCATCTTCAACTTTACTAATCAAATTAAAGAGGATTAAAATAATTTTTAAAACAAAGAAAGGCAATCTTATGGTTCATCATCAGTTTACTACACACAATTTCCTGTTCCTTGCTGATTGATAATTCAAATATATAACAATGTAAAATCAATGTCAACTGAACAGTTTGCCAGTTGCCAAAACATTTAAGGGACATTTTTTAATACCCCCAAATTTGCAACTATTTGCACAGCCCTCTGTGGCATTTTCTTTTCTGCAGAGTAAAATAGACTGGAACCAGGTACCAGCTACCATTTCTTTTGAAGTTTCCATTATTTCAGTATTTTGGATTTGAGTAAAAATTTATAACCTATTTCAAAATATAAATTCTTTCAGTTAAATATAATTAACTCCCTTAAATGGCACACTCTAGGATCACGAATGCATTCTTCTTTCTAAAGGGAAGTGTGGACAGTGAAGGTATCAACCTAGAATACCTGAAAGGAAAAATAATTTTTAGACTTAAAGAGGGCTGCACAAGAGGGAATGAGGAGGTGGGTCCCACGTGCCTCCCCACGGCTGGCGGCCTGCTCTGCCTCCCCTCCCTGCCTCCCATCCTACCTATTCTCATCCCCTGTTCCATACTTTCCTAATGCAATATTCACCTCTTCAGCATTTTCTGACCATGCCACCCTCTGCAGAAAATTCTGGCTTTGCACACACTGTTCCATCTACCTTGTCTATCTGGAAAATTCCTGGTCATCCTTCAGAGCTCAGCTCAACTGTCACTTCTATAGTTAACTCTCCCCTAGTGGCCACTAACCTTTCTCCTCCATCTTAGCCATCCTCCTGCCCCAGAAAAAGAACTTGACCTGATCACAGAAGATATCCACTCATTTTTTTTCTTGAAAAGTACAGGACACATTTTTTATCCACTTGAATGTTTTATTAAATGCCCACTGTTCTAGATGCAGTGAAAACAGTGGCAGACAAAACAGCAAATTGGGATTTTGGCTTAATGGGGAAAAACAGACAATGAAACAAGTTAATTATTTATGTAGAGTCTTAGAAGATGGTAAGTGCTGATGGGTACAATAGAACAGGAAAGGGGAAGGCAGCACAAGGGACTGTGTGTCAGGGGCAGGGGACACGCTGGCCCCTGAAACAAGGTGGCCAAGGCCTTATCTGAGCAATCCCAGGAGGAAGGGAGTGACCACTGGGGATGTCTGGGGAAGAGAGTTCCAGACAGAGGGAGCAGGAGATGTGCAGGTCCTCAGTGGGACTTGTTAGCCTTTGGAGAAGAGTACAATCTATAAAATAAAGACACATTCAATTCCATTAAATTTTTTAAATTAGCTCTTCTAATGACTTTTTTTTTTTTTTTTTTT
>NW_003852577.1:25123-49706 GCF_000181295.1 Otolemur garnettii
GGCTCAAGTGACCCTCTGGCCTCAGCCTCCTGAGTAGCTGGGACTACAGGTGCCTGCCACAATGCCCAGCTATTTTTAGAGATGGGGTCTCACTCTGGCTCAGGCTGGTCCTGGAACTCCTGAGCTCAAGTAATCCACCATCACGGCCTCCCAGAGTGCTAGGATTACAGGTGTGAGCCACCACACTTGGCCCTAATGACGTCTTTTAAAATATAAAAATCCAACCCAAAGACTGGAAGAATATGTCTAGTATTTGTCACATGTATACCTGACAAACTCTGAGGACTTATTACTAAGAAAAAAAATAACGGGCAAAACATTTGAACAGACACCTAAGAGAAGAAGGTGCAAGGAATAGCGAACACATGAAAATCCATCAGGGAAATGCAAATTAATCAACAGTAAAATGAAAGTACAGATCACAACATGATACAACTTCACACCTGGTAGAAAGACTAAACTTTGAAAGACTGACAAATCTTAATTGTGGGTGAAGATGTGAAGCAACTGGCATTTTCTCATAAAAGGAAATATACACCTACCCTACAAGCCATCAAACCTACTCATAAGTGTTTACCCAGGAAAAATCATTTATAAGGGAAGGCGCCTGTGGCTCAGTGAGTAGGGCGCCAGCCCCATGTACTGAGGTTGGCAGGTTCAAACCCAGCCCTGACCAAACTGCAACAAAAGAATAGCCGGGCATTGTGGCGGACACCTGTAGTCCTAGCTACTCCAGAGGCTGAGGCAAGAGAATCGCCTAAGCCCAGGACTTGGCGGTTGCTGTAAGCTGAGACGCCATAGCACTCTACCGAGGGTGACAAAATGAAACTCTGTCTCTAAAAAAAAAAAAAAAAAATCACTTATAAGAATATTCACAGTCACTTTACTTGAGCGGCAGAAAGGCTAAGTAAATTGTGGTACGTCTTTACAATAAAATAACTCCTCAATAATAAAACAACATGGGCTTCCAGTAAAATATGTGCAATGATGCAGATGAAGCTCAGAAGCATAATGCAAGGTGAAAGGAGCCAGGAACAAAAAATACATACTGTATGATTCTATTTGTGTGAAGTCCTAGGGAAAGGAAACAAATCTATAGTGACAGTAACAGACCTGAGCGGGGACAGCTGGAGGAAGCCAGTATTGTCTCACCAGCCGTGTGAACTTGAGCCGGTCGTACTCCACCCTACCTCTGCTTCTTGGTTCCTGTGAGTGTTCTAGGCAATTAAATGAACCCAGCTCCTATGTGCTAGCTGATCTTCAGGTCCCTTCCTACACTAAATTCTCGGTCTCTTCTGCCTCCAGATCAATGGAAGAAAGTATGTCCACAGCCTTCACATTGAATTCCTGAAAGACAGCACAACTGTGAGGACACGTTTTTATCAGGAGAGAAAAGGGAATAATTGCCATCACAAAAACCTTGAATTAATACTTAAACGGGCCAAGAAACAGAGGAATGAGGTCTGACGCAGCAGCAGGTGGCCTGTGCTTGTAAAAGGAAGTGCTGAGCAGCATGTGGGGTGAGGAGCAGAAGGAAGGAGAGGCAAGAAGGAAAAGCAGCATGGCCGCTGAACAGCGGGACTCAGGCACCTGCCTGACACTAGGAGGCTACTGCAAGCATTAGATCCATTTTCCTAGTAAGTCTTATTCATGAGCTAGTATTATGTATAATGGTCAACCCCTAAACCTGCATTTAAAAGGGTGTTTCACCTGGCTCCTGTCTAAAAGGACTTGTTGCCTGTTAGACAGCAGCCCAGTGAGGCAGGTGCTGTGCTTGTCCTCATCCTGCCCATTTCACAGGTGGGGAGACTGAGCCACATACCATGGTATTAACCTTTCTTTTTATTGACTGATTGATTGATTGATTGAGACAGAGTCTCACTATGTCGCCCTTGTTGGAGTGCTGTGACATCACAGCTCACAGCAACCTCAAATTCTTGGGCATAAGCAATTCTCTTGCCTTAGTCTCCCAAGTAGCTGGGGCTACAGGCACTTGCCACAGTGCTCAGCTATTTTTTTGTTGCAGTTGTCATTGTTGTTCAGCTGGCCCAGACCAGGTTGGACTCCACCAGCCTTGACATATGTGGCTGGTACTGTAATAACTGTGCTACAGGTGCCGAGCCAGGATCAACTTTTCTAAACAACACTTCAGAGCTGGAAGCACAGCTAGCCTCATGGCTTTGGATAAGGGAGGGTAGAGGGTTTGTAATTCCTAACTTGCTTGGCTATGGTCAGAATTAAATGCAGTAACGTATGCAAAGGCCCTGGCATATATTCAGTTCTCTATGATGGGTAGTTAGCGCTACTAAAAGGAACAATTAATTTTAACTGGTAAAATTTGTAAGGTGTCTTGAAAGGATGCAGGAGTGGAAAGATCCTGGTGGCAAGACCACTTAAGACAAAGGAAGCCGCTTTGGCCAAGTTCATTCTGTGACAGTGGAGGGCACACTCATATCTAGGACTGTGCAATATGGAGGTGACACAGGGTCTGAGGGCGGGTGGCCTGGGTTGTTTACATGCCTTGGTATATGGTGGGGCGGTAGGATGCTGTGGGGTTTGACACAATCTTATTAGGGTTTTAGGGAAAGAGCTCTGATGACAATGTGGAGGACGGGCTGAGACAGGGGGTGGGGGGGACAAACAGGAAGTAGTCAGGACATTCTAGCAGGATTTGAGTTGATTTTTTTTTTTTTTCTAGCAGGGTTTGAGTTGAGTTTTTAAACTTTTAATGGTGAAAAGTTATATATTTAGAATTAGCGAGCCGGACTTGGTTTAGATGATCCCAATTTTGTTGGCAACATCCAAAGCATCATAATAGGGAGCCAGTGGAACACATGTCTTCTTGCCTTCAGGCCCGATGGCCACAGCAATATCATAGAACTTCTTCACAGCCTGTCTGATCTGGCGCTTGTTGGCTTTGACACCCACAGGGAACACAAGTGTGTAGTTGTCTTCTGTCTTCTTCATGGCAGACTCAGTGGTCAGGGTGAGCTTAATGATGGCACAGTGGTCAAGCTTGTTTTTCCTGGGGGCATTCTTCCGAGGACATCTGGAGCCTCAGAGTCTTTGGACGCCAGAAAGTGGGTGATGTATGGATCTTTATTTTGTGGATGTGGACACCTTTCAGCACTGTCTTCTTGACCTTCAATGCCTTTGCTTTGGCTTTGGCTTTGGGAGGGGCAGGAGCTTCCTTCTTCCCTTTCTGCACCATCCTGTGAAAAGAGCCTTGAGTTGAGATTTCAATGAAGGTTTGTCATGGGACTGCACAGAAAATGTGACATTAGGAACACAGAAAGACTCAGTCAGGACTTGGCAGCTGAAACTGAGGGGCAGAGAATGAGAGGGAGATTCTGCAGCTGAGATGTTTCTGAGACTAAGCGTAAGTCACACCTAGCAGAGCTTGACTTGAGATCAAGTGTTGTAGTAAAGAGAAGGGGTAGGTTTGTATTAAAGGATGAGCTTGATTCAGAACGGGTGGAGTCTGAGATGTTCACAGAACAGTTGGAAATATGGGCCTGGGGCTTAGCAGCTGAGTGAGCAGTGGGCAGATGGAGAGTGACCCCCTAAAGACCATGATGGAAGCCACTCAGGAGGATGAGGTCATTGAGGAGGACATGTGGCAGGAGGAAGACTGTCAAGGTCAGTGGCCACTACAGGGACGTGCTGGCTCAGATGCCCAGCTGATAGCAGGGAGAGCATCAGACAGAACTAAAATATCTGAGTGTGAGTCTTGCCTGGACTTCTACATGTAGTCTCATTAATTGATCTCATTAATTAATTATTATGCCATAACATTGTGAGGTAGAAAAATAAAAGAGGAACAAACCCTTGTTAAGGTCCATATTTTCAAGGTTTAGACAGAAGAAGAGGAACTAGAAAAGGGAAGAAATATCAAGTTTTTTTAAAGTTACATAAAACCTCCAGCAGCCAATTTGATCCTGCCTCCAGCACTCTGGGATCTTAGATGAGGATCCAGACTCACACAGGAAAGGACACGTGACAAGCCAAGGGGACACTGGCAGATGCCAAGTGCACAGTGGAGACCGGAAGAACTGTTCAGTCATGGTCTTGGCTGGATTTGGTTCAGGAAGGATCAGAGAAGAGAAGACATGTGGGCTGGGTCCTGAAGGGCAGGAGAGCTTGAAGAAGTAGAGAGAGCAGAACGGCGGACGTAGGGGAAGCTACACATTTTCTCTCAACTCGTACTTATAACTGAGGTATACCAGAAAGTGTCCCACAAACTCATAACAGCCATTTTAACTCTAAATTTCCCACTTATTCCCAATGTTACAGGAACATACTTTTAACATCAGCACATTTCAGTTTATTTTTCAGCTTCCTATTTATTTTAGTTCCAACATTTATTTGTGTACCTTTTATTTTATTTTATTTACTTTGTATTTATTTATTTATTTTTTTAGAGACAGAGTCTCACTTCGTTGCCCTCAGTGGAGTGATGTGGCATCACAGCTCACAGCAACCTCCAGCTCTTGGGCTTAGGTGATTCTCTTGCCTCAGCCTCCCAAGTAGCTGGGACTACAGGCGCCCGCCACAACATCCGGCTATTTTGGGTTTTGTTGTTTTGTTTGGGCTGGGGCTGGGTTTGAATCTGCCACCTCCAGCATACGGGGCCAGTGCCCTACTCACTGAGCCACAGGTACCACCCTACCTTTGATTTTAAAATGTCAATTTTCTCAATGTTTAATAGTATGGCATTCTGAACCATTGACATTATGCCTAGAGATTTTTAAAGAACAACTAACTCCCAGTTATTTCCGCATTAGTGGTCTGAAAGTTCCTCCCCCTTTCCTGGAACTCAGGAGGGAGCCTGGAGCAAGGTGGGGTCCCGATTTGTAAAGGGCGTTTGCAGCTCCCAGCCTTCCCGGCATCCACTCATCCTTCTGCTAAGAAGAGCACTCTGAACTGATTGTGGGCCAATGTGGGTTCCTGACTGTCACAGTCCCAGTGCGGGACCCAGACCACAGGTCTTCTCCTCTCTGAACCCTCGTGGACCAAATTCAGCCTAATCCATGACACACAGTGAAGGAACCCTGCTTTCTTCTCGACAAGAAGAGCTACCGGCTAAAGCTGGCTAATCAAATTTTATTCCAGAACAGTGTACCTTAAGCACAGCAACTTAGGCTGCTAACAAAAATTTGGACCAGGGCTTATTTCAACCATGACTCTGAGAAGATCATCATTTATTCTCTACTCCTTGGCTAATCCTCGTTCTTCAGGTCCTTTTCCAATCCTGTGAGCTGTTCCATATCTTTCTAATAACGTCTCTCTTAACTTAGCCAGAGTCAGCTCCTATTATATTTACAAAAAAACTAAACCAAATTCATTTGCTGACCCGACTAGAAAATCTAGTGTTTTCAAATGTCTGCCAAAGTATCCCCCACTGATGTGGAAAATCGAGAGGGATAAGGATGGTTAAGGACATGTAGTTAAGAGGTCATGGGCCCCATGATAGCTGGTCTGTTTCTCTTTCAGCAGGTTGAGTCACTGTCCAAAGCGGGTTGGAGAGCTGTCCCTGACGGGTGGCCTTACTGCGCCCTCTCATCCTGCCTGAAGCTGCTTTCTTCCTCAGGGACAGTTAGCACAGAACACGCAGAGAGGCTCTCTGGCTTCCTTGGTGAGTTTGGACCACCCTCTGTCTAGACTGGTTCTCAACCTTCCTAATAACACGCCCCTTTAATACAGTTAAAAGGGGTCTCGACCCACAGGTTGAGAACTGCTGGTCTAGAGAGAGTGGGGTCTGGGTGTGAGTTTTCTTAGCTACCAGCCTCAGTCTGGCTATACCCAGTGGTGCTCTGGCAAATGTTTAACAGCCAACTCTCTACAGAAAAACAAATCAAAACAGAAGTTCCAATTTATTATATTTGCTGATTTGCGTGGTGTAATATTCCATGACCGATTTTAGGCTGCCCGTGTGATATCACTGAATTTGGAGTTGGGAAGACACAAAAACATTCTGCTCCCTCGAGTTCTCTGAGATGGCTCCAGCACACTGCCGGCTGTGTGTCCCCCAACACAGCTTCTCTCAGGGGAGACCCGTGCTCCAGATCCTCTCTTCCTTAGAGTTCCAGTAACTTGCATTATTCCGTTGTGGTCTCCCTAATCCCTGCACTCATCCTTATCAGTTGTTCCTTTGTAAGAAAACACACATACATGCTCTTCACAAATTATCCTAATTTGAAAGTGCGGAGGTAACCAGCCTCTGAGTAGCCTCAGGTGACTTCTGCCACCTTCCTAATAATCACATCCTGGGGTCGTGCCCTCCTTCCTTGTATCAGACTTGGCCCGTGGGATCACAGGAATATGGCAAAAGTGATGGTGTGTCACTTTTGAAAATAGCTCCTGAAAACACTGTAGCTTCTTTCTTTTTGCTTCCCTTCTCTCTCTCTCTCTCCGCCCCCACTCTGTCCCTACCCCTTCTCACTTTGGGTGAAGCCAGCATAGAGGTCAAGCAGCCCCACGGAGAGACCCATGTGGTAAGGAATGAGGGCCTGTAAACAACCGCGTGAGTGACACTGAAAGCAGACCCTCCAGTCCTTGTCCAAACTGAGATAACTACGACACTTGCCAACAGCTTAATTGCAGCCTCTTGAGTCACTAAGCCAGAACTAGGTAGGCTGTTCCCAGATTCTTGGCCTTTGAAGACACTGTGAGATAATAAACAATTGCTATTTTAAGTCACTACCTTTTGGAGTGATTTGTTATGCAGCAACAGGCTTCCTGACTGATGGACTTCCTCTCTGTCAGCTTCCCTCCTCAGCATCGTTCATCTGTTCACGTTTCTCTCCCTCCCCACCGCCAGCATCCTTGTCCAGTCTGGACTGCTACAGCTGATAACTGACTGACCTCCTCACCCACCATGTTGTAGCCAGAATAATCAGTGGAAATCCTTTGCTGATGGTCTTGGTACTAAAACACTTCCCTGGCAACCCGTTCATCTTAGAATCAAGATAAAAGTCTTTATGCAGCTCAGGTGGCCCCGAGGAGCCTTGCCCTTCTCTCCTCCAGTGAGGCTGTCCTCGCTCACTCACCCACCCTCCCCATCTCTTTGGTCTACTTTCTCTCCTTCTATCTACCAAGGTTCTTTCTTCAATAAAGCACTTTTGGCTTGAAGCTTAACACACCCCTTCCCTGCAAGCTTCTCCCACCTCCTAGTGTGCTCTAATCTCCCTTGAAGCCTCAGCTTAAATGTCATCTCAGAGAGCCTTCCCTGGCCTCCACTGTGCATGTAAATCAAAGTGAAAGAAAAATAGGGAGTCCCCTGGCCCCCGGGTTGATTATCTCAACCAGGATTACTTGCAGCACATTTTGGTTTGCATTTCTGTTGAAGGTACCAAATGTGGGGAGAAATGACTTAAAACATACACATCAAACCGTCAATGGTGGGGTTTATGTTTCATTATGTTTGGTCAGAATACTTTACAAAAATGTACTGCTTACTTGTGTGTACATATATACACACACAATGTGATTTAACAAGTAATTAAAAGTGCGGTACTTCAGAAAGAGGAGGGAGGCCCAGCTGGCTTCAGCTTGGTGTGAGAAAGAGCTACTCAGATATATTTTCACTTTGTGGCTTCATTATTACTTAAAACATTGTTGATTCCTAAAATGTTGACATTTATTCATCAGATCTTTACAGTGTGCCTTCTCTGTTTGAGTCACTGTGCTCAGTCAGTGAGAGAGCTGAGCTTTTGGGTGGCATCCCATCTGCTGTGTCAGGGCACATGGGCCACAGACGCTGTGACACACGCTGGGAAGAGGGCAGGTGCTGTAAGGCAAAGGGCATAGCAGGCAGGGGTCTGAAGTCCAAAGCAAGCGGCAGGCCCTGGGGGGAAATGTAACATTCTGTGAAGAGGTTACAGAGGTTCAGAGTAGGGAGATGACACCCTGGCAGAGATGGAGCTGGTCAGGGCAAGGAGCGGGGAATTTAAGGAAGTTAATGTATCTTTCCTCCTAGAAATATGTTGTGTGAGGAAACGGGAGAAGGAACAGTAGATTGTCAGGTCGTCAGGGTTGAAAAAATGTTTTTTTCATTTTATTTTTAAAATATAAGAGACCTAAGTAGGATTTTAAGGCACAGGGAAAAAGTAAAGAGGCAAAAAGGAATAGATAAATGATGGGAAAATGTTTCAGAAGAGGTATGAGAGGCTGAGTAGACGTAAGTGAATTTGCTAAGAGCTGGGAAAAACATGGGCCGTGTTTTGGCAATAGATGCTTATCATAAAGATCGTCTGCGCTGGTGAAAATAGGGACATTTAGAGGTGGAAAAGACAGATCCCAAAAGTTGCCATTACTCTGCTAGACACACACACATGGAGGTGAAGGCATTTGGGGGCAGTGCGGGGGTGAAAGTGAGATTTGAGAATATATAAAGTTTGGGTTCTGCCGCTGTGGAGAACTCAAGAAGCAGCTGACAAATATGAATACAAGAGCTGGCAGGCAACAAAGAGGGACTCAGGTGTGGAGCAGACCCGGCAGGACCCTTTCTGTGACTTCCTCTAGCAACCTTTGATAGATGAGGAGGACAAATGACAGCATGATAGGAAGGGCTCCTCAATTAGGGATTGGAAAGGAAGGTGTGAATGTAGTATTCAGAGAGACTCTGCAAATTATAAAAAATAACTTTCTAGCAATCTTCTCTAGCAATAAGCAGATTGTTTTGAGAAGAAGTTAATCTGCTGTGGCTGGAGGTTTTTGTGCAGTCTGGACCACCTGAGGCTGTCGCTGTTCAGAGTTCTCCAGCACTGAATGAGTGGGCAGACCACAGACCTTCCACCCTTTTACATTTTGTGATTCCAGAGCAGCATTAAGAGCAGGGCATAATCCCAGCAATGTGGGAGGCCAAAGCGGGTGGATTGCTTGAGCTCAGGAGTTGCCTGAGCAAGAGTGAGACCCAGTCTCTACTAAAAATAGAAAAACTAGCCTGGCTTTGTGGTAGGCACCAGTAGTCCCAGCTATTTGGGAGGCTGAGGCAGGGAGATTGCTCAAGCTCAAGAGTTTAAGGTTGCTATGAAATATGATGCCAGGGTACTCTACCCAAGGCAACAGTTTAAGAGTCTGCCTAAAAGAAAGAAGCATCAGTGAACTGGTTGATCAGGTAAGGGAGGAAGGCAAGCAAGTTCTCAAGCCAAGGCTCCCTTCCAGACCTCCTGAATCAAATAATTCTGGGGGCAAGACGGGTGTGCATGCTGGAACTTCCACAGCTGGCCATGCTGCACAGCCAGTGCTGAGAACGGTGGACACAGGAGGTGAGGTGCTGTTGACTTCATTACATGCGTTTAATATGAGGTGAGATATAAATGATTTTTGGAAGATCTGTATTTGGATTTTTCATTCCACTGTTTTTTCTATAAGTATGGATAATTGAGAATTATACAAATTGTATTACTCCTTGTTCAGATGAGCAAAGAGCCTCAGGAATAATATGATTTGTAAAGAAGTCATTAACTCACAATTTTATAAATAGATATATACAACTAGGTTATCAATATACTGACATTTATTGCTTAATTAAACCATTTAAAGGATTTTAGAATATCCCTAGACAATGGTACAGAGAATAAAATCAGATTCTATTAAGGCAGAATTAAAAATGCCAGTTAAGGCTGGTCATGGTGGCTTATACTTGTAATCCTAGCATGCTGGGAGGCTGAGGTGGGAGGATCCCTTGAGGTCAGGAGTTCCAGACCAGCCTGAGCAAGAGTACTACTCTACTAAAATAGAAAAATTAGTTTGGTGCAGTGGTGTGTGCCTGTGGTGGTTCCAGCTACTAGGGGGGCTGAAGCAGAATGATTGCTTGAGCCCAGGAGTTTGAGGTTGCTGTGAGCTATGATGATGCCACTGCACTCTAGCCCGGTTGAGAGACTCTGCCTAAAAAAAAAAAAGAAAAAAAAATTGCCAGTTTAAAAAAAGCAATGCATCAAAGAACCATTATTGCTTGTAATAGCAATATATTTTACAGTAAAAATAAAGTTAAAGCAGTGAAAATGAGATCTTCTATATATTAAGAAAAAAACTTTGTGGGTTCTTTGTTTTATAGAAAGTTCCAAGAAGATCATTAACTCATCACAGAGAAAATCAGAGTATTAACACAGGCCAAGGACAAGATTTCAAGAGGCTTATTTTTAAAGATAAAGAGATGCTGCCTTCCCTATCAAAATCACCAGTTTTATGGTTAGGGCTTAAAATTTATTGTTTTAAAAAAAGAGCAGAGAAGTTGGGAAATAAATATGAATCCAATAGCTTTTAATACTGATAATCCTTTGTGGGATAATAAAGTTGGAAAATATCTTTAAATTTATTAAAGCTATTATAATTTATTATAATTTAAACAATTATTTTAATGTTATAATTTTTGATGCTACTTTGTAAAATGTTACTTGATTATTTCTTCTTTAAAAAATTTACTCAAATGGCTTTATAGTACTCATATACCAGTGTTCAACTGGAGACACAGCAAGTAGGATACATTTAACAAGAGATTTATTACAACAAATTGGCTTACAAGATTGCAGAGGTTGGCTGGGCAAGTCTGAAATACATAGAGCAGGTGCAAATAGTCTACAGACAGAATTCCTTCTTTCTCAGGGAAATCTTGGTTCTGCTGCAGAGGCTTTCCAGCTGATTGACTGTCGACCATGTTATCTAGGATAGTCTCCCTTGCTTAAAGTCAATGGACTGTGGTGTCAATTACATCCACAAAATACATTCATAGCAACACTTAGACTCATGTTTGATTGAATAACTAACTGGGATGAGCTGATACATAAAACTGGCCATCACAAGTTGGTATTTAAGTTAGCAGGTTATAATGCTAAGATAATGTGGCATGTTATGGGATTGAGTTAAATATACATAAGTCAAATCATGTCCTACTGATTCAGCGTATAGGAAAGAGGTCTCAGTTAGGTATTCCGAAAACTTCTGAGTTCTAGGATTGCCTCTATAACTTTGGAGATTGACTTATTCCCTCTGAATCTTTTTTCCTTCATCTATAAAATAAAATAGTTGGACTAAAGTCCCTTTCAGATATAAAATCTATAAGTAATAATGTCATCATAAAAACATATAATTGAAGGTTATGTGTTCTGTAATGTTACTACTGAGAACTACATTAGTTCTATATCACTGTCGGACAGAAGATAAATGTCAGTGAAATATACCTTCCACTTATAGAAATATATATAGCATTTATCTCATTAATCTAGGCTTTGCTACTATACCATTCATGGTAATAATCTAAAGTACAGTTTGCTAAATTAATGGTCACATAATATAGGAATCTTTTGGTTGCAAACAACAGAAATTCAGCTCAAAATGGTTTAAGCAAAAAATAAAATTATTGGTCAAATGAATATTCTAGTCTAGTCTATTCCCAGAACTCAAGATTCACTAGGAACCAGACTATGTCTCCATTTCCTTTTCATTAATGCCACGCTGACCCTTGACATAGGAGACTTGCGGTGGCTCCAGGCTCACTGCCTGCGGATGCAGCAGTCCCAGGCTTCACTGTGCAGCTTTCAACCTCTTACTCTAATTTGAACAGTCAAATGTGGAACATCTTTTACATCATTAGGTTGTCTTACATGTCTAAATGTAAAGAATAGATGCTTTCCAGATGGAAGGTACATTTTCCCTGTGGTCTCAATGCCTGTTGTTGGATCTCTGACCTCTTTCTGTTTATTTTGGGTAAAGAAACTCATATTCCAAATGATCTTTTCCATCTAGGATTTACATCCTGGTTGTGGATCTACTTTCCAAATTTGTATGTCTGCAAACTATCTTCACTATAAGAAGGACCTAGTGCATTTCCATATTTAACAAGATGTCTTTACTTAAGCCTGTGGGCTTGTTTGGACCCCTGGTTCTAATCTTCCTAGTCTGGGCCATTCTACCTAGCCTACCTCATGAACAAACCACAGTCAGGGGAGCATGCCGACTTGTACGCCTCTGTGTGAGACTGGGAATACAGTAGTTTCCTCTTGTCCACAGTTTTGATTTCTGAGGTTTCTATTACTCAAGGTCAACTTCAATTCAAAAATATAAATGGGGCTGGGTGAGGTGGCTCACACCTGTAATCCCAGCACTAGCACTCTGGGAGGCTGAGACAGGTAGATTGCCTGAGCTCACAAGTTCAAGACCAGCCTGAGCAGAGTGGGACCTCATCTCTAAAAATAGCCAGGCATTGTGGCAGGCACCTGTAGTCCCAGCTACTTTGGAGGCTGAGGCAAGAGAATCACTTGAGCCCATGAGTTTGAGGTTGCTGTGAGCTGTGATGCCATGGCATTCTACCAAGGGTGACAGAGTGAGACTGTCTCAAAAACAAAAACAAACAAAATACATATATACATATACACACACACATATATAAATGGAAAACTTCAGAAATAAGCAATTCATAAATTTTAAGTTGTGTGCTGTTTTGAGTAGCTTGATTAAATTGATTAAATCTTGTGCTATTCTGTTCTGTTCCACCTGGGATGTGAATCATCTCTTTGTCCATCAGATCAAAGCTGTCTGTGCTACCCACCCTAAGTTAGTCACTCAGGAGCCATCTCAGTCATCAGATGGACTGTGTCAGGATCAAAGTGCTTGTGTTCAAGTAAGCCTTGTTTGACTTACTAATGGTCCCAAAGTGCAAAAGTAGTGATGCTAGCATGTTGTTATAACTGTTTCATTTTACTAGTAGTTACTGTTAATCTGCACCTGATTTATAAATTAAACTTTATCATAGGTATGTATACATAAGAAAAAACATAGTATAGAGTTCAGTACTATCCACAATTTCAGTCACCCACTGGGAGTTCTGGAATAGATCCCTTGCAGATAAGCAGGAACTCCTATACCAGCAGTGATGAGAACCCTGAGCTCAGGACAGTAAAGGCATGCCCACTAGCGTATTCACAGCTAAGCGTCTAGTTCACTGGAATTGTCCTCCCCTAAGGCAAAGTGTCAAAGTTTATCCACCACACCACTCTTGTGTCCAAAACTAAGCCTCAAAGAGTACACCTGCTGAGCTCCAACAGCTGGAAGCACTGCCTCCAGCACAAGGGGCTTGCTCTTTTGGTAACATTTATCAGTTTTAAGATTCTTGCTGCAGAATCTTGCCGGTGGACATGTCACTCATCAGGAATCTGTCACTCATCAGGAATCTGCCACCCCGACCCTGCAATTCTGAAGGGTGTGGAAGTTTCTCTAGGATAGCACGCTGTCAGTATTTTCTCCGGATCAGAGAAACTCTAATACAGGTCTGACCAGTGACCAAGGAAATACTCCATGGTCTCGGAAGCCTACTTCGGTATGATACAATGTGCCCTAGACCCACTGCCTTGACATTTCAGCGCCTGTGCTTCTTCCCACCTTGGACAGGTTGCCTGAGCCATCAAGGACTAATCCTTTCTTCCCTGAAATCTAAGCTTATTCTTGCCAAGACCACCAAATCCCATCCTTAGAAATTATTTTCCCTTAGAGGGACAGACCAAGTTCCAGAAATTTAATCAGTCTCTCTGTATTCCTCCTTACAGGAATTTTCCTCTATAATTCTCATCACCAAGATACAGAGAGGGCCAAAAAAAAAAAAAAAGTACAAAGGGTACACATTTTAAGAAGGGAAGGAGACTGTATTAAACTTGTAATACGTGATGTATGCTGATAACAAAAGATGAATACAAGTCCTGCTGAGCACCTTGTGTAATTGTAGAAGTGAAATGTGACTTGAGTGATACAAATTTTATATAGGTTTTTTTCCTTTCTTAAAATGTGTATACATTTTTTAAAGGTAATTTTTTTTAAGTCATTGGGGTTTCTTTATTAGGAGACAGTCTTTTTTTTTTTTTTAAATTGAGACCCTCTGAGTAGATTGGACCACTGTGCCCAGTTAGTTTTTAAAATGTTTTTTCTAGAGGCTGGGTGGGGTGGCCTAGGCCTATATTCCTAGCATTCTGGGAGGCCAAGGTTGGAGGATCGCTTGAGGTCAGCAATTTTGAGACCAACCTGAGCAAGAGCGAGACCCTGTCTCTACTAAAAATAGAAAAATTAGCTGGGTGCAGTGGTACACATCTGTAGTCCCAGCTTTCAGGGAGGCTAAGGCAGGAGGATCACTTGAACCCAGGAGTTTGAAGTTGCTGTGAGCTAGGCTGAGGCCATGGCACCCTAGCTCTGCTGATAGAGTGAGACTTTGTCTCAAAAAAAAATTTTTTTTTTCTTTTCTAAAGACAGTGTTGAAGTTTTGGCCTCCAGGGATCCTTCTGCCTTGGCTTTCTAAAATGCTGGGATTATAGGCATAAGCTATCACACGTGGTCCAGATAGCATTTCAGAAACCCGTACCAGTCAGCACTAGTTTCAATCTTCTAGCCCTGATTGTATCCTTTGATAAAGTGGCTAATAGAGTAGTTAAATACGAATGGACCTTTGAGGTCACCTTGTCTACTAGGTTTCACATCTCGTTTTTCAAAGCTTCTACACTCATTTTCAACCAAACTATTTCTGACTCTGAAGTCATGAGTTTTACATAGTGGCATGTCTGAGTAAGACTTTTTTTTCCTTCATCTTAAAAGGAAAGAAAGTTTGAAAACTTAGACCTAGACCTTACCCTCTAAGGTTCAGAGAGATTAAATAACTTTCCCAAGGTATTTTGAAAACTTAGACCTAGACCTTACCCTCTAAGGTTCAGAGAGATTAAGTAACTTTCCCAAGGTATTTCGGCTAAGTAGTAGCAGAGGTAGGATGAGAGTAGAAATATATTCGGGAGACAGAAAGCATGCCTAGTACCAGTCATGATATAGGCTATGGTCTGAAAGTGTCCCCCAGATACCTGTGCTGGGAACTTCATCAGCAGTACAACAGTGTTGGAAGGTGGAATGTTTTGGTCACGAGGGCTCTGACCTTATAAATGGATTAATGTTGTTATAAAATATAAAAGCCTTGATGGGTGGAGTTTGGTCTCTTACCCTGGCATCCACCAGGCAAAGACACAGCATTCCTGTCCTCTGGAGGACACAGCAATAAGGAGTCATCCTCCTGAACTTGTTAGCACCTTGACCTTGGATCTCCTATCTCCAGAACTGTGAGCAGTAAGTTTCTGTTCTTTATAAATTACCTGGTTTCAGGTGTTTTACTATAGGAGCACAAATAGACTAAGAAAATATGCATGAAGTATTTCAATCATTCATTTCTTCAACATGCATTGCGCACAATATTTAGTCACAAAAGAGACTCCACTCACAAAATAGACTAGACAGGTTGGTCTCTATCTCCTACCAGCTCAATGAGAAAGAAGGTAAGGAGCCAGAGGAATGAGATGGAGTTAGATCTTTCTAGAGAAAAAAAAATCCTAACAATTTTAAAGTGCTTGGATAATTAAAAATATTTCTGTAAAATATGCTGCACTAATATTACTGTGGGAAATCTAAAGATAATGCAGATAGCATAGGCCACACTTGTAAGATTATAATCTAATACAGGGCTGAGATAAGTAACACCAACAGTCTACAGATCAGGGTAAAGTAACAGTGCTGAAATATTTTTAGGCATTCAAAGGGAGGAGAAGATCTTACTTTGTTGAGAAAATATAAAAAGGCTTTGTAAAGTACTTCATAAAAGTTATTGTAAAGGAAAAGTGCTGAGGCATATACTTTGAAGGGTGGATGGATTTTCAGCAGGTGGAATCTGACGAATGAGAGGAGAGATGGCCAACTCAAGCAAAGAGAAAGCTCAAGCAAAGACATTAACAGGATGATCCTGGAGTGGTGCTCCAGAAGGGGGACTTGTGGGAGAGGATGGGCTGCCTATAGAGTGGGTGCAGGATAAAGGCCTAGAGATGACCTGGGAACTCTGACATGGAGCTAAGCCTAGAATGGGGGGCTGCAGAGCTCCTGCTCTTTTAACTAGACAAGGAAAGGCAATTGCTGGATTTTAAAGGCAGGTGGTGTGGACAAGCAGTTTCTCTGGGCCTCAGGCTTTCATATGCAAAA
The DNA here is from genome assembly GCF_000181295.1 of Otolemur garnettii. Taxonomy (NCBI): domain Eukaryota; kingdom Metazoa; phylum Chordata; class Mammalia; order Primates; family Galagidae; genus Otolemur; species Otolemur garnettii. The sequence goes on from NW_003852577.1 coordinate 41,117, forward strand.
CGAGGGGGATATGCTACTTCTTAGCCTACACATGGGCTACATTGTGAATATTCATCTGATTGCTCCCTCCCCTCAAATGCTCCATTTTAAGGAAGACGAAGACAAAAAATATAGCTCCATCAATGAGGGAAATGGCTTAAATGTTTGTGTCCTGGAAAGGGTACGGAAGGGACTGGAGCTGGGGTAACATTTAGAAATCAATTTCAACAATCCAGATAAAAAGAAGTCCACAACTAGGACAGGGATGAGATTAGACAAACACTAGAAAAGCATGTGGGGTGGAGAAAGTACAGGGCTCTGCCACTGGTGGAGGGCAAAGAAAGGAAGGTTCAGACAAGCACAACTGAGCTTGCACTGAGGGTGACTGGAGGGGTGACGGTGCTGTTAGCAGAAATTAGGAGTGAGGAGGAGGGGCTGGTTTGGAGCTGAGACAGTAGGAGTTTATGGGTTCAGTTTGGGATCTGTTGATTTTAAGGAACCAATGGCCATCTGATCAATTTACCCACTAGGCAGTTGGATTATGGCAGAGCTAGCGCTATATTCTCAGGCATCATGCATAGTGCTGGGAGTTAAATCCACCCTTTGAGAGTGAAGCCTTGGAAGGTGGCTTTGTTTAAGAACAATCTGGGCAAGAAGTGCCAGGGATTGTAAGAGGTCTCAGAAGAAGGAGGCGCTATTGTGTTTGGAAATCTCAGGGTGCAGGGTGACTCCAGATTCACTCTCCACCCCCTCCATTCTGCTCTCCTTCTGGGAGGCTACCCTATGTAGCCCCATGCACTTTGGTTTAGGATGGGTTTACTCAAAGGGGATGCAAAGGAGGGGGGAGAGTGAGAGGTTGCCTTGGGATGGCTGTGACCTTTATTCAAAGGTCACTCGTGGCTCCTCTTGAGGCACCTGCTCGGCATGACTCTCTCCTTATAAGTTCCATAACTTGGCATGACTCTCTTTCCTCATAGGCTCCATAACTTTCCCTTTCCTCCTTGCTTTAAGCTTAAGAGGTGACTGCTCACCTGCTATCCCAATTCCTTCTATTCTTTATTGTTCTCTTAACCTTCCCCTATAATTAGTTCCTTATAAACTTCCTAAATTATCCTAATTTAGTGTTGCCTTTGTTGCCCATTGGGACCCTGACTGATGTACCTGTTATACTTAGTAAACCCTAATATGAGCAGTAATGTTGACCAGGCATCCCTAAGTCTTGATCCTCTCAAGATGCTGCTACCACAGAAGCCCTGAAGCTCACTATCTCTCTTCTTCTAAATGGCCTGATCCAATCAGCTGAAGCTATGTAGCTGCCACCAGCAGTTAGCCTTAACCTTGTTTCTAGAAATATTTCTGGGTAATAAGGGGTAATGTTATCCATCTATTTTACACTGAGCCACTGTTACCACCAATCCTGCACCGACCTGGGAAACTCAGTCCTGTCTTTCGTTTTCAACTTTTGGATTCTTACTGTTGGAACTATCAGCCCCTAGCATGCCATCCACTGAAAATATGGGCAATTTCTTGCATTCTTCCCAGACAGGTGCATGCCCTGGATCTTGAACATTGAGTCTAGTCAGGTCTATCAGCCTTGGACCAATTTCTTGGTTGAGGCTCTGCCTTACACTCCCACATCCTCATGTGCTCACCTTAGAATCACAGACTGGCTGTGCTCTGAGATGCTCAACTAGAACCCACCCTGCGATCTGTCTTCCTCCTTGAACCTGACAGGATGTGACATGGCTCATTTCACTGCCACACAAGCTTCCCAGGAGATCAGTGGTATTAAGTGCATTTTCCATGTGATGTTATGTGTCTCACAATACTGTGAGCATGTATATTCCCTATACATCAATTCAATGAGAAGATTATTATTCTCATTTTACTATGAAATAGCAGAGTCTTGGAGATGTTAATTGCCTTTCCATGGGTAAATCAGTGGCAGAGCTGGAACAGCATAGTTCCTTGTAGGGAAATCATTACGAATACAAATCACAGCCATACAGGGAAGGGTGTTTGAAGAGTTCAAGGAATCTGGAGTAAAATAAATTTCTGGCTGGAATGGCCATTGATTAAGGAAGAGATGGGCCATAAGGAATAACAGAATTTGGATGGGACTTGGTATGCCTAGTGTATTTGTGAGGGAACCAATGGGATGTGTGAGGTGTGGTGGGGGGTGGGATGGGGGAAAGAAAGATGGTTTTAAAAAGTTGGGTCATATGATTATGAGGGTTGCATTCTGAATTCTGCAAGGCAGTTCAGCAGGGAAAAGTTGTTCTTGCAGCTGGAGTTCAAAGGCAATCTGAAGGCAGACTTCCTTCTTCCTTGGCGACCTTTTGCATCCAAGGCCTTCAACTGAGCGACCCGGCTCATACATGTCCTGGGGGATGATCTGCTTTACTCAGAGGCTACCGATTAACACATTGACTGCCACACTAGAAAAAACATTCTTTTTTTCCTTGGAGCCATGGTGTGTTATTAAGAGAAAAGAATAAAAACTTCAAAAACAAAATGATCCTTTCTAATTTAATGAAAATTTTGTTTTTTAATCGTTTTCTGTGTGAGTTATATGCATCTCACGCAACACTGGAATCAATTTTTATACTGCACACCATGTGAATTGTATGTGATTTATTGAATTTGTTTCTGAGAATTGAGTTTTTTGTCACTCCACAAGTATTTAGTCAAGTCTGGAGTGGTCCTGGACTACGACCTCAGAATTATACCTGCTGAGTAGGTGCAACAAGGTCACATCGATGGGTGCTATGCTACTGATTCATTCCAAGAGCCACCAGGCAAACATTCAAGGTGAAACGCGCCATCGGAAGTAAGGGTAATTACAGAGCACAGTCCAGCCTGAGTGTGGCTCGCTGGGCAGGCTGCTGGAGCGGGCGACAGCAGGTGGGGAGAAGGGCTGACCATCTGGACAGGCCGCAGAGATGGCCCGCCCCGGGGTCTCCACAGTGTGCAGGCGCGCTCGGGACCCCCACCCCGTCCCGTTCTGTACGCTTCCCAAGGCCCCGCGCTCAAATCTCACACGGCAGTTAGTGTGTTAAAACGTGGAGATAGGATTCGAACCCCAGTCCCACTGATTCCCACCTACGCTGTCAGAAGCAAACATAAACTGAAGCAATAGAACTGAAGAGATGGATTCTGAAACATCCCGAAACTGAAAGATGTGGGTAACTAGTCAGATATCCTGCTGACAGAGACAGAGATAACTGCACAACTCTGAGATGGATGGATCTTCAGGGCAAATAGGACAGTCTGCGTTAGCAGCTGGCTGTGGGAATCGGAGATGTGCGGGTTCCTTCCAGAAGGATGCATTGGGCGGCGCCCGAGCCGAGCACTAGGACTGCTCCAGGCCCTGGCGTCCATCTGTGAACAAGGTAGAGCGACACCCCTTCACTTTCCAGTGATGTTCTAGCGCGGTGAGGCAAAAAATAAATAATAGTTAAGTAAATTGATGCTTATGTCAACGAGAAGTGTTGTAGAGAAAAGTGAAGTAGGGAAGGGACCCAGGAGGAGCACGGCAGGGTGGTCGGGACTGCAGGGAGAACCCACTCAAGTGAGGTCCCCAAGGAAGCAAGGAGCAAAGCCCCCGGTGCCTGCGGCTGGGGCTGGGGGCGTGAGCAGGGGGCACATTCCAGCCAGAGGGGAGGCTCACGGCGTAAACCTTGCACTCCTGCCACTGGAAGGTTTTGCAGGGAGCTGTGACAATAGATGTGACGTCTATTTCAAATGTGTCACTCTGGCTGCTGTGTGCCGAGGAGAGTGAGTGGAATAGGCAGAAGTGAGGTGACCACTGAGGAGGCCACTGAAAACTCAGGAAGAGGGATGGTAGTTGGACTGGTCACATTCTGGAGGCACCTTGCAAACAGGTGACCGGACTTGTGGATAGTTTGATTGAGAGCTGGAAGAGGGAGAAAATGCGTAAGCTTTAGGGTAGAATACTTGCATTTAAGCAGCGATATCTGAAAGCTCTCAGGAATGAGAAGGCTGTGCAGAGAGACATAGGTGGAGACAGAGATTTGAGAAACTTTCGCAGCAGGGCCAACTAACGCAACTTCAGAGCAAGTCTGGGAGAAGTGGGTGTGTGCGTGAGATGTATAGCTAGAAGCATAATGAGGGAAATTGAACCCAGCAATGGAAAGTGTAGAGGGTGGGGAGACGAATCTAGAGAGAGAAAGTCATAGGATAGTGGCTATCAGTAATTCCAACCCACTATGTTTTGTACTTGGTGACTCAGTCTTTGAAAGAGAATGAATCAACATAGTACTATGACTGCTGTTTTTGGAAGTCTCCTATTAATGGTGATATTACCCGATCCTATCTGTGATCAAAGCATTTGTCTTTTGATGAATACATCTGACAGTTAACAGAACTTTGATTTGAACAACCAGAAGGGCAACTGGTGTTCTTTTACCTTTTTAATGCGTATGCTTCAGGTTGCTTAATTTGTCCTTATGAAAATGTGCTACATTCACCTGTGAAGTGATGTTCTCTATTTCCCACAGGCAGTAACCCCATTCTGGTTTGGATTCTTTTTTTTTTCATTTGTTTCTTTGTTTTTTGGAGACAAGGTCTTGCTTCATAGTCCAGGCTAAAGTGCAGTGGTACAGTCCTAGCTCACCACAGCCTCAAACTCCGGGGGCTCAGATAATCCTGGAATAGCTGGAACTACAGGCATGTGCCACCGAACACAGTCAATTTTTTTTTCTCTGTTTTTTGTAGAAATGGGGTCTTACCCTGGCTCAGGCTGGTCTTAAACTCTTGGCCTCAAGTGGTCCTCTTGCCTCAGCCTCCCAATGGTTTCTTTCTTTTTTCTTTTATGTCTAAAACACTAGGCTTACTGAACACTGTTCACTTTTATGCTTCTAAATCCTTAATAGAAGCAAAACTAGCTTTCAGTGGCTTTTCCGTTATGTGTTCAAAGGAATATGAATTATAGTGAGTGTTACATAAGTGTGAGTGTTCCGTGTCTGCACTGATAGACTCAGGCAGACAGACCCCCATGGACATGTAGAGTATCCCACAAATGTCCTCCAACTTGACTGTGATTTTTATTTAATTCCTCCTTATGGTCCTAGGTCAGCACTAGTCTTTCTTCATTGCATTTCATTAGCTATGCTTCTCACTGTACAAACTCAACAGTTACGAATTTAGTCAGGCTTCCTCTCCATCTCTCTACCCTGTGAAGTGTCCCCCTGACACTCTCCTTTCTCTATGGGCCACAAAATTTTTTCTTCAGTCTGGGACTGCTCCCTTCACCCCTTAACCCTCTCCTACTACTTTGTCTAAACACAATTAGTGACTGAGAGTTTGCTTACATTATGATTGTCATCATCAAGAAATATCTATGACACGTTATGGATTCTAGTCTGAAGATTTTTAAAATTAGGAACTTCATGTTTGAAACAATATATTTGTGTATGTCCTCTCCAATACTAATTAACTTAAGATGGACTTGAGTGAACCGGCCAACATTAACTGAAAGTTTACCATATGCCAATCACTTTATATATTTTTTTGTTGTTGCAGTTTGACCGGGGCTGGGTCTGAACTCACCACCCCTCCGTACATGGGGCCAACACCCTACTCACTGAGCCACAGAATAAAATTCAACACCCTACTCACTTAGCCCTTAGAATAAAATTCTACAAGACAAGCATTACTATTATGCTCATTTTACAGATAGAGCAACTAAGTCTCAAAGCATTTTAATAACATACAGGTCATACAGCCAGACCCGAATTGGATTTGAACTCAAGCCAAGACTGTCTCGCTCCACAGTCTACATGGAGTCCCTTGACTCCTCTGCTTCTGTAATTGTTCAAGATGAACACTTTATTTTGATGGCTATGTTCTGTGGGTTTCTTAAGGGTAACAGTATCATTGGTTTGTTGCATGGGATAATTCACGGTTGTGCAGGACAGTCAGACCCATATTTTGCAGAATGTTTCATGTCCTTAGTTCTCAGCACTGAATGTCAATATCTCACTGCCTGACCCTCCATCACTGAGAAATCAAAATTGCCTCATGTATTTTCCAATGTTTCCCAGTTGAATGTCTCCTCAAGAACCAACAGGGGAAAGGTCTGTATCAAGTATAAATAAATAAATGCATATATATACGTCCCCACACCAGAAGTTCCAAAAATCTCCTAAGTTTTTATAAGTCCATAATTTTTAACAACTGGTATAACTTTAAAAACATAGCAACACGTTTGAATAATTGATCAGCAAAGGAAAGGGTCAGGTTATGAAAATGTGACTTTTTAGGGGTCTTCAATGCTTTTCTTCATTATTTGTAAATAAACTATTTTGACACTAAAAGATCAATCAACAATTTAACATTGGACATTTTAACATTCATTATAAAGAAAGATAAAAGATCAATCTACAATTTAATATTTGGACAATTTAACACTCATTATAAAGAAAGATAAATGCTACTGCTTACCATCTGCCTAGAAAACCTCTCTTTCACAGGTCAGAGGTAAACTTGATTTCAGCCTGACCCAAATCTCAAGGCGACACATCTGAAAGTCATGATTCTCCTATGTTTATTTTTGGCTGTCAAACTTCAGACTATTACACAAATGCCTGTTGCCCTTTTACTAGCCTTCAATCTTCCCTCGAGGAAACCATAACAAGTAAAAATATTTAATAGAGTAAAAATGAATTTTGGGGTCTTATACTTTCTATGCTATGCTGGGTCTCCTTTACTGGACTGCACCATTGGAGCAAAATCTCCAAGGTCATCACACAACTAAGTCCCCTGACAAGGCTGAAATATGAACTTTAAAAAACTACATTTTTAAATGACTCATTCTCAAGAATTTTACAATTATCTGAGCTATATGCTAAGAGAAATACATTTGTTTAAGTAGGACAAATTGTCAATTATAAGATGTATCTTGCAATGGACACACCTGGAGGTCTGCAGCCCTCCCCCTACCACCCTGGTTCACTTACTAAGATAGCCTAATGTATCTGTAGGCCATGCGCCTGTCTTCCTTCATGCTTACATGGATGGAGCTGGAAAATATTCTTCTTAGCAAAGTATCTCAAGAATGGAAGAAAAAGTATCCAATGTACTCAACCCTATTATGAAACTAATTTATAGCTATCATAGGAAAACGTAATCCAATTTTAGCCCAAGAATACGGGGAAAGGGGAAAGGGAGGGTAGGGGAGGGAAGAAGGATGGGTGGAGGGAGGGTGATTGCTGGGATCACGCCTATGATTTATCCTATAAGGGTACATGTGAATCTTACTAAATGTAGAATATAAATGTCTTAAGACAACAACTGAGAAAATACATGAAGGCTATGTTAACCAGTTGGATGAAAGTATTCCAAGTTGTATATAGAAACGACCTACTGTACCCCATGATAGTATTAATGTTCACAGCTATGACTTAATAAAAAATAAAAAATAAAAAAATAATAAAATAGCCTAATGGTCTTAAACAAAATTTTTAACAATCTTAGGCTATATCTTAGGAGTTGTCAACAATAAGGTAACAATATAATATTAAGTTTTGTTCTTGCCCTCTATTGCCTATTACATATCTGTTTTGCAATATGCTGCCAGAGCTTGAATAACATATTAGATAGACAGCTTGATGTCTCTGAGGACTTAAAATTTAGGCCTCTTATTATTAGAACTATTTAATGATGATGTAGACATTTAAAATAAGAATTTCCCTTTGAAAGCTGTGATATGACAGACAAACCTACATACATACTCTGTGTTGAAATACATATTATAAATCAGACAAAATGAAAGGAACTCACAAAAAATGTTTTATTAGTTTCTTAACATTTGACTTAGTTAAACTTCCCTGAAATATTTTTATACCAAGAAAATAAGGCAGAATATATTTTTGAAAGTAGTTTATCCATAATGTATGTGTGTGTTTTTATTTCATTTGAAACATCAACCATGCCACATGTTTTTACTTACCCTTTGAAGCAGTGTTTGAGATACTTAAAAGAAATAGGGCACTGCTGGCACTTTCCAGACCCTTTTGTGAAGGAATATGGCAGGATTCTACAACTGGAATTTCTGGTAGCTTCCTGAAAGAGAACTTTGCTTAGCCTGATCTATGGAAAGAAGCAAATTGTTGGATCTGAGTAGCTAACAGATTTCATATTCTTTATGAAAGTGACAATGTAACTCCTTAAAGTATACAAGGATCTTGGATGTCTTAGTGAGAAAAACAAAGAATTATTTTAACTTAAATAAAAATGTTTTTTATCTGCAAAAGATTGCGTGGATTAAAGGAAGATATCAAATAACAACAAAAGGTGAAATGTTCCAGAAAAGCTCAAGAAAAAGAAATTGCGGGCCAGGTGTGGTGGCTCACGCCTATAATCTTAGCGCTCTGGGAGTCCAAGGCGGGTGGATTGCTTGAGCTCAGGAGGTCAAGACTAGCCTGAGCAAGAGCAAGATCCTGTCTCTAAAAATAGATGGGCGTTGTGGTGGGAGCCTGTAGTCCCAGCCGCTTGCGAGGCTGAGGCAGGAGAATCACTTGAGCCCAAGAGTTTGAAGTTGCTGTGAGCTATGATGTCACAGAACTCTACTGAGGGTGACAAAGTGAGA
>NW_003852577.1:50063-59305 GCF_000181295.1 Otolemur garnettii
AAAGAAAAGAAAAGAAAAGAAAAAAGAAGAAAGAAAGAAAGATTGTATTACTTACTATAAAATGAGGGTTTTGCCTAGAAAATTATAGATAGGTAAATTGGATGGGGAGTTTTGAATAAAGCATTTGACCTAGTCATTCAACAAATCTTTGAGTAGATATTACAATGATTAAGACATAGTCTCAAGCTCTGCTAAGTTGTGGAACTGAGGAATTACTCAAGTGCTCAAGAGCCTGGAGTGGTTTTCTGAACCGGGTCTGGGTCAGTGAGGAGTTGAGCTAGATAAGGGCAAGTTGAGGATGGCAAATGGAGCACTGGGAGAGAGGTGATGCAGAGATAGGGAGAGAACTGTATTAGCAGTCATAAAAGACACACAGCTGTCCCCAGAAACTACCATTCAATTAAGTTTAGCGAAATGAGCGCACATTCTATTTGTGTGGGAGTGGCAAAAACATAAAACAAGCTGAGTATTACGAGGATCCTACGAAGGAGATCATGAAAAACTAGAAAGAAATATAAACATGGAAGGAGTAAAGGAAAAAGTTAGAAAAGTTCTATTTGAATGGCTAAGAAGTTTGAGAAAAATGGAAAGAAATGAACATGCATATTTTATTTCAGTTATTTTAAAAAGATATTTATACTAAACAAATTTTCAGGGGAAGGGAGGGATAGGGAGAGAATTGATAAAAGATACAAAATTATAGCTAGATGGGAGGAATAAATTCTAGGCTAGTATTCTATACCACTGTAGATGACTGTAGTTAAGAATAATGTATGTGTATAGTTTCAAATGGCTAGAAGGAAGACGTTGCATGTTCCCAACACGAAGCAATGATAAACATTTGAGACGACAGACATGCCAATATGATCACTATACATATTCTAGGTGTTGAAACACCACTATGCATCCCATGAATGTATATATTATTATATTTGTGAATTAAAAAACAAATGTAAACAAATTCTCCTTCACTACCAAGCCTGGCTTCGCAGCAGTAAGAATCTGACAAAGAAATGATAATGCTGACATAGGTACTTCAGAAAGAGCAAGATCTATGCTAAATTGGGGTAGAATAGCGGTTGTGGCATGGGGATAGAAGAGGTAAAATTAGGCTAAATGAAATAATTTAGAGAAAGACACAGGTTATCTAAAACAAACTGAACTACGGGTGATGAGAAAATTCTAAATCAAGAAAAAATAAGCAAGAAAAAGTTCAAAAGAAAAAAGCACACACAACTTCCTAGGGGAACTCAGGTAGTTAAAGACCTACAGTTCTCTGGTAGTTAAAGACCTGCAGTTTTAAGATATGTATATATGTAAAATTAATTGGATAATGGAGCTAAGTTTTTTGGTAATTTTATAGAAAAAGAAATCTTGCAATCAAGGGGAAAAGTTTATATCTGAACTTTATAAATGGATTATTTATAACTTAATGAATAAATTCAATGGATTTTTAAAAATGGCTAGAGGCCCTTTGTTTTATTACACACACATACCTTTCACATACGGTTCATGTAAAAAAATTAGATAAAGCCTTTATATAAACTAATTTTTTGGTCCACTCATTTAAAAATGATTTATGATACAAATAGAGTATAAAAATATTGAAAATATTCAGCTTTTTGTTTTATCATGGGATTGACTGCACCCAATGTATCATGTGTGTGAGACAAATATTAGTTCTAGGTATTTTTATATCTATGAAACTCCATTAAATTTTTTTTTTAGTTTTATATGTGAATAATGGTATAAAAATAATTTGTCTTTTTCCTCTTTGCTTCACACAATCAAGTACCTTAGTAGAAATTCTTGCTACTGGTATAAAAACCTACCAGATGAGGTGGTGGTAGTCCCAGCTGTTTGAGAGGCTGAGGTGGGAGGATTGCTTGAGCCCATGAGTTTGAGTCCAGCTGCACAACAAGTAAGACCTCATCTCTAAAAAAAAAAAACCTAATGATCCTACAGATACATCTTTCAAAGATCAATATCTTACTTAACAATATATGAATAGTACAAGTAAATATTTATAGTAAATTCTTAATGGTTCAACAGATGCTATTTTTTCAACAAATCATCAATTTGAACAGGCTTTGCTTATGACAAAATACATAATTTAATAATAACTAAATATAGTCACACATCCGTTAATGGGATATGTTCTAAAAAATTCATCCTCAAGTGTTTGGTCACTGGGTAAACATCACAGAGTGTGTCACACACACCCAGATGGCGCAGCCTGCTATGCCCCTCAGTGACTGCGTGAACATCACAGAGTGTCTCACATACACCTGTATGGCACAGCCTACTATGCTCCTTGGTGCAGCCTGTGGTTCCTGGGCTGCACACCTGCTCAGCAGGTCACTATACTGAACACTGTGGGCAATTGTAAAACATGGGAAGTGCATATACATCTAAACATAGAACAAGTACAGTAAAAATACCGTATAAAAGATTAAAAATGGCACACCTGTATAGGGCACTTATCATGAATAGACGTGCAGGACTGGATGCACTCTGAGCATGTGAGCAAGGAGTGGTGTGTGCATGTGAAGGCCTTGGCCACTGCTGTGCACTGCTGTAGACTTTATAAACCCTGAACACTTAGCCTATACTAAATTTATTTTAAAAGTTTTCTCTCTTCAATAACATATTAACTTTAGCTTGCTGTAATTTTTTATACCCTTATTTTACAAGCTATTTTCTCTTTTCCTTCCCTCCCTCCCTCCCTCCCTTTCTCTCTCTTTCTTTCTTTCTTTCTTTCTTTCTTTCTTTCTTTCTTTCTTTCTTTCTTTCTTTCTTTCTTTCTTTCTTTCCTCAGTAGAGTGCTGTGGCATCACAGCTCACAGCAACCTCTAGCTCTTGGGCTTAGTGATGCTCTTGCCTCAGCCTCCTGAGTAGCTGGGACTACAGGTGCCTGCCACAACGCCCAGCTAGGGCTATTTTTTCTGTTGCAGTTTGGCTGGGGCTGGGTTCAAACCCCCCATCCTTGCGGCACCCTACTCACTGAGTCACAGGCACTGCCCCTTCCTTCTTTCCTTCTTTTCTTTTTTTGAGATAGGGTCTTACTCTGTTGTTTGGGATAGAGTGCAGTGGTGTCATCATAGGTCATGGCAATCTCAAATTCTTGGGCTCAAGTGATCCTCCTCCAGAGTAGCTGGGATTACAGATACCCACCAAAAAGTCCAGCTATTTTTAGGACAGGATCTTGCTCTTGCTCAGGCTGGTCTCAAACTCCTGAGCTCAAGCAATCCACCATTCTGCCTCATGAGCCTACCCCATCTGGCCTAATTTTCTATTTTTAGTAGAGACAGGGTCTCAATCTTGTTCAGGCTGGTCTTGAACTCCTGATCTCAAGCCATTCTCCTGCCATAGCCTTCCAGAGTGCTAGGGTTACAGGTGGGAGCCACCATACCTGGCCCTATTTTCTATTTTTTTAATTTAATTTAATTTTTTTTTACTTTATAAACTTTTTTGTTAAGAACTAATGCACAAACACATATGTTGGCCTAGGCCTAGGCAAGGTCTGGATCTTCAGCCTGTCTTCCACATCCACATCTTGTCCCACCCTTGTCCAAGTTCTTAGGGGGCAGTCACAGGTGAGAAGCCATCATTAACATTGTTGTTTATAATTTAATAATTATATTATGTATTATGTTCTGTACATAATTATATGTGCTATACTTATATACAGCTAGCAGCGAAGTAGGTTTGTTTAACCACCATCACCACGAAGATGTAGTGATATGTTACACTATGACATTACAACTGCTAAGGTGTCTCTAGACAATAGGAATTTTTTAGTTCCATTACAATCTCATGGGACCACCATGATGAATGTGGGCTGTCCATGATCAAAGTGTCATGTGGCACATGACTGTACAATAAATATTTTCCAACTCATAAAACACGAGAAGACAAAAAGGTCATTTATATTTAAAAATTTGAAACTATCATGTATATTCATTGTTCACTGTCTAAATGATAATGTGACTAATCAAATGTTTTTTTAAAAGTTGCTATACTAATCAACATTTTAGTGTCAAATAACAGGTTAGTAAAACTTTGTTCTTCTAGTAAAAGTTATTTTATAGCACATTAGATTCATTACATAGATTAAAACACTTCATAATTACTATGAAAGAAGTTTGGAGACATTACCACTCATTTTATTTTCTTCTGACAAAATAAGAGCTACCAGTTTTTCAACATCTGCTAGGTGCCAGGCCTATGCTAGGGACCACATATGCTTTTTTTCTGATCTTGGCAACACCTCTGTAGTAACAGAGACTTTCAGTTGCTCTCCCCACACCCATTCTCACCTTCCTCACTGGCTGCCTTGGTTTTGGTGGAGGAGGCAATATGGAGGAGGCAATACCAAAAACTACAATGCCCAGCCTCCCTTGCACATAGAAGTAGCCATCTGACATAGTTGGCCAATCACATCTAAGAGGAAATTATTAGGTACAGTTCCAGAAATCTCTATTAAAGCTCAGCTGGCATGCTTTCTTTTCTCCTTGCATTTACTTCCACCAAAGCAAACCTACACTAGAGGTGAATTAGCTAATTATGCATTGACAGGTATACATTGAGAATGGCTGAACAAGAAAACAGAGAAAGCTTAGTGTTGTTTCTGATGCCATTATGAAATGCACAATAGACAGATAATGCCTGGAGTGCCTAACCTCAGACACACATGTGATAAAAGCAACCCTTGTCTTTAGGTTTCTTATGGACAGATGAACTGATTCATTCATTGACTTTTAAGTAAGTGTCTGACCAGGAGGCAATCCAGCTGGTAGAAAACAGAAGCTAATTTGATACATAGGAGTTAGACTAGTTAATGATCTGATTTAAAAATGCTTTGAAAGCCTGGGATTAAAAATGCTACAGATCATGGGAAGATACAATGTGAAGATACAATTTAACATTTCTCTTAATTTTATTTCAATACATTTTTATATTGGACACATTTCATTAGCTCTAGTCCTTATTTATTTTTAATCCAACAGAGTTGCACTAGATTATTTCTAAGATTCCTTACAGAGATAACTATTAAAATGCTGTGCATGGCTCATGCCTATAATCCTAGCACTCTGGGAGGCTGAGGTGGGTGGGTTGCTTGAGCTCATGAGTTCGAGACAAGCCTGAGCAAAAAGCAAGACCCTGTCTCTACTAAAAATAGAAAAACTCAGAGGATCATCTGAACCCAAGATTTGGAGGTTGCTCTGAGCTGTGATGTCACTGCCCTCTACCCAGGGTGACAGCTTGAGACTCTGTCTCTAAATAAATAAATGAATAAAAGAATCATTCTTTATTAAAAAAAATGCTGTGAACATTGGGGCCTATAATGAAATCACAGTGACAGGAATGTGCCCCCTAAATGTATAACCCCTGGTAATTTTATCAATATTAGGCTCGGCGCCTATAGCTCAACCGGCTAAGGCGCCAGCCACGTACACCTAAGGTGGCGGGTTCGAATCCCCAGCCCGGACCCGCCAAACAACAATGACGGCTGCAACCAAAAAATGGCCGGGCGCTGTGGCGGGCGCCTGTGGTCCCAGCTACTTGGGGGGCGGAGGCAGGAGACTCGCTTGAGCCCTGGAGTTGGAGGTTGCTGTGAGCGTGATGCCATGGCACTCTACCCAGGGGGACAGCTTGAGGCTCTGTCAAAAAAAAAAAAAAAAAAAATTTTATCAATATTAGTGAGCCACAAATGTTCATACAAAGGTAATGTATGAGAGTCATCCTACCCCTGAGACTTAGACAGTGAAGCATATGTATGGCATCAGACCCTGTATGGCATTGCATGTGAAAGTGCTGGATGCTGTCGCTGAAAGAAGATGGATCCAGTCTTTATCTTCACTTTCCTACACAGACTGTGCTGTTATAGAAAGAAAAAAGTACTGTACAAATACAACACAGAGTATAGTAAATATCTCTTATTCAATATTGATAGATGATTGGTGGATGAAAAAAGTAAACTAAAACAGAGAAATGAAAAAACAATGCTTGCCAGGCAGGGCATGGTGGCTCATGCTCCCAATCCTAGCACTCTGGGAGGCTGAGGTGAGAGGATCTCGTGAGCTCAGGACTCCTAAACCAGCCTAACAAAGAAGCAGGACTCTATCTCTATCAGGAATAGAAAAAATTAGCCAGGCATAGTAGTGGGCACTTGTAGTCCCGGCTACTGGGGAGACTAGGGTAGGATGATCACTTGAGCCCAGGAGTTTGAGGTTGCTGTGAGCTACAGTGACACCACTGAACTCTACCCAGGTGTTAGAAGGAGACTTTGTCTCAAAAATAAAAGTTTTAAAAAAAGGACAAAAAACAAAAAGAAAGAAAAACAATGATGCATATATACCTATAGATGTATTTCACTTGCCAGCAAAACATCTGTAAAATTTTACTAACTTTTTTCTAAGATTTTGTAATTGTCTTGCTTATATCTAATTTGACAGCAATTTCTTTAGTGACTTTTGTTTTGTATTTCATGGGTTTATATATTATTTAATTAAATAACATAATTTCAGTAACAAGTTTAACTTGTTTATAAATAGATTTGGGGAAAATGCAACTGACTTATGAGCATGGAAGTAGTAGCAGAGCAGAGAGAGGTTCACTAGTGTATCAGTGGGGTCTCTGCAGCTTTGAGCATGCACCGTGCTGTGGGCATGTGTTAAAAAGGGAATGGAGAGCATGGGCTAATATAGCAAATTAAGTGGATGTCATGAGAGGTCCTTATGTGTCTGTCATCAGTGATAGATACTATAAGATGTTAAACTATTCTAGTCACTCTCTTAGAACATGGATCTTTGGAGATTAGTAAACTGAATATTAAAATGATATTCTCACTAACATCCCCTTTCATCCTTCCCATCTTGTTCCTATGAGCAAATTGCTCCTTTATATTATATAAATAATGGGTTATCTGCCTGTCAGTGTCCTTTGTGCCTGAGTCTCTCCATTGGATCTCGGTTCTTGGAGTCATCACAGGGTTGGCAGCCATGTCCCTAAGCCCCAGTTCTCATGGATGGATCAACAGTAACTACTGTCAGGCTTCAAACTCTGCCTCTGGATTTAGGTCCAGGTTCTAGACCTTGTCTGCTATACAACTTTGGACTATGGTAACTAATATTACTTAGTCTCCATTTCCTTTTCTGAAAAAGTGAGAACAATTAGTTTACAGATTTGTGGGTTAAACAACCATGGAGAAGCCCTATCACAAGTGGACAGTGAAGTGTTTGTTTTCTTCTCGTTTCCTTAATGCCAATAGCATTTGGTCTCTGATTGGTGTTTCCCATTATGCTCCTAACACAGAGCTGCTGTAGCTACCAAAGCAATTTCCCCAGAGCACTTGGGTTGGCCTTTAATCTACTGGTTAGCATAGGCAACTGTCCATTTCCCTAGGCCCCTTGGCATCTGTTTTTTCCATCTGTGTCTTTCTCTATAGTGCATTTTGTCATTCAACATAGATTAAACATTTACTATATACCAGGTGTATTCATCTACGTTCTCCAGAAAAGCAGACACAATAGAAGATACATGCACAAACACATACAAGCACACACATAGAGGATGCCAAAAATGTATACACATTTTTTGAAATACGAAAGGAAAAAAGTGTATTAATATTGTAATATTCAAGTCACATTTGACTTCTGCAGTTATAGGAGGTGCTCAAACATGAGTTGTATTCATCTTTTATTATTGGCATATATGAGTATAATTTTAACACTTTTATTTTCTTTCTTAAAATGTGAATATTTTGTTGGGGACCCTCAGTATATGTAAAGGGATTAATTATAGGGAGTTTTCTCACATGATTACAGAGGCTAAGAAGTCCTAAGATCTGCAGTCAGCAGCTAGAGACCAGGACAGCCAATGGTATAGTTCTAGTCTGTGTGTGAAGGCCTGAGAACTGAGAACCAGGAGAGCTGATGGTGAATTTCCAATCTGAAGCTTAAGACCTAAGAAGAGCTGATGGTTCATTTTGAGTCTGAAGTCAAAAAACCTGCATGAGGAATTGTCTTGTACTCAGCCTCTTGTTTTATGCAGGACTTCAACTGATTGGATGAGGCCCACCCACATTACAAAGGGCAATCTGGGCTCAGTGCCTATAGCTCAGTGGCTAGGGTGCCAGACACATACACCAGAGCTGGCAGGTTCAAATCCAGCCCAGGCAGCCAAACAACAATGACAATTACAACCAAAAAATAGCTGGGCATTGTGGTGGACACCTGTGGTCCCAGCTACCTGGGAGACTGAAGCAAGAGAATTGCTGAAGCCCAAGAGCTTGAGGTTGCTACGAGCTGTGATGCCACAGCACTCTACCAAGGGTGCCATAGTGAGACTGTCTAAAAAAAAAATAACTACAGTGAGGCTGGCTCCCTCAGGCCGCCCCCAGGACTGATCCAGTTGCCACGTTCCCCGCAGCTGCTGGTGCTCCATGCTGCTGCAGGTACCCTTGGGGGTTGCCCAAGGACTGATCAAGCCGAGCCTGGCACCCCACGCCCAGCAGCCCAAGAACTGCAAGAGGATGGTCAGTTGAGAAGGAACCACACTGGAGCGGAGGCACCCCTAGGTGAAGAACAGCACCCGCACCAGCTAGAACAATAAGGCTCACACCCCCGAGGCTTTTCCGCACAGACACGCCTTATCTCTCTGGGCAACCAGAGGAAGCCAGCCTCTTCTCCCGTAACAGTCACTGGCAGAAAGGTTTTGGGAGTCTTCAAACGTGCAAATTCAGCATGGGGCAGAATCAGCAGAAAAGCTCTGGTAACCTAAATAACCAGAGTAGATCAACTCCCCCAAGGAAGGATGGGGTAGATGCAATTGAAGATCCCATCCATAAACAGATGGCCGAGATGTCAGAAATTGAATTCAGAATCTGGATAGCAAATAAAATTAACAGAATGGAGGAAAGGAGGGAATTAAAATTTCAAATTATTCAAAAGCTGTCTCAAGAATTCAATGATTTCAAAGATAAAATGACCAAAGATTATGACACACTGAGGCAAGAGGTTGCAGCCCTCAAAGATCTGAAAAATATGGTAGAATCCCTCAGTAACAGAATGGAGCAGGCAGAAGAAAGGATCTCTGACACTGAAGACAAAGCTTTTGAATGTGCGCAAACACTCAAATATAAAGAGAAATGGAGAGCAAAAATGGATCACTCTCTCAGAGAACTCTGGGATAATTCAAAGAAAACTAATATTCAGCTTATAGGAATCCCTGAAGGTGAC
>NW_003852577.1:60055-61371 GCF_000181295.1 Otolemur garnettii
GGCATCACAGCTCACAGCAACCTCCAACTCCTGGGCTCAAGAGAGTCTCCTGCCTCAGCCTCCCAAGTAGCTGGGACCACAGGTGCCCACCACAATGCCTGGCTATTTTTTGGTTGCAGCCATCATTGTTGTTTGGCAGGCCCGGGATGGATTTGAACCCACCACCTTAGGTGTATGTGGCTGGAGCCTTAGCCACTTGAGCCAGCTTATCAATACTTTCAATCAATATGAATGGCTTAAATTGCCCTCTAAAGAGGCACAGGCTGGCTGGCCATATACAAAAACTCAGGCCAGATACCTGCTGCATACAAGAATCTCATCTTACCTTAAAAGACAAATATAGACTCAGGGTGGAGGGATGGTCATCTATATTCCAGGCTAATGGAAAGCAGAAAAAAGCAGGTGTTGCAATTTTATTCGCAGAAACATAGGTTTAAAACCAACAAAAGTAAGCAAGGATAAGGATGGTCACTATATATTTGTTAAGGTTAATACTCAATATGATGAGATCTCAATTATTAATATTTATGCACCCAACCAGAATGCACCTCAATTTATAAGAGATACTCTAACAGGCATGAACAACTTGATTTCTCCCAGCTCCATCATAGTCAGAGATTTTAATACTCCTTTGGCAGTGTTGGATAGATCCTCCAACAAGAAGCTTAGCAAAGAAATTTTAGATTTAAATTTAACCATTGAGCATTTGGATTTCACAGTCAACTACAGAATATTTCATCCTAAAAAATCTGAATACACATTTTCTCATCAGCCCACGGAACATACTACAAAATTGATCACATCTTAGGTCACAAATTTAAAAGAATAGAAATTATTCCTTACATCTTCTCAGACCATTGTGGAATAAAATTTGAACTCAGTAACAACAGGAATCTGCATACTCATACGAAAACATGAAAGCTAAATAACCTTATGCTGAATGATAGGTGGGTCAGAGACAAGATCAAGAAGGAAATTACCAAATTTTTGGAACAAAATGATAATGAAGATATGAATTATCAGAACCTCTGGGATACTGCAAAGACAGTCCTAAGTGGGAAATGTGTAGCACTGCAAACCTTTCTCAATAGAACAGAAAGAGAGGAAGGTAACAACTTAATGGGACATCTCAAGCAACTGGAAAAGGAAGAACACTCCAATCCCAAACCCAGCAGAAGAAAAGGAATAACCAAAATTAGAGCAGAATTAAATGAAATTGAAAACAAAAGTATTATACAACAGATCAATAAATCAAAAAGTTGGTTTTTTGAAAAGGTCAATAAAATAGATAAACCTTTGGCCAACCTAACCAAGAA
>NW_003852577.1:61881-96667 GCF_000181295.1 Otolemur garnettii
ATAGAAGGGACATTTCTCAAATTGATAGAGGCCATCTACAGCAAACCCACAGCCAATATCGTACTGAATGGAGTTAAATTGAAATCATTTCCACACAGATCAGGAACCAGGCAAGGTTGCCCGTTGTCTCCACTGCTCTTTAACATTGTAATGGAAGTTTTAGCCATCGCAATTAGGGAAGAAAAGACAATCAAGGGTATCCACATAGGATCAGAAGAGATTAAACTTTCACTCTTCACAGATGACATGATTGTATACCTGGAAAATACCAGGGATTCTACTACAAAACTCTTAGAAATGATCAAGGAATACAGCAGTGTCTCAGGTTACAAAGTCAACACTCATAAATCGGTAGCCTTTATATACACCAACAATAGTCAAGCTGAAAAAATAGTCAAGAACACTATTCCATTTACAGAAGTGCCAAAAAAGATGAAATATTTGGGAGTTTACCTAACAAAGGACATGAAAGATCTCTATAAAGAGAACTATAAAACTCTAAGAAAAGAAATAGCTGAAAATGTTAACAAATGGAAAAACATACCATGCTCATGGCTGGGGAGAATTAACATTGTTAAAATGTCCATACTACCCAAAGCAATATATAATTTTAATGCAATCCCTATTAAAGTTCCGTTGTCATACTTTAAAGATCTTGAAAAAATAATACTTTGCTTTATATGAAATCATAAAAAAACCTCAAATAGCCAAGACATTAGTCAGAAATAAAAACAAAGCAGGAGGAATCACGCTACCAGACCTCAGACTATACTATAAATTCATGGTGATCAAAACAGCATGGTATCGGCAGAAAAACAGAGGTAGATGTATGGAACAGTATAGAGAACCAAGAGATGAACCCAGCTACTTACTGATCTATGATCTTTGACAAGCCAACTAAACACATGAGTGGGGAAAAGATTCCTTATTTAACAAATGGGGCTGGGTGAACTGGCTGGCGACCTGTAAAAGACTGAAACTGGATCCGCACCTTTCACCACTAACTAAGATAGACTCTGACTGCCTTAAAGATTTAAACTTAAGACAAGAAACTATAGAAATACTAGAAGAAAGTGTAAGGAAAACACTTGAACAAATTGACCTGGGCGAAATTTTATGAGGAGGACCCCCCGGACAATTGAAGCAACATTAAAAATATACTACTGGGACCTCATCAAATTAAAAGCTTCTGCACAGCCAAGAACACAGTAAGTAAAGCAAGCAGACAGCCCTCAGAATGGGAGAAGATATTTGCTGGTTATGTCTCTGATAAAGGTTTAATAACCAGAATCCACAGAGAACTCAAATGTATTACCAAGAAGAGAACAAGTGATCCCATCTCAGGGTGGGCAAGGGACTTGAAGAGAAACTTCTCTGAAGAAGACAGGTGCATGGCCTACAGATATATGAAAAAATGCTCATCATCCTTAATCATCAGAGAAATGCAGATCAAAACTACTTTGAGATATCATCTAACTCCAGTAAGATTAGCCCATATCACTAAATCCCAAAACCAGAGATGTTGGTGTGGTTGTGGAGAAAAGGGAACACTTCTACATTGCTGGTGGGATTGCAAACTAATACATTCCTTTTGGAAAGACATCTGGAGAATACTTAGAGAACTAAAAATAGACCTGCCATTTGATCCTATAATTCCTCTACTAGGTATGTATCCAGAAGACCAAAAATCACACTACAATAAAGATATTTGCATCAGAATGTTCACTGCAGCCCAATTCATAATTGCTAGGTCATGGAAGAAGCCCAAGTGCCCATCAACCCACAAATGGATCAATAAATTATGGTATATGTACACCATGGAATACTATGCAGCCATAAAGAAAGATGGAGACTTTACCTCCTTCATGTTTACATGGATAGAGCTGGAAAATATTCTTCTTAGTTAAGTATGGGTGAAGGGAGGGTGATTGCTGGGATCACGCCTATGACTTATCCTATAAGGGTACATATGAATCTTTCTAAATGTTGAATATAAATGTCTCAACACAACAGTTATGAGAATGACACGATGGCTACATTGGCCAATTGGATAAAAGTATTTCAAATTGTATATGGAAAAAACACACTGTATCCCATGATAGTATTAATGTGCACAAGTATGATTTAATAAAAAAAAAAAGAATGGAAGAAAAAGTATCCAATGTATTCAGCGCTACTATGAGACTAATTTATAGCTTTCATAGGAAAACTATAACCCAATTTTAGCCCAAAAATATGGGGAAAGGGGAGAGGGAAGGGAGGGGAGGAGGGACAATGGGTGGAGGGAGGGTGATAGGAGGATCACACCTATGGTCATCCTATGAGGGTACATGTGAATCTTTCTAAATGTAGAATATAAATGTCTTAACACAACAGCTAAGAAAATGACATGAAGGAGATGTTAACCAGTTGGATGAAAGTATTTCAAATTGTATATGGAAACAGCAGTCTGTATCCCATGATAGTATTAATGTACACAGCTATGATTTAATAAAAATAAATAAATAAAATAAGAAAGAAAGAAAGAGCAAAAGAGCAAGCAATCTGGTTTACTCAGTCTACCAATTCAAGTATTATTCTCACCCAGAGTAAGTTTGACCAAATATCTGGGCAGTCATGGCCTAGGCAGGTTGACACATAAAATTAATCATCAGACCAGGAACTGCGTTAGTTGCTTTGTTCATTTTCTTGTCATTATTTCTGGTCTCAAAAAAGTCAATGGTCTGTTTTCTGCATCCTAGTATTCCCACCTGCTCTGCTGACCCGTCCGTTCCTGCAATGTCCTGTCTTTCACATCCTAGTATTCCTGCCTACTCTGCTGACCCGTACTTTCCTGCAATGCCCATCTTCCTCATCCTAGTATTCCCACCTGCTCTGCTGACCTGTCCTTTCCTGCTCCTGAGACCAGTCATACAAATTGCAGAGCTTTAGTTTTTCCTTATTCGTTTTCTATCTAAAAATATATTCAGGTGTTCCCTTTACCTTAAAAAGATCCTCTGTAATCTTTTGAGCTATCATACAATTTCCCTTTTTATGTGAAAAAAGAAGAAGTTATATACTTTGCCTTCAATCATTCACTAAAGTTCTTCATAATCTAATCTACCTTATTTCTTCTGTCTCTATGTTTCACTAAAAAGACTCTTACAAAAATCAACAACCTCATGGTTTTTGTTTAGTCTTCACTTTATCTGATACTTTCATAACTTAGGAAAAAACATACTCACATTCACATTTCTGAAATTGTCTTTTTTCTTTGCTTTGGCAAATCAGTTTCCAGGTTCTCTGCCTCCTTCTTTGCAAATTGTTAAAGTTCCTCTTTCTTGTCCTGTCCTCTTTGGCAATTTTTCCCATAGGATTTTGAATGTCTTCTTCATCTTCTTCTTTTTTTTTTTTTTTTTGAAATTTACTAAATTCCACTCCATGTTTTAGTTATTTCATAGTATAAGTTCAAAAGAGAAATATTTAGACTTTGGTAATATCTATGAGAAAGCGTTTTCTGCTTAAAATGTAGTAAAATGTATAGGCAAAATTTAAGTGAATGAATCATATCCCTAGTAATTCTATGTAGGCTTAAGTAGTTTGTGAAGCTATGAAATAAAATTCTGGCTTCAGGTGGGGTCGCTCATGCCTGACTCATCCTACCTCTCTGGGAGGCTGAGGCAAGTGGATTGCTTGAGCTCAAAGGTTCGAGACCAGCCTGAGCAAAAGTGAGACCCTGTCTCTACTAAAAATAGAAAAATTGAGGCAAGAAGATCCCTTAAGCCTGAGTTGGAGGTTGCTGTGAGCTATGATGCTATGGTACTCCACCCAGGGCGACGGCTTGAGAATCTGTCTCAAAAACAAAACAAAACAATTCTGGCTTTAAAACCTTTTCTCAAAAATTTTTATAAATTTTTTTTCCATAGAGAATCCTAGAAATATAAACCAACAGGTGCATCATTTGGCTACATGTGTAAAGATCCCTAAAAACACATCTAATAACTCCTCCCTCTAGAAATTTTTCCTAAGGAACTAATGAGATGCTTTAATTCAGGTGTCCTCAAACTATGGCCCATGGGCCACACGCAGCCCACCTAGGACATTTATCCGACCTACCAGGTGTTTTAGCCACTGCTGCCTGTCCTGCTTAGCAGCCAACTCATCCCAGGGCCCACCAACAGTCTGAGGGACAGTGAACTGGCCCCCTGTTTAAAAAGTTTGAGGACCCCTACAATTCATCTCTGATTCCTTTTTTACCTCAAAGTTCACATCTAAGCCAATAAAAATCCACTTCTGACAACGTTTATTATCCCCATTGTCCAGAAGCCACCATCACTGCCCACCTGGATTGAAGCATTGCCTCCTATTTTCCCTATTTCTACCCTTTTTTCTACAGTCCACTGTCACAGAATGGCCAAAATAATCAGATAGCCCTCTTAGTAAAACCCTCCAACACTTTCCTATCTCAGTCAGCATAGAGGCTAAGTTCCACTCATCATCAAGGGCCTTTTGGACTTCACCTCATACAACTTTCCTTACTAACTCTGCTTCAGCCAGCCTGGCCTTCTTGCTGTTCCTTAAATAATGCTGAACCCCCATTAAAGGCAGGATCTTTACATGCTTTCTCTGCCTGGAATGCTTTTCTCCAACACTCACCTGATTTTCTGCCTCATTGCCTTCAGCTATTTGTTCAAATGTCCCCTTCTCAATGGGTTCTTCCTTGATCATCCCGTTTAGCAAGCTGTGGTATATGTACACCATGGAGTACTATTCAGCCAATAAAAGATGGAGACTTTGGGAATTCTGGGAAGATAGCCTACTGATAGCAACCCTCAGCAGAGGCTCCTGAAAAGAGGGACAAAAACTGGATGGGCTTGGACTCTAGGAAGCCAAAGGTGGGGAGCTGAGCCAAGAAAGAAGTTTGGCAAGCTATAACACCAAGGAACAGCATTCATGAAAACAAATTACAGGCTTGGTGCCTGTAGCTCATGTGGCTAAGGCACCAGCCACATACACAAGAGCTGGTGGGTTCGAATTTGGCCCAGGCCTGCCAAACAACAATGACAACTACAACCAAAAAATAGCTGGGCATTGTGGTGGGTGCCTGTAGTCCCCACTACTTGGGAGGCTGAGGCAAGAGAATCACTTAAGCCCAGGAGTTGGAGATTGCTGTGAGCTATGACTCCATAGCACTCTACCCATGGCAACAGCTTGAGGCTCTGTCTTGAAAACAAAATAAAACAAAAACAAAAACAAAAAAGAAAAGAAAACAAATTACAGGGTGGCACCTGTGGCTCAGCGGTTAAGGCGCCAGTCCCATATACTGAGGGGTGGCAGGTTCAAACTCGGCCCTGGCCAAACTGCAACAGAAAATAACGACGCATTGTGGTGCCTGTAGTCCCAGCTACTCAGGAGGCTGAGGCAAGAGAATTGCCTAAGCCCAGGAGTTGGAGGTTGCTGTGAGCTATGATGCTATGGCACTCTACTGAGGGTGATAAAGTGAGACTGTGTCTCTAAAAACAAAACAAAACAAAAAAATGAATTACAGGTACAAAGCCTATCAACTAGAGGACAGGAGACCCCTTCTCCAAGCAGGAGGCCCACTGCAGGCCTTCTGCAAACAAGCAGGGAACAAAAGACCTCTCATTTTACCTCACTGGAGAGAGCCACTAAACACCATGTGTCTTTCTCCAGGGAGGTCCCACTATGAACCTAGATACCACCCTGCCAGGCATAAAATTGAACCCAAACTCCCAGCCCACCCTTCCCCTCTCGCATGACAGCCTGAAGTTCTGCTCCCTGCAGAGCACAGAGTGTTTGGTCTTTTTCTGAGAGATCTGGGCATAGTGTGGACAACCAACCGTCAGGACAGAATCTGTGACTAATGGGGAATAAAGAGGATGTGGGAAGAAAGGGACATTTGGTGGAAGGAAGAGCAGTCCCCTAGTTATAACTATGCCCAACCAGTGGTGGTATTGACCCTCAGTTCAGGCTGTGTCTGACAGGATGGGGTGCAGAACCCCCAGCTCTCATAGCACCCACAGTAGGAGACTGGTTGCCCCTTGTGGATTGAGTTTGGCAGACAGGGCTGGTCCCCAGCCCTTGCGGGGCCTGTGTGCAGAGGTTTGGCATGCGTAGACTGAGACCTGAGGGCAAGAGTGTGGTCCTCTGACTCCAACATAACCCTCGAGCAGTGGCTTGCTGGGTATGAACCAAGACCTGAGGTAAAGTGAACAGAGGCTTATGGGTGAGGAATAAGACTTGCAGGCAGGGTGTGGTACACTACCTCCAACAGAGCCTGTGAACAGAGACTTGCCAGGCAGTGGACTGAGACTGGCAGGTGGGGGCATGGTCCCCTGACTCCAACGAGTCTGGCAAGCAGAGGCTAGCTGGGTGTGGACTGAGACCAATGGGTGGGGTGTGGATCCCTGGCTCCAACTGGGCCTATGAGCAGAAAAGCGGACAACAGTGTGGACTGAGTATGGTGGGCAGGGGTGTGGATCCCTGGCTCCAATTGTGCTGTTGGAGACCCTTGAATCCCTCTCTGTTGAGCAGGGTTTACACTGCCTGAGACAATTTAATTGGAACTTATGTCTGGGGCTGTCCACTTGGGGACATTCTGAGGTTGACCTTTGAAGTTCTGTAGCAGAAAAGAACTGAAGGGTGGGGGCTGGGCGCTGCAGCTGTTTGTATCTCTTCACAACCAAAATTTAAACCTAATACTGTGACTTCTTAGGATAGGGTAGAGGTTGGCTGATGTTAAAATAGAGCTGGCTTGTGCTATCTCACCAAGTAGGTCCTCAAAGTATCCAGCCAAAACTCTGAAAGGGGCCTTTGTAAGGTTGTAGGAGATAAGCCACAATTACAAAGCCTAGCACTTCAGGAAGGGGCTATCTCTACTATCTGGGAACCCCAATTCAATCTCACCCTACCAGTTCTAATAACCAAACAGTGGAAAATAAACATGGTGCAGACCCAACAGAAAAACTCTGGCAACATGAATAACCAGAGTAGATCACCCCCCCACCAAAGAAATGACAAAGGAGATACAACTGAAGATGCCATGCATAAACAAATGGCAGCAATGTCAGAAATTGAATTCAGAATATGGACTGCAAATAAGATAAATAGAATGGAAGAAAAGACAGAAATTGAATTCCAACAAGTAGTTCTAAAGTTGTCCCAAGAAATTAATGAATTCAAAGCCCAAGTCACCAAAGATACGGACATAATGAGAAAAGAGATAGCAGAGCTCAAGGAAACAAAAAAAGATAGCTGAGGAGCTCCAAAATACAGTAGAATCCCTCAGTAATAGAGTTGACCAGGCAGAAGAAAGGATCTCTGAAACTGAAGACAGAACTTTTGAATGTTCCCAAAAGCTCAAAGATGCAGACAAATGGAGAGCAAAAATTGATCTTTCCCTGAGAAGAGTTGTGGGATCACTCCAAAAGATGAAATATTTGTCTTATAGAAATTCCTGAAGGAGAAGAGGATGGTCTTAAAGGTACAGATGCTCTACCCAAGAGACTTTGGAGGAGAATTTCCCAAGCATTGCAAGAGATACAGAACTTCAGATAGCAGAGAGTTTCAGAAACCCAGCAAGACTCAATCCAAATAAAACATCTCCTAGACACATTGTGATTAGCTTTGCCAAAGTGAAGATGAAGGAGAAAATTCTGCAAGCAGCCAGATGTAAGAAAAGCATCACTGGCCCGGTGCCTGTGGGCTCAAGCTAAGGTGCCAGCCACATACCTTAGCTGGTGAGTTCAAATCTAGCCTGGGTCCGCCAAACAATGGCTGCAACAAAAAATAGCCAGGTGTTGTGGCAGGCACCTGTTGTCCCAGCTACTTGGGAGGCAGAGGCAGGAGAATCACTGGAGCCCAGGAGTTGGAGGTTGCTATGAGCTGTGATGCCACAGCACTCTACCCAGAGTGACAGCTTGAGGCTCTGCCTCAAAAAAACAAAACAAAACACCTACCAAGGTAGAAATATCAGAATGACTGAAGATCTCTCAGTTGAAACTTTTCGAGCCAGAAGTGGATGGTCATTACCTTCAATCTCCTAAAACAAAACAACTTGTAGCCCAGGATTCTCTATCCAGCTAAACTGAGTTTCATTTGCAATGGAGAAATCAAATACTTTAATGACATACAAATGTTGAAGAAATTTCCCATAACTAAACCAGTTCTCCAGGATATTCTCAGACCCATCCTTGGGCATCCCCAAACTATGGCCCATGGGCCACATACAGCCTGCCTAGGAGATTTATCCAGCCTGCTGGGTGTTTTTGCTGCCACTGCCTGTCCTGCTTAGCAGCCAACTCATCCCAGGGCCTGCAGTCCGGCCCTCCAACAGTCTGAGGGACAATGAACTGGCCCCCTGTTTAAAAAGTTTGAGGACCCCTGCTCTACAATGACAAGCACAACACTTTACCTCCAAAGTAAACTCACCCAGAAATTTTTGAACAAACCCAACTTCCACAGTGGTGAAAGGATTAAAAATGTCCACTGGACATCCAAAAATCATGACACCCAAAACATAACCAGGCTTATCAATTCTCTCAATTAATGTGAATGGCTTAAATTATAACATAAACTCAGACTGGATATCTGCTATATACAAGAATCTCACCTTATCTTAAAGGATAAAAATAAAAATAGACTCAGGGTGAAGGGATGGACTCTATAATACAGGCAAATGGAAACCTGAAAAAGCAGGGGTTGCAATTTTAGTTGCAGATACAATTGACTTTAAAGCAACAAAGATAAAGATAAGGAAGGTCACTACATGTTTGTCAAGGGAAACACCCAACATGAAGATATTTTGATAATTAACATTTATGTACCCTACCAGAATGCTCCTTAATTCATAAAGCAGACCCTAAAGGATATAAACAACTTGATATCTTCCTGCACTATAATAGTTGGAGATTTTAACACCCCTTTGACAGTTTTTGATAATCCTCCAAGAAAAAACTAAACAAAGAAATATTAGACTTACACCTGACCCTAGAACAAATGGACTTTACAGACCTCTACAGAACATTTCACCCTAATAAAACTGAATATACATTCTTCTCATAAGCCCATGGATCATCCTCCAAATAGATCATATCCTAACCTTACAAGTCTAACCTTAAAAAATTTAAAAGAACAGAAATTATTCTTTGCATCTTCTCAGACCACCATGGAATAAAAGTTGACCTCAACAGCAACAGGAATCTTCATACTCAAACAAAGTGATGGAAACGAAATAATCTTAGGCTGAATGATAGCTGGCTCAACGACAAGACTAAGAAGGAAATCACCAAGTTTTTGGAACAAAATGATAATGAAGACACAAATTATCAAAACCTGTGGAATGTTGCAAAGGCAGTCATAAGAGGGAAATTTATAGCATTGGAAGCCTTCATTAAGAAAACAGAAAGAGAGGAAGCCAACAACTTAATGGAACATATCAAGCAACTGGAAAAGGAAGAACATTGCAACCCCAAACCCAGCAGAAGAAAAGAAGTAACCAAAATTAGGGAAGAATTAAATGAAATCATAAACAAAAGAATCACTCAGAAGATCAATGAAACAAAAAGTTGGTTTTTTGAAAAGATTCATGAAATTGACAAACATTTGATCAACCTAATCAGAAACAGAAAAGTAAAATCTGTAGTATTGTCTATCAGAAATGATAAAGGAGAAATAAAAACAGACACCTCAGAAATTTAAAAAAATTCTCCATGATTACTACAAAAATCTCTATTCCCAGAAATATGAAAATCTGAAGGAAATGGATCAATACCTGGAAGCACACCACCTTCCTGGACTCACCAGAAAGAATCAGAAATCTTGAATAGACCTGTACCAATCACTGAAATAGCATCAACATTATGAAATATCACACACAAAAAAGAAAAGTCTGGAACCGGATGGCTTCACAGCCAAATTTTATCAAACCTTTCAAGAGGAACTAGTACCTACATTATACAACCTTTTCCAAAGCATAGAAAAAGAAGGAGTACTTCCCAACACATTCTATGAAGCAAATATCACCCTGATCCCCAAACCAGGAAAGGAACCAACAAAGAAAGGAAATTATAGACCAATCTCATTAATGAATATAGGTGCAAAAATATTCAATAAGATCTTAGCAAACAGGATTCAGCAACACATTAAAAAAATTATACACCATGATCATGTTGGTTTTATTCCAGGGTTACAGGGTTGGTTCAACATACTCAAATCTATAAATATAACACATCACATCAATAAAATAAAAAACAAAGATCATATGATTCTCTCCATTGACGCAGAAAAAGCCTTATCCTAATATCCAACATCCTTTCATGATCAGATCACTTAAGAAAAAAAGCATAGAAGGGACATTTCTTAAACTGATAGAGGCCATTTACAGCTAACCATGGCCAATATCAAATTGAATGGTGTAAAATTGAAAACATTTCCACTCAGAGCAGGAATGAGGCAAGGATGCCCACTGTCTCCACTGTTATTCAACATACTCGTGGAAGTCTTAGCCATAACAATCAGGCAAGATAAGGTGATCAAGGAAGGGTATCCAAATAGGGTCAGAAGAGATCAAACTCTCACTCTTCGTTGATGACATGATCCTATACCTGGACAATTCCAGGGACTCAGCTTCAAAACTCTTAGAAGTGATCAAGGAATACAGCAGCGTCTCAGGATACAAAATCAATACTTACAAGTCAGTAGTGTTTATATATGTCAACAAGAATCAAGCTGAAAAAACAATCAAGGACTCTATTCCTTTTACAGTAGTGCCAAAGAACATGAAATATCTGGGAATTTACCTAACAAAGAACATGAAAGATCCCTATAAAGAGAACTAAGAAATTCTGAGAAAAGAAATAGCTGACAATGTTAACAAATGGAAAAACATACCATGCTCATGGCTGGGAAGAATCATCATTTGTTAAAATGTCCATACTACTCAAGCAATCTACAGATTTAATGCAATCCCCATTAGAGCACCACTGTCATGCTTTATAGAACTTGAAAAAATAGTGCTTCATTTTATATGGAATCAGAAAAAACCTTGAATAGCAAATACATTACTCAGAAATAAAAACAAATCAGGAAGTATCACATTATCAGACTTCAAGCTATACTATAAATCTATAGTGATCAAAACAGCATGGTACTGGCACAAAAACAGAGAGGTAGATTTATGGAATAGAATAGAGAACCAAGAGATGAACCCAGCCACTTATCATCATTTGATCTTTGATAAGCCTATCTAAAACATAAATTGGGAGAAAGATTCCCTATTTAACAAATGGTACTGGGTGAACTGGCTGACCCAGTCCCTATTTAACAAATGGAACAGGGTGACCTGTAGAAAACTGAAACTGGACCCTCATCTTTCACTATTAACAAAAACTGATTCTCACTGGATAAAAGATTTAAACTTAAGACACGAAACTATAAAAATACTAGAAGAGAGTGCATGGAAAACACTTGAAGAAATTGGCCTGGGAGAATATTTTATGAGGAGGACCCCCTTGGGCAATTGAAGCAACACCAAAAATACATTACTGGGATCTGATCAAACTAAAAAGACTGTGCACAGCCAAGAGCACAGTAAGTAAAGCAAACAGACAACCTTCAGAATTGGAAAAGATTTTTGCAGGTTATGCTTCTGACAAAGGTCTGAAAACTAGAATCTACAGAGAACTCAAACTAATCAATAAGAAAAAAACAAATAACCTCATTTCTATGTGGCAAGAGACTTGAACAGAAACGTCTATGATGAAGACAGGTGCAGGACCTATAAACACATGAAAAAATGTTCATCATCCTTAATCATCAGAGAAATGCAAATCAAAACCACTTTGAGCTATCATCTAACTCCAGTAAGATAAGCCTACATTACAAAATCCCAAAACTACAGATGTTGGTGCAGATACAGAGAGAAGGGAACACTTCTACATTGCTGGTGGGAATGCAAGCTAATATGACCTTTTTGGAAAGAAGTTTGGAGAACACTCAAGGAGTTAAAAGTAGACCTACCATTCAATCCTGCAATTCCTCTACTACGTGTATACCCAGATGATCAAAAATTATTTTACAATAAAGGCATTTGCACCACAATGTTTATTTCAGCTCAATTCATAATAGACAAGATATGGAAACAGCCCAAGTGCCCATCGACCCATGAATGGATTAACAAATTGTGGTATATATACACCATGGAATACTATGCAGCCATAATAAAGATGGAAACTTCACATCTTTTATGTTTACCTGGATGGAGTTGGAACATATTCTTCTTATTAAAGTATCTCAAGAATGGAAAAAAAAGTATCCTATGTACTCAATACTACTATGCAATCAATCTATAATCACCTAAACATTCATATGAGTGGCAAAGCATAACTATAGTCCAGGAAGTATAAGGGGAAAGGAGAGAGAAGGGAGGGTAGGGGCCACATGGGAGGAGGGAGGGTATTTGGGGGACCTCACCTAATGAGCATGATGCAATGGTACATTTCAAAACTATTAAGAAATGAGTGTAATTGTGATGGATGTGATACTTAGTTCAATGTAAGCATTTCATATGGTATATCAAAGCAGCACACTGAATCCCATAAATGCATCAATGTACAAAGCTATGATTTAATGAAATAGAAAAAAAAGATGGAAACTTTACAATTTTTGTGTTAACCTGGATGGAGGTGAAACACATTCTTCTTAGTAAAGAATCACAAGAATGGAGAAGCAAGAATCCAGTGTACTCAGTTCTGATATAAAGACAACTGATTACCTAGTAAATGGCGGAGGGTGGAGGAAGGGGAGAATGCAGAGAGAAAGAAGGAGGGAGGAGGGTGGTAAGGGGTTATGGTGTGTGGTACAGTACTTGGAGGTGGGACGCAATTATAAGGGGGACTTTACCTAACAAATGCAATCAGTGCACCCTCAATGAATCCTCAAGAATAAAAAATTAAAAAAAAATGCAATCCCTAGGCCCCCACATTACCACTTCTTATTCCCCACCCCTGCTTTATTTTTCTCTAGAACACGCATCAATATGTGACATAATATATGGTAGAAGATGCCAAGAGTCAGACAACCTCTGAGCAAAATGATTTGCAGCTGAGGGGTGGACCCTCGAGTAATTTGTCCACAGGTGCTCCTTGTGGAGAAAGCCCAAGCCCATTGCGATCCTTATGCACGTAGTCATGTTGAATACTCCCCTCACCTGTATTGTACTGTCTCAATAAAAGGCTAGTGCGGAGGTTGCTCGGGGCTACCCTGCAAAGAAGGGCTAGCCCGCCTCCCTCAAGCTTGCATTTCTAATCCGCCTCACGCCTGGTTCCTTCCTGTTGCCCTTTGGTGATCGAGACCAGGGCCACAGGGGCCTGAGGGGTTGCGACAGTATATAGTTTACATATTATCTGTTTCTTCCTGCCCATAAGGGCAGAGACTTTGGCCTGAGTTTTTATTAATGTACCTCCAACATCCATAGCATAATTAGTGTTCAAAAAATAGTTGATGAATTATTAGAAAGAGTTATGTATAAGGCTGTTCAGTGCAAAATTACTTATAAAAGTAAAACATCTGGAAATGAACAAAATGTCCAATGAGAGGAAAATAAATCATGATACATCTAAGGGATAGAATATTATGTACTAGCTCAGCGCCTGTAGCACAGTGGTTATAAACATGCTGGCCACATACACCGAGGGTGGTGGCTTTGAACAAACTAAACAACAATTGCAAGTGCAAAAAAAAAAAAGCCAGGCATTGTGGTGGGCGTCTGTAGTCACAGTCACTTGGGAAGCTGGGGCAGGAGAATCACTTAAGCTCACAAGTTTGAGGTTGCTGTGAGCTGTGACCCCATTGCACTCTACTGAGGGTGACACAATGAGATTCTGTCTCAAAAAAAAATGTACTTATTAAAAATTCTTAGTTTTTGGTTCAGCACCTGTAGCTCAAGTGGCTAAGGTGCCAGCCACATACACCAGAGGTGGCAGGTTCAAATCCAGTCTGGCCTGCCAAACAACAACCAAAAAATAGCCAGGTGTTGTGATGGGTGCCTGTAGTCCTAGCTACTTGGGAGGCTGAGGCAAGAGAATCGCTTAAGCCAGGAGTTGGAGGTTACTGTGAGCTGTGATGCAGCACTCTACCCAGGGTGACAGCTTGAAGCTCTGTCTCAAAAAAAAATCTTATTTTTTGGCTCAGTGCCCATAGCACATTGGTTACAGTGCTAGCCTCATACATTTAAGGTGGCAGGTTTGAATCTGGCCCTGGCCAGCTAAAACAATTGCAACAAAAAAATAGCCAAGTGTTGTGGTGGGTGCCTATAGTCCCAGCTACTTGGGAGGCTGAGGCAATAGAATAACTTAAGCCCAGAGTTTGAGGTTGCTGTGAGTTGTGACGCCAGGCACTCTACTGAGGGTGACATAGTAAGACTCTGTCTCAAATAAATAAATAAATAAAATAAAAATTCTTATATTTACAAATTATTTAATAATATGAAAAATGCACACCTTATATTACTTATTTAAAATCCCTATTTTTACAAATTATTTAATGGTATGAAAAATGCTCACATTACATCAAGTGGGGAAAAAAGCAGGATAGAAAAGTATAGTAAGACCCCAATTTTATTTAAAACATAAAGGAGGGGATATATACTAAAATGCTCGCAGTGGCTGTCTGTGCATGGTACGATTAAAGTGTTTTCTCTTTATTATTTTTATATTTTGCAATTTTTTGAAATAACCTCCACTTTTAAATACATTAAACAAAGGATATTGTAAGGTTGGAATTTTTTTTTCTGAGAAAATAAAATCTTCCTCACTTAGTTGCTTTCTTCCAGTCTCCTCTACTAGAATGAATTCATTTCAAATAGAGGCGGGATTTGCACATGTTTTTGCACTGATCATATTTTGCTAGTGTTATGTGTCTAACCTCTACTAGGTTATACATTTTCTGAAGGCAAAAACCATGTCTTATTGATGAGTTTTAGAGGCTAAAAAACCTGTTTCTACATTTGATAATTTAAAAAAAATTGAAATGTTTTAATAGCCAGATATGATGTATAGTGTTAGGTGCTTAGGAAAACCATCAAATTGCATATTTTTTAATAGTACTCTGATGTGCCTTATGACTGTCTTGAAAATACTCAGGTTTAAAATTATAGCAAAATAATTATGGCACAAGTATTTTTAGGATTTGGCCTTTCTGTTGCCTTTATTTACGTATTTTCATAAGTTGTTGGTACATTATATTAAAACTTTTGATTTGGAGTAAATTTAGGAATAATAGCGGATTTCAGAACTGACTTATCAGTTAGATCAGGCTGATATAACAAAGAGGCTGTGGCACACATGGATCCTAAGTACTGTACATCATGGTTCACACATGACAGCAGCTTATTTCTTGCTCTGAGTGTGGGCGTTCTTGGTTGGCAGACAGGTTTCCTTCACAAATTTAGGGTCCCAGTGAACTCTAATTTATGGCTTCTCAGGTCCTATATGCCTAATGTATTTACTAATCTCTGCCTCCAGTGTGTTAGGTTATTAGTGATGGCATAGAATTGCCCAATTTCCTGAATAAAAATACATTATACCCAATTAAATTTGAATTTCAGATAAACACAGAAATTTTTGTCTAAGTAAATCCCTAATATCACATGAAGCATATTTATACCAAAAAATTATGTGGTATTTATCTGAAATTCCAATTTAATTGGTGAGTCCTATATTTTATCTGGGTAACCCATGAAGTTAGAGATTGCATCTATCTTAGCTACTACCGAATCCCCAGAATCTGAAACTGTACTTGTTTACTGTAAGATAAATATTTAAATAATATTTCATGAACAATTCATTTTCTGCCTGTAAGGAAAAATTCTTATTAGCAAAGAATACTTATTATTAATACTGCTACTAATAAGAATATGCATTAAGTATCAGCAGGGAATATATATTTATTAATAATAAGAATACTTATTAAGTATCAGCAAAGAACAAGATTTTAATTTCTATCAGCATGTCAAACTACAAGTTTTACTAAACTTCACATATTAAAATCTGTTTGGTTGCTAAAACAAAAGGCCACAGACTAGGTAGTTTGTAAACGGAAACTTATTTCTCACAGTTCTGGGGGCAGAGAAGTCCAAGATCAAGAGGCCAGCAGATCTGGTATCTGGTGAGAGCCTGGTTCATAGCTGGCACTCTTGCTGTGTCATAACAGGTAGAATAAGCTCCCTCAGGCCTTTTATAAGGGCACTAATCTCACTCAGGAAGGCTCTGCTTTCATCACTTAATCACCTCATAGAGGCCCTACATCTTAATACCACTACCTTGCGGGGTTTGGATTTCAACATATGAATTTTGAGGCAACACAAACACTTCAGAGCACTTTCACTTTTCAAGTCTCTCCTCCAATGTTTTCTCAGTGACGCCTTTCCCTAGTCTTCATGTCTAAAACTCTAACCTTTCTTCCTCTGCAACAGTGTTTCCTTTCCTTGCTTTATTTTTCTTCCTTAGCTCTTAGTGTGAATATAGAACATATTTTACTTGTCTACCTCTCCCACTAGAAGGTAAAATTCATAAGGCATTATTGCATAAAGGCATTATTTCCCCTATTTTATTCATTACTGAATTCCCAGCTCCTGCTCATAGTACTAGGCATTCAATAAAAACTTGTTAAAGGGTGGTGCCTAAGGCTCAGTGAGTAGGGTGCCGGCCCCATATACTGAGGGTGGTGGGTTTGAGCCCGGCCCCAGACAAACTGCAACAAAAAAAGTAGCTGGGTGTTGTGGTGGGCACCTATAGTCCCAGCTACTTGAGAGGCTGAGGCAAGAAAATCGCCTGAGTCCAAGAGGTGGAGGTTGCTGTGAGCTGTGACGTGATGGCACTCTGCCAACGGCAACAATGTGAGACTCTGTCTCTAAAAAAAAAAAGCAAAACAAAACAAAAAGCTTGTTAAACAAATGACTGAATCAACACCATTGGTCCTAACTCTTAGGGAAGAGTTCCTAAGAATTCCTACTTTGACTATATTCGTTTTACATGACACAGATTGCTTTACTTACACAATCTCCGTTTTCTGTAGGCACCACTCAGTTCACTGAGTACTGTCCATTCTTTCACGTCAGTGTCTTTGATAACAACCCTCTGCTCACCTTCCTTATGCTACCTCCATGGTGATTCCTACGTGTTCCATGGATTAATGCGGAAATCGGCCAACGGGTTTTACCCGTCCATTGTCTTCCCATTCTAATCCATTCTCCAAATGTTATGGAAATTATCTTTCTAAAATGTGAATCTGATTATTGGGGTCCCTCTCTGACCCCAAATCTTTGTCTTCTTATCACCCAAAGAATAAGATTCAAAATTTCTTAGTGGGGTACACAAAAGCCCTTCATGGTGCGGCCGGCCTCCACTCCACCACCTTTCCATACACACACATCCCTGCTCTACTGCCTGCCTTTTAACCCACTCACACATCTTGTATGTTTTTCTGTTCAAATGTTACTATCTTCAGTGTTCAAAGAGCTCTTTGTATATCCTAATAACTTATTTTAATAGCTACCAGCAATAAATGATACTTTGCTAATTCTAAGATGTACATTTTTTCCCATTTTAACGTTTCTAAAATCGGAATGTGCCTTACAATCATGGCATCGTACAATGCTGTCACCTGCAGGCAGCTGTGATGTGGTTATCTCAGTCTGCATGCAGACTTCGTGCTTGTTCCTGGTAGCGTGACTAGACAATTGTAAACCCTTGACATTTTAGTTGACCAAACATTTAAAGAAAGAATTTAACCCTGGTTCTGATCTGAAACCTTTCATTGATACCTTCTAGTTGGATAAAAAAGGCACCAGCATCAAAACTCAAAAACAGATCCCAACAATTTGGAAGAAAATATCAACAACAAGATACTTAATTTTAATTAATTAATTAATTATTTTGAGACAAAGTCTCACTTTGTCACCCTTGGTAGAGTGCCAAGCTCACAGCAACCTCAAACTCCTGGGCTCAAGCGATTCTCTTGCCTCAGACTCCCAAGTAGCTGGGACCACAGGCTCCCACTATAACGCCTGGTTTCTTCTTCTTCTTTTTTTTTTTTTTAATATGGGGGGTGTCTCTCTCTTGCTCAGGCTGGTGTCGAACCTGTGAGCTCAGGCAATCACCTACCTCAGCTTCCCAGAGTGCTTAGAATACAGGCATGAGCCACTGTGCCAGGTCTATAGTATTCTTGTTTTAAATGTTGCATCACTAATGCTTCTTTTGGTAGAATTCAACAGTGTGGAAAATTCTAAGTGATAAGAAACCACTATATCATAGTTTAAATAGAAGTATTCCCCCACTAGTCCAAAAATAATGGTGTTTCTTACAACTCATGCAGTCTCCAGATTGATGAACTATGCCACCTCAAACTTTCAAAGCAATCTCATGAATATTATTATATCATGCTGAGGGTTTGCTGACATCATAACGCTGTATTCTCATTATCTGTTTGTCTGCCTTTCCATTAGATGATAAACTCTCTGAGGGCCTACCATAATTTCTGTCACTTATTTAATAGGTGTGCAGTTAATATTAATGAAATAATAACTGCAATGTTCATGCTCTTTTGCTGTTCCACTCTGATTCTAATTTTCATTCTGGATATGTCCACTTTGGGGGCTGATCCTGAATTATCTAAGACTTCAACTATTACTGTAAATGATCTAATTTCTTAATAGATCTTACTGCCCTACTAGTATTTTCTTGCGAGGACTGATATCTATATATCTATATATCTATATATATCTATATGTATATATATAAAATTATTAATAGTATGGCTGAACTTAAATTTCTTTATAGTATATGTACTATCTGATTACATTTGCTAGATATTTTCACATCTCAGCTTTTTTTTTTGTTAATCAGGCCCAGGCGAAGTTTGAACCTGCTGTGTCTGGTGTGCATGGCAGGTGAGCTGAGATATAGCACTCAGCTTCACATCTAATTTTTATGCTCATTACTTTTACATGCTTTTTGCTCTTAGAGGAGATACGTACATTAGAGAGCTGAGGGAATGGCAATATAGCCAAAAGAAACCATGTAAGGTTATGTACAAGGAATGCTAAGTTCACCTGATTATTTTGTTCAGATGGCACATCCAGATACCATAAGCCAAGGCAATGGCACATTACTTTTAAACTGTGTTACTTCATTTAATTGGTTTAAATAATTTAAAAGGGCTCTGGTTGGCTCTTACAAATAATTCTAATTCATCAGTTCTTAATTCTGTTAGAATAGTTCCATCTTTAGGCCACTGTTCAAGCCAGAGACCCCATTCTTACAGGGGTTTTCAGATAACTTATTTCCTTTCGAATTGAAGCAAGAACAATTGGACAACACTCCTTTAAAAAAAACCAGTAAAGAGCAAGTTTTCTCCTATATACCTATTCTGATCAAAGTTCTCCCAGACAAATCTTTCCTAATCCTCTAGATTGGCAACAGAACAGTTTAGCACACACTATTCCAACTAGTTCTCCCTCTAGCATTGCAAGAGCTGATTCTTTTTTTTTTTTTTTTGAGACAGAGCCTCAAGCTGTCCCCCTGGGTAGAGTGCCATGGCATCACAGCTCACAGCAACCTCCAACTCCTGGGCTCAAGTGAGTCTCCTGCCTCTGCCTCCCAAGTAGCTGGGACCACAGGCACCCGCCACAACGCCCGGCTATCTTTTGGTTGCAGCCGTCATTGTTGTTTGGCGGGTCCGGGCTGGGGATTCGAACCCGCCACATCAGGTGTACGTGGCTGGCGCCCCAGCCGGTTGAGCCATAGGCGCCGAGCCACAAGAGCTGATTCTTGAGCTGATGAAATAGTTGGCTTGTATTGAGGAGCCATGTTTGAGAAAAATAAGCCCAAATATAAACAGAATCTTCTTAGACTCACAGATAAAGATTGATGTGATTCATGGTTCTCATTTCTTGCTTATTCCACAGCCTAAGCTCACTGAGAGAATAGTTAGAATTTCCAGCACTAGTTTTCTCTCTTTTTTGCCAAACATAGTTGAATTTAAGCAATTTAAATGAGCATATAACACAAATCCACTGTTAAATATATTGGTGATCACACAGTTTTTCTTTCCCTTTAGTACGCAGATTTATTGTAGGAGTTCTATTAAAAAATGTATTAACTCTAAGGGCATGTGAATTTTTTTTAGTTATTGATTGAGAAATATTAGATGCTAGGCATATATTCTTATACATTAAGCATATAGTTGTTAATCAGACTTATAAGACTTGCCTGAAGAGTTTTAAAAAATGAGATGAGCTAAAAGTCACATAGACCAATGGAGAAAACTGTAATAGAAAAAAAAAAAGAAACTAAAAATCAGAAATTATTTTTAAACTGGAAAAAAAAAAAGAAAAAGAATGAGGTGACTAGAGCCCATCCCAATTCTAACGCATCACTTTCCCCTGGGGATGGCACTTTGTATGTTTGCTTTAAAAGTTCTATGGATAATGCTGATGTGCATTTCCTGGCTGAGAATCACTGCTTTAAGTTACCATCAACCAATAGCTAACCCGTCAACCAGTCACTAAGAATAAACTTGGCCTATTTCACAATTTTGTCTAGGGACAGCTTGTCAGTGCATCCTGGTTTCTGACGCCTCTTGATCTGCTGCCTAGGTACGTAGCATGTCCCGATTTCTTTCCTGTTCTGCCTCAGGAACTTGCCTTCCAGTACTTCTGGACTTGGGCACTGGAAACTTTATTTCTGATCTCAGTAGCCATTCATAAGCATATGTCATGATCATATGCTTCAGGTTGGCTCACTGCACTTAGCTCTCCTGATCTTTGTATCTAACCCCATCCATCCCATGCACTTCCACTTGTGACTCTGGTATTGACAACCTGCCAAAACCACTGAGTCAGAAAAGAAAGTCATGATGGCTCTTCTGGAAAATGATTTCAAATAACTATAATAGGTAAGGTCATTATAAACACATATTATCTATTTCAGTAGTTGAGTTTGATTCCCTTCAAACATTGCTTTGTATTTGGCAACCCAACTAAAAACTCCAATTTATAGAGAGGAGAAAAACCTCCTTAGTTTGGAATAAAGGGCTTCTACTACGTTGACCTGACCTACATTTCCAGTTATATTATATTCTTTGTGTACCTAGTCCTCCAACCTAGCTGAACTTCACTATTCTCCAGGAAACCATCAGCAATACTGTCTTAACATTTTCTTCATATTTTCAATGTCTGGAAGGATTTTCTTCACTAGTAGCTTCCCCTTCCTTTATCCAGGTACAAATCCTATCAATCCATTAAAGCAATGTTTCTCCTATCTACTAAAAGAAATTCTTATGATCCTAGAGAGTATGTTTTCAGATGGCCAGGGGTTCATAGACCATAATACTTTGTCATAGAACTCTCATTATTTTCAGATTTATGATCCCTGTTTCACAAACACTATTTTAAGGTACAACTTAAACATAATGACCTTGCAAAAATGTTCTTTTATCACCCCAAAGTAGTCATTTTTCTTCTGAATTATGATATACCTAATCACGTTCTACTTTGGAATAGCTAATACTATGTACAGCACTTTCCTAGAAAAGCATAAACTCTTTGAAAAAGAATGAGATAACTAGAGCCCATCCCAATTCTAACGCATCACTTTCCCCTGGAAAAGAGAACACATTTAATTTTTATCATCATCTAATACCTAGTACACAGGCAAATATTGGCTGTAAAACCTGTTTGTATTCCATCTTATTTCTTAGTTCAAATCTCTTAAAAATATCACACCTCTTCTGTGGTCCAAATTCAAGGAATAGCATATTCCTTAAATAGTCCTACTATAAATTACCACTAAGTTTCAGAGGTTATCTTTTTTAAAATTATCCATTTATTTATTTTCTTTTTATTAAATCACAGCTGTGTACATTAATGCAATCATGGGGTACAGTGCAGAGATTATCTTAAATGAAAAGTCCAAGTTATGAAACTTAGATTGTAAAACGTGCCATAAAGCACGTCTCTTCTGTGTTAGTGCCAATAGGAACACTTCAATGATCAGTAAGCAAACAGGAATATAAGGATAAAGAATAAAATCTAGAAATGGAAGGGTGGCGGTAAAGTTCCTCTACACAGTCTTATACTATGTAGGATCTAAGTCCTTAACTCAACTCGTATTTAAGGCGGTGTCTTCAGTTTTTCAAGAAACTATTCCTAAGACACGCAGGGGTTGGTGCGTTACTTCGGTAAGAGGACAGGAGCTTAACGCACTACGTGGAAGGAACCTGAGAGGCAGCATATGGCGGGAGGAAAAAGCGCCATCAGGGTTCCGGGGAACCCATTCTCTGTGCTGAGTCAGGTGAGGTCAGTTTTTACACTTTAAAACGAAGAGTAAGGGATTATGACTTGGTGAGGTCCCTCCAGCTCTGAAATTGACATTCTATGGGCCTAAGTAAACACGGCTTGGAGAAAGGTACTTCTTCGGTAGGACCAGTTACGCTTCCACCGAGAATAAAACTGGCAACAAACTTTCATCAGAATTTGAGTCTTCCTCTAGGACCTTGTAGGGTAAGAGAAAGGCGGTTTGCTCCCTCTTCGGTGCGTCCTCCGACTACAGCTCCGGCTCGCCCCTTCGGTCGCTCCCTAGGCCCGGCGAGGTTCTGAGCGAGCCAGCCTCTCTTCCCAGTCCCCGGAGGGAGCAGACGGCTCGCGGAGATTAGTCCCCGGTCGTAAACAACCTCTCACTTCCCCTCCCCTGCCCCGGGCCCGCCCGCGCCAGGGCCGGCCCTCCGAGGCTAAGAACCTCCTCTAACGACCGCGGGCGCGCCTGCCCTCTCCTGCTGACCGCGCTGTCTGCTTTACTCAGCCTTCCTTAATCGTTCACGATATAGGGACTTCATTGGAGGAAGCTGGCACCGGCCCCCATTTCCCTTCCCCCGACCCGTATCAACCCCAACAACCGAGGAGAGGCAGACCGCCAAGCCGCGCAGGCTCACAGCCCCGGCCACCCTACTCGGGCCGCGCGACCCCGCCCCCACCCCGTCGCCCTTCCGCAGCTCGTCCCCACCCCTTTCCGAAGCCCGCCTCCGCGTCTGCCCGCCCACTTGCCAGCCTCTCCCGCCCGCTCTCGCGCGCACCCGACACCTCGCCTCCGCGCGTGCTCAATAACTGTCCTCAGAGCAGGCTTAGGAACCTCCCCCGCCCCTGAGCTGTTTGAATATGCTAATGAGAAGCTAGGGACTAGCCAATAGAGCAGCGGGGCGGTGCATCACGTGACTCGGGTACGTGTCAGGGGTGGAGCCTCTGCAGCCCCTGCCCGAGTTAAAATCGGAGTGTGCGAGAGAAAAGAGCTTCAGTAGCGAGAGGGGCTGAGAAAGTGGTGACACTGCCGGGGTGCGGAGGGAGTCCCTGAAACTTCTACCAACAGCCCCAGGGCCAATCTCCCCTCAGCCCACTCCCCTCTTCGCCAGCTCCCAGGTCCCCACTCCCTGCACCGGGGGTGGGGTGGGGAGCCAGGCCCGTCTCCCGCTGGGATACACACAGGGGCCGGGAGCGGGGACGGGACCCCCGAGGCGGGGGGGACGGACCGACAGACAGACGGCCGGGCGCTCGCCCCAGCTAGCAGGCAGGCAGGAGGAGGCGGAGGCGCGGGTACGACGGGGAGTACTGGGTCTGGGGAGTTTTCCTCTCAACTATCGGGGGAGAAACTCCCCGCAGCCGGAGGAAAGACCCAGACGGTGTTTTCCTCCCGGGGGCCGCGCTTCCCCGCCCCGCGTAGCGGCGGGCGCCGCCGCCGCCACCGCCACCGGCGCCTCCACCTCTACCATCTCTTTCTCCACCATCTCGGGCCCCGGTGTCCCCGGCCAGCACTATGCCCATCTTACTGTTCCTGATAGACACGTCTGCCTCTATGAACCAGCGCAGCCATCTGGGCACCACCTACCTGGACACGGCCAAAGGCGCGGTAGAGACCTTCATGAAGGTACGGACTGGCCGAGCCCGGGCGGCGACCCCGGCCCGGCAGCCCGCGGGAGGCAGGGTGGGGGGAGGGCGGCCGGGGGCGGCGGGGCGGGGGTGTCGGGGACCTGACTGCGGGAGGGAGCTGCCGGGCTCGGGGACCCCCTCCCCCACCGCGCGGGCGGGCGGGCGGGCGGGCGCTGCGAGCCGGGCTCGGCCCGGGCCCGAGCTCCGGCCCCGGCCGCTTTCTGGGGAGCGACCTGTGTGTGGGGGCCGCTGCGTGTGCGGTACTGTGGGGGGCGGGGGCCGCCTGGAGCCCCTTCTCCGGGTAACCTCGCCTCTGTGCTTCCCTCCCGCCCGCCCCGTCCTTCCTCCCGTCCCGCAGCTCCGTGCCCGGGACCCTGCCAGCAGAGGAGACAGGTATATGCTGGTCACTTTCGAAGAGCCGCCCTATGCTATCAAGGTAACAGCCCTCGCCCTCCCCCTTCCCTGCTCCTTCCTTGCTCGCCCTCCCCGCCCCCCCATTCACCCTTCATTATGCTCCCCTCCCCCACCCGCTGCGCTGGAGGCTCCGAGGTCTCTTTCCCCGCGGGCTCCCACCCCCTCCCCCGCTCGCTAGCGTCCCGGCGCGGCGCAGAGTCGCGGGGCCGCCGCGGTCCCTCCCCGGCCCGGCCCGGCCCGCCCGGCGGCGGCGGCGGCGCTGCGATCAACATGGCCGACATTTCCCCTCCGCGGCGTGAGCGCAGCAATGAACTGTGGGGGATTTGGTGCGAGAGAGCCGGTGACAGGCGGCCGCGGCCCGGCCACGTTAAAGGGGAACCGGCGGGGGCCCGTGGGGGCTGCGAGGCACGGGACGCTCCGGCCCGCGAGACCGCTGCGGGAGAACTTCAGAAGCCCGGCTCCCGTGTGCTCCCGCAGGCACCCCCGCGCCCCCGCATTTGGGTGTTCCGGGGGGAGGGATTGCCCGGGAAGTTAGGAGGAATTGCGGCTGGTAGCTAAACTGTGAAGCAGGCAGGGTTATTCCTGGGCACCTTTTGGAAGAGTGTGTTCTCGGGCCGGATAGGGTATTAGGATGTTAACCAAGTCATAGGGGCCAAAAGTGAAGCGGCTGCTTGGTGGACTTCTGCTTATAACGGCTGTCCGTGTGTCCCTGGCTGTAAAAGATGAAAAAAAAAATTCTTACATTTTTCTTTTCAGGCTGGATGGAAAGAAAACCATGCAACGTTTATGAATGAACTGAAAAACCTTCAGGCTGAAGGACTTACGACTCTTGGCCAATCACTAAGGACAGCTTTTGATTTATTAAATTTAAATAGATTAGTAACTGGCATAGACAACTATGGGCAGGTAGGTTGAATAATAAGGTGGCAAAATAGTTATTTAGTTAATTTTTGTGGAAAAACACAGTCCAGTCCAAAAACTATGACATGAAATGCAAGTATAAAACATTTCAGGTTAAAATGCAATATGCACATAGTACAAAGGTGAAACTCTCATCCTGTTTGGTATGATGTCACATCCCTCGTTTTTTTCTTTTAAAATGCATTTGTATTCAGAATTAGAATCTCAATTCTTTCCCATAAAGTTGACAAGAATTTGCTTTTAATCCCTTGGAAGGTCACTAAAGACATAAAAGGGAAAACACCTTGCCTCTCTAAACTCAGTTACTTCTGTACTCTACCCACAGCCACGGGTGCAGCTCTTTTAGTGACTTATAGACACCCATGATTTGTGATCTGTATGTAGTA
The DNA here is from genome assembly GCF_000181295.1 of Otolemur garnettii. Lineage (NCBI taxonomy): Eukaryota > Metazoa > Chordata > Mammalia > Primates > Galagidae > Otolemur > Otolemur garnettii. The sequence goes on from NW_003852577.1 coordinate 87,577, forward strand.
AAAATGTTGGGAGTCGTTCAGGTTGTTGCATTCGGGTTTAACCATATTGTTTGTATATTCTGAAAGGTAAGATTTTCATTAGAGTACACTGGCTGAGTATATTAAGGTTTCTCTTTTGCAGCATACACAATTTTCAGGAAGAATTCTGAATTAAATTGTAGGTCTAGAGTTTCGTTTTAAACTCCAAACCCTTAGATAAAAGAACTGCCTGGAAAATATGAAAGAACTCTTCCTTTTATAACTTTCTCAAGTCCCTTGGTTGTACCTTATTTGAGGCTCAGACAAGCTTTATCACAGGATGGTTCACTAAGGAATAAAGCAAGGTTGTCCCTCATAACTTTTTGCTTTCCTGGAAATAAAAGATACTGAAGAATGTGTTATGTTACACATAAGAAATATTATTCTCAAGAAGTTCAATTATTACATTGTCCAAAATACTGTTACCGTAATTAATATATAGTAGAATCTCCATAGTTGACCCCCTCCCTACATTGACCTTCATAGAACAGACATGCACAAGTGTGTATCAGTACAGGGGCCTCTAGTTCCTTCAGTTGACCAACCTCTGTATGTTGACCATTATGTTACAGTCTTTGGGGTGGTCGATTTACAGAGGTTCTACTGTATTTAGGTATACGTTGTATTCTTTTCCCATTTCCCATAATCCCCAGTTGTCATATGAGTTTTACACATTCAGGGAAATTCTTTGTGTGACTACAACTTTTATTTGCTTTATGTAGAGGGAAACTGAATTGGTCCCCTGTGTTTAGAAATTTGTATGCTTCTTAGGGATAAAAATTTTTGGAAATGGTTGAATTTAGTCCTGCAGCATTTAGAATGTACATTATAATACAGACTCATTTTATCACATTGCAATTATGTCATTAGTTAAATGTTTTTTCTTGCCACGATACTATTTTTATTTTTTTCCCTTCTCTCTGGTGCTTCATTTTGTAGCTCAGTAATTTAGGTAGATTTGCCATGAACTTTTGGTTTGTTGCTGTAAAATAATTTTCTTTCACTTTCATACTTCTTTGTTATATGTAGTACTATATAGTATTTTATTGCTTAAGATTTTCACCCAGACTTTTAAGTGTTCAAAGAAGTTTAAAACTTGCCATTATCTGGTTACCTTATTGGGTTGTCAGTTGTCAGTGTATGGCAGAACTATTGATTTCCTGTTTTTCTGTATCACTTTTTATAAGTGGGCAGGGCATTTGTATACATTCATCTCCTATTTATTACCTATTGAAAATATTTCTTAGGGTACTTTCTGAGAAGAACTGCTTCTAAGGGAGAGGCTGTGAGGGCATTTGTAACTCCTGTGTGTTCCTTTTCTCAGTTGCTGTCTTCCACCAGAGAACGCTTTAGTACTAGTAAGCTTACAGAAAGTTTGAGGGCGAGGTGGTGCTGCTATGCTGTTAACAATTTGACCAAGAGAAGAAAGAACCTGAAGATTGGCATGTGCATGTCAGGGTTTATACATTTTCATTCAACAACAGGGAGGAATAGTACTTTTCAGTTGTTTTGATGATGAAGCAAAGATGCAAGTGATAATGCTTATGTCTTGATTGGCACATAAAAATGACATTGGCATTAAAATAATTTAAGAGACCACAATTTCCAAATGGAAGTGATTATTTGAGTAAAGTGTTCAATTGGAAGAAAATATCTTTGCAGAAGACTTTTCATCATAAAACTGTTGCCCTTGCTGACTTGAAGCAAGAATATTTTCTATTCACAAGAGATAAATTATAAATTTTAGCTATGTCACATATTTAATACTAAACATTCATATGTTTTCCTTGTAAAAGTGCTTTTGTATCTGCCTGTTTTCTGTGGATATCTTCGTTGTGTAACCTCAGTGTTCTTACTTACATGCTTCCCTTTTCATGCTCTGTACTGGCATCTGCAGAGCCCACAATACTAAATACTTGGATATAATCTCAGTAGTTGAAGGAAATAAGAGTGAGTTAGAAGACAGAACATACCCATTTTATAGAACATCTAAACTATTTCAGTTAGTGAATTATTCTCTTAAGTGTCTAAATATAGGTTAATGGGTTTTTTATGAGTATTTGTATATTATATAGATAATCCATCTTATGTACATGCACATGCACATATGTGCTTTTCCATAACCAATTGTAAGAATATTAATATCTATTACATTTGTTAATTTAGTTAGCATTCTACAAATAAAATATCTTTGCAATATTTAGCTAGGATGCTATCAGGATTTGCAGAACATAGGCGAGGTTAAAGTAGCTGAGAAAAAAGAATGATTATCTTGACGATTTTCCTCAATCACTTTGGATGCCCTACTAAGAAATTCTGTGCTTATAGAAATTCTTATAAATATTTAATTTTGATAATCAATATCAGTTACTAGTATAGTCATGGAACGTGTAGCCTCTAGTCACTCTTTGTAGTAGACCTTATTAAATTGCTTATCATTGCAGATAAAATCGGTAACATTTTTTTTCATGTGTTCAACAGCTTCAAATGCTGATCCTGAGAGCCACTGAAAAATCTGAACCAGACTTAATATCTAAAATTAGGAAATGTATAAAGTTTTAGAAGTCTGATTGAAGATTTATATGTGGATCAGTTTATTTTCATTTTGTTTCAAATCGCCTGTTTTTATCAGTGTTTTCAACATTGTCTTTTTTTCTTTTTTAAGGCTAGGTTTTAGTTAGCATTAGCTGCTAAATCTTACTCTGGGCTGTAATGCATCATTTTAGTCACTGGCCTGAGTACACGCCCCTGCTACACAACATACTAGTACTGATTAGATAGCATTCCAAGACTTAGAATGGCATATATTTTACTGTGTGCCCTTGGTAAAGATAATCCTTAACAGAGACCCTAAAAAGAGATAAAGTATGTGCTTAATTTTTTGAGGATTTCCAACAGTGAGTGTTACCTTGTTGAAGAAGTGGTGGCCTATAGGGTAAGATCAAATTGAGTGACTCCTAAACAGAATTTTAACCAATTTTATTCTTGAGTATTAAGGTCTATTAGTGAATTTGGCAGATAGTTCAGATAAATTACTTACTATTGGATCCTACTTTTTTTTTTTTTTTTTTTAACCTTTACCCAAGTAGTACCCATTTAGTACTCAGGTAGTAAAAACTAGCAGCCTTTGAAGGTTGGTAGGTGAATTAGTGAAAACTTGGTTTCCTTTTGGGGTTTTCATTTCTCTTAAGCTGTCAACAAATGTATTAGTAATAGTTTGGTATAAACTATTGGAAAGCTGTTCGTATTTCCAAATGAAAGCACATTACTGTAAGTGAACCTACTGCTATGCTTAATATGAACTGGAAAAACAGTGTTGAATGGTATTTTGTAAATTTTTTAAGTCCTTCAATTAAAAAAATTTAAATTTTGTTAAAAAGCACATAACAAAATTTACCATTTTAACCATTTTTAAGTGTGCAGTTTAGTAATGTTAAGTGTATTGACATTGTTGTGCAACCAATACAACTTACTCATTTTGTAAAATTGAAACTCTGTGTCCAGTAAACAGTAACATCCCATTTCCTCTTCCTCCCTAGCCCCTGTGTTTTTACAAATTTGACTACTGTGGATAACTCATATAAGTGGAATAATACAATGTTTGTTTTCCTGTTAATTTTACTTAGCACAGCGTCCTCAGGGCTCATCCATATTGTGTAGTATGTCAAGATTTTCCCCCTTTTTAAGGCTGAATAATATCCTACTGTGTGTGTAGACCACATATTACTTCTCCATTCCCGCTGATGGTTATTTGGGTTGTTTCCATCCTTTGGCTGTTGTGGATAGTGCTGCAGTGAACAGTGGTGTGCAACTATCTCTTCAAGATTCTGCTTTCATTTCTTTTGGACATATACCCTGAAACATTGCTAGATCATGTTGTAATTCCATTTTCTTTCTTTCTTTTTTTTTTTTTAGGAAATAACCATGCTGTTTTCCATAGCTATTGTACTGTTTTACGTTCTCACTAGCTCTGCACGAAGGTTACACTTTACATCCTTACCAGCACTTGGTATTATCTGTTTTTCTTTGATAGTAATCATTCTAGTGAGTGTGAGGTGCTATCTCACTGTGGTTTTTATTTGCATTTCTCTAATTTTTATGTTAAGCATCAACATACACTCCTTGGCCATTTGTATACTGTCTTTGGAGAAATGTCTTTTCAAGTCCTTTGCCTGTTTTTAAGTTGAGTATTTTTGTTTCTGTTGAGTTTTAGGAGTTTCAGATACATGATTTACAAACATTTTCTCATTCTATGGATTGCCTTTTCAATCCATTGTGGCCTTTGCAGCACAGAAGTTTTTAGTTTTGCATAATCCATTTTATCTATTTTTACTTTTGTTGTCACTGTACTTTTGATGTCATGGCTGCTAAGTCCAATGTCATTGAAGATTTTCTTGATGTTTTAAGATTTGGTTTTAAAATTATGGTTTTAGATTTTATGTTTAGGTCTTTAATCTATTTTGAGTTAGGGTCCAAGTTTATTATTTTTCCTATGTATTTTTAGTTTATCCAGTTTTTCCAGCATCAGTTGTTGAAGAAACTGCCCCTTCCTCTTTGAATGGTTTTGGAAAGGCTCTGAACTTTTAAGCCTCCTAAAAGATGTTTTCAATAATTGTTATTGGTGGAGAGAAGACTTAACAGTCAAACTTGCTTACATTTTTTTTCCACCATCTTTACTGTATAAAAGAAGGGCAGTGGCCAGAAATATGAAAATTGGAATCTCAGTCTTGACCTTGCCATTGAATCACTCTGTAACACTGGCAGTCACATCAGCACTCAGTGCCTCTGCTGCTGCTTACTCCAAACTGGCAATAATGAAGCCTTTGTGCCCACAGTTGTCTCAGTGGCAGCTGATAAGCATAAGAAGGTGTTTTAAAAGAAAGATGTTAAATGAAAACGTGATAAAATACAGGGATGGTGTTTTTTAAAGAGTATGTTAAATAACAACCAGATATGAACAGATAGGTCATAAAGTCATTTTTTGTAGGAATACTTAGGGTAACGAAAGCACATTTAGGATTCTTAAGTTAGGGAGCTCCCCCTAGTGCGGTTAAAATGAGATTTACACAAGTTTGATTTGTAAGGGATGTTTGAGGAGCACATGGGTTGGGTAAATCAAGGGATATTTTAATAAAATTTGAGTAAGCTCAAAGTAGCATAAAATGCGTATGATTTATTTCTTATTGAGCATTAATTTGATAGTGGTAATTTAGATGAAATATTTCAAGACCTAAATTTTCTTTCGAAACATTTGCTACAATATTTCTTAATGATTTTATCCTTTAAGTCTTTGTTTTCTAAATAATCAAAATAGCCTGGTCACAATCCTTCTAAAAACAAAACAAAACAGTATTTTTAAAGACATGATTGGCATCTTAATTAGAAATTGTTCAGAACACATGGTATAAAAGGCAAAAATCACGGATTGAACTACTTTTTTTTAGAGACGAGTCTTATTTTGTTGTCCTCGGTAGAGTGCTGTGGCGTCACAGCTCACAGCAACCTCCAGCTCTTGGGCTGAGGTGATTCTCTTGCTTCAGCCTCCTGAGTAGCTAGGACTATAGGCGGCGGCCACAACGTCCGGTTATTTTTTTTTGTTGTTGAAGTTTGGCCGGGCCTGGTTTGAACCCACCACTGTCGGTATATGGGCCCAATGCCCTAATCACTGAGCCACAGGCGCTGCCGTAGATTGAACTTCTTTGCAGAAGAAAAATTTACTTTGTCTTCTCATGTAAAAGAATGTCAGTAATTATGTATTAAATGATACACAACTAGAAATTAAAAGGTTAGGAACAAATTTAATACTTGAATGAAAAAATTCTACGTATTCAAGTGTTTTGAATTGATTTAGGGTCATTTGTGGTCAGAATTAGCTAACATGGTTGTTAGCCATGTTCATTTCATGTTCATCTCTTTAGTTTCACCAAAGAAATTACACAATATTTTGTAATTTAATATATTAAATATTTACAATTATTTTTGGCTATTATAGCCTTCACTCAAATTTGTACTCTAAAATTACTATTATTATTATTTTAATTTTTAGAGATGAGGTCTTCCTCTGTTGCCCAGGTTGGTCTTCACACTCCTGGGCTGCAGTGGTCCTCTTTGGCTTCCTAAAGTGCTGGGATTACAGGTGGAGCCATCATACCCAACATATCTTACTGTTAATCTGTAAATCATAACAATGGTTGCCAGATTATAAACCAAATGCTGGGTTTTTCTTTTTTTTTGCTTTGTCTTTATTCCCTTATTCTTACCTCCCTCAACATTTTTATTGTAATAGAACTTAAAATACACGAATCCTAAGTGTGAAGCCTAGTGAATTTCTGTTTATAGTCTTGAAAAAATTGAGATGTTGTGTCTATTAACAGAGCTTTTTATTAGACTTTGTTCCAATCATGATTATTGTCGTATAGAGTTTCAGAATGAAAGTTATGTTAGAAGTTTACTCCATCTTTTCATTTATAGGTGAAGAAAATAAGACCCGGAATGGTTAATTTCTTCGCATTTATGGAATGTTTTAAAAGATTATGATTGGTGATAGTATACATACATAGATTTTGTTTAGTTTGGGTATTATTTACTAACATTTTATTTAGTGGTATAACCAGTAGATGTGAGTTGCCCTTTTTGTCTATAGTTCTGTAATACAATGTGAATTCTTTCAATTCCTGTTTGGAAACTGGACATTTCTTTTGTCACTGTGTTACATTTAGCTTTTCCTGTAACACTATCTGAATACTATTTGTTAACAATATTTGCTTTAGTTGGATTTCTTCTTTCCCCTTGTTTGGAAAAAAGTAAGAATATGAATGTTAGGGATAGTTGACAGTATTTTATGCCTTGATTATATTAAGGCCTAGAGTCTAATGTACATACATAGGTAGTTGACACTTTTTGATTTTGTATTTCATAGTTTTAAGTTTCTGATACAGTTAATACAGCGCTATTAAGTTTGTTAATCAACTTTTCCAATGTAGTGTGCCAGCCAGTACTACAGCTACGTTTATAACATTTTCCCTGGACAGTTTTTTAAATAATTAACTACCATGTTTTACTTTTTTCTTTTTTTTTTTTGCAGTTTTTGGCCGGGGCTGGGTTTGAACCCGCCACCTCTGGCATTTGGGGCTGGCACTCTACTCCTTTGAGCCACAGGCGCTGCCCCTATGTTTTCCTTTTGAATTAAGGTAATTTTGAAAATTTCTAACATTATGTCTCAAGATTCAGAAAAATCCAATTGGTTTATGGATTTCTATTCCACCCAATGATGTAGGAAGTCATGTAACTCCCCTGTCTCAGTTTTCCTCACTAGATAAATATGATCAAAGGACTTGGGTTGCACATAATGAAGATTGAGTGATCTGCAGCATAATTTATCATTGTTAACACAAACCTGTTAAAATTTTGTGAATTTCCTTTTTGAATTTTAAAGATTGGAATTATGGATCCGCAGAAGTTTTCTTACCTTGCTTTTTTTTGAGCCGTGTGATGACACTGAGTGAACGGCTGTATTAGAACTGGCTCTTGCTTGACTTCACCACTCGTTAGCTTATATCATATTGACAATTGCCCTAACCTCTCTGGGTATCAAGTTTTTCATTTGAAAAATGGTAATAATATCAATCTTGAAAATTTTTGTGAGGATTAGGAATAGAATTTGTTAATCACCTAGTAAAGTGCCTACCTGGCATATGGTAAGAACTCATTTGGTAATGATTATTGTCATCCCCAATATTATGCTAAACACTTAACAGGATTAAAGCTTTATAATCTGAAACCTTTGACAAAAGCAAAGTTAAGGTGGTTCCATAACAACATAAAGTCATGCTTCACTTAACAATGGGGAAGTGTGGTGTTAGGCAATTTTGTTTTTGTGGGAACATTGTAGAGTGAACTCAACCAAACCTAGTGGTACAGCCTGCTGCACACCCAGGTTATATGTACAGCCAATGGTTCCCAACCTGCAAACCTACAGCACGTTACTCTGTGGAGTGCTATGGGCATTTGGAACACAGTGGTAAGTACGTGTGTATTTCAACATACAAAAAGGTATAGTAAATATATGATACAAAAGATAAAAAATGGTACACGTCCCATGATTTGAGGTTGTTCTGGGTGAGTCAGTGAGTGATGAGGGAATATGAAAGCCTAGAATGTAGGAGTACACCACTATGGGCTTCATCAATACTATATTCTTAGTCTACACTAAATTTATTAAAAAAACATTTTTGTAATATATAAGCCTTTTACTGTATCTTTTACTTGGTAAACTTTTAATTTTTTTTAGCTTTTGGGTCTTTTATAGTAACGTTTAGCATAAAATACAAACATACAAAAATATCTTTTTATCCATATTCTATAAGATACTTTTCTGGTTTTAATATTTTTAAAAATTTTAAAACTTACGCTTTTATGATTATTTTTAAGCTTTTATTATTAAAAGCTAAGACACACACACCATTTAGCCTAGGCCTACACAAAGTCAGTAATGTTCAGACGTCACTAGGCAATGGGGATTTTTTAGCTGCCTTGTAATCTCTCAGGACCACTGCCATGTGAGTGGCCCAAGGCTAAATGAAACATCGTAAGGCAGTGCCATCACTCTACATCTGTCATGAGTCATGAGGGGCTAAAGGCAGCTGTCTAGTGTTCCCTGCTAAGGTAGAATTTTGCCACAGAGAACAGTGGTTTTTGGTTTTGAATCAAAACTAAATGGATTGCTCTGAAAATCCTTCCTCTTGCTATCACTGAAGTCTTTTGAGAAAATCTCAAGTTTATTTTCCAAAAATGGTTCCATAACAGTATTTTTTTTTTTTTTTTGAAAACAGTAACCATGTTTTTGACTTACAAGCAAAGAAAGGTTTTAAGCTTCTTTGAGGAAGTTTAGAGTGGAGTCCATTTCTAGGGCTGTGTATTGCATGTTTTATAATTCAAGTTGGTGATAGTTGTGGTGGAGTCTAGGGAAGGATGTTCTTGTCCAGAAGAAATGTCAAGTGTAAAATACATGATACTTTTGTTGTGTAGATTGGTGTAGGAAGAAACATAAGCCTTGGTGAGGTTTTTTTTTTGT
>NW_003852577.1:96687-172136 GCF_000181295.1 Otolemur garnettii
AGAGCCTCAAGCTGTCCCCCTGGGTAGAGTGCCGTGGCATCACAGCTCACAGCAACCTCCAACTCCTGGGCTCAAGTGAGTCTCCGGCCTCAGCCTCCCAAGTAGCTGGGACCACAGGCGCCCACCACAATGCCCTGGCTATTTTTTTGGTTGCAGCCGTCATTGTTGTTTGGCAGGTCTGGGCTGGATTTGAACCCACCACCTTAGGTGTACGTGGCCAGTGCCTTAGCTGGTTGAGCTACAGGTGCCGAGCCAAGTTTTTTTTTTTTTTTTGAGATAGAGGTTCACAATGCCCGGCTATTTTTTTTGTTGCAGTTTGGCCAGGGTCAGGTTCGAACCTGCCACCCTCGGTGTATAGGGCTGGCGCCCTATTCACTGAGCCACAGGTGCCACCCTGAAATTTGATTATTGATACATTCGGAGATAAAATTGTACATGAAAAGGACTTTTTTAACGTAAAAATCTCATAATTAAGAGACTTAGTGGTAAACTAAAGGACACATTTATATCATCAAGTCTAGTGAGCAGTTCTATTACCATCACAGTTTTTTTGGTGCTATTGCCTGATTTACATGTGCCTTAAAAGAACGTGATAACTTCAGTATTTTCCATCCACTAGTTTGCCCATAAAGTGTGGGACTCACCCTTGAAAGAATTGTATCTACAAAATGTTAGGAACATGAAAATAGTTCTAAGCATGTGAGGAAAAGCAATTGTATAGTATTCACTCTTAGGTGATATAGTTTATAAATAGTAAATGAAAAGACTGATGTTGGCATCTTAAAAGAAAACTTTCCCTTTGTCTTAAAGCAAGCTCTTGTGGTTATTTTGGGGTTTGGGAGCTTCAAATGTCTAAATGGAATTAGAATTGAAAATAATTGGTTGTTTAAAGAAAGGAATTGAAGGTGATTGAATATGCAGTATATTCACTATGAAAGGTTAGGCTGCAAGTGAAGGTAGGTGATGTGTACAAGGGCTTAGTCTGCAAGATAATTACAAGGTACAGTACTTTGGGGTTCTCAAGAATTAGCAAAGTAATGTTTCGGGGGCCTGTGATAATTCCTTAGTTGTAATTGTTCTTGATCATTAATATCCTTTTCAGGTAACAATGAATATAAAATTTTGAATTTAGTGATGTAGTGCCGTTTCTCAAACCAGTAATTTAGAAAAACCAAGAGATTGCATCCAAATGATTAAGCATATGTGCTACAGTAGAAAGAATAAAAGGTCTTTGTTCTCTATTAACCCAGAATGGGTAATGTCTACTCCCAAGTGTGACTATATTAAATGCAAATCCTAATGTAAAAATGGGTTATCTTGCTGTGTTCTTAACATTCTGAAACGTGGCAGTCCACATAGTCATCCATATGTGACATCTGCTTCTTCACGAGGCACATTTCCAAGGTAAACCATTGGGGGATTTGTATGTATTAGAAAGGCTCATAAATAAATTTTTTAAAGCATAGGCCTAAAAACTATGTTGTTGGATTTTTTATTTCTCAAAAGTGTCATCTATTTTGAAAATTTGAAATCTGTAAGCCCTTGAAGGTATTTGGCACAATCATCAACACATATTTGAATCAGAATTTAGCAAGAATGGATTCATAGCAACTTTTATTCAAGTACATATATTGATGTAGTGTATATCTGTAGAAATTGAAATACTGAAATTGAAGTATTTCCTCCTGAAAAAAATCTTAGTGAAATTGGGTTAGTTCCACCCTACTCTTTCCTAGAAAACTGGAAATGTGTGCTTAAAAAAAGCAGGGCTCCTTAAAACTAATCTTGTATTATGTCTTAATCAGTTAAATTGTTTTCAGGTTGGCTTTCAGCCGTAGCATATGGGAAATAATACACTGTCAGTTTTTCCAAATGTTTATAAAGATTTTTTTCCTTTTAAAAATTTAATATTTTATTGTTGACTTTCCGAAATGCTTTGAAACATTTTTTAGGCAGTTCTTTTTCTTTTCCAGTTGTATAATCTTTACTTAGTTTATGTAGAAGTCTCTCATAGAATTCTGTCTTATGGGATAGTTTTGGGAATTGAATGTTTTGAGAGCATGTTCATAGCATGGATGTTTACAAGGAAGTAACAGAGTCATCTCATCTTTTTCCTACATTTAGAGTCTGTTTGTCATAGTGCATAGAATTGAGTTCAGTGCTGAGTTCAAGATGTGACTTTCAACCAGTCTTTTGCAAATGTAGTATCTGTATATGTTTTTAGAATTCAACAGCCCAATGAGATAATTAATCTTAAGAGAGTAGACACATTTGTTGAGGTGAAAATTAAATTGTACATTATTGCTATGTGGCTTCATTCATCTGTCTTTGAAAATGTGTTTACATACTGGCTTTTTAATTTTTACTTAAATATTTCTACCATGTTTATTATTAAATGCTTTGTTGGAATAATTTTTTCCCTAAGTTAATAGTATCCAACCGATATGATTATAACATATAATATAGTATTATATGTATATTAGATTCTTTATTATGAATCTAATAGGTTATTTATTTACAGTGTTAGTATTTCTTAAATTATCTTTATATTTCTGATCCCTCATTCTTTCAATGCTGGCATAAGCACTGTTTGCTACTATTTAGTTATTGGTAAAGCTAATTTATTTGTTAGAATAATCTTTTAAACTTTAGACACCAGTTCAAATATAAAACTAAATATTATGAATGTTAATATTTCAGATATATTAAATTTATATTTTTGTCTTTTGCAGTTATACTGTAGCTCTATCAATTATTGAGTTTCTCCAGGTTTTTCACAAAGTTAAATTTAGTAGTTCTTCAGTTATTATAATGACTGTCAGTATTTTTGACATTATTACTATTTGGCTTACCATTTAAGTCAGATTGCTAGATGGAGTTCCTTAGTCATTTATTAAAATAAAACAAAGGGTGCCCCCAAAATGTATATTTTCAGAAAGGAAGAAACTGTATTAAGATTGTGATGCTCAATATATACTGATAACCCTTTGTTATCTCGTATACACGTATCTTGTATCTCTTGTAATTATAGAAGTCAAATGTGACTTGAGCATTACAATTTTAATACATACATATTTTTTGGCACATTCTGTATATGAATTTCCCCCTACTCTGGCTTAAGTCTTATTATTCTGTTTTTAATACTGTTACAGTTTTAACATAGGGAATTATATGGTTGAATACAGGCACTGTTTTGGTACACAATTGAATAATGGAATTACTTGAAACTAAAAATATATTTAATGTAGGATTTGAACATGTTTTTCTGTAGTTAGAGATCTTAATGTATTCTCAATTACTAGATTTATATACACTAGCAGGTTTTTTAAAGGTTTTATTTTGGGATACTAGACACATTTTAATTTTGAAGAGTATTTGTTTTGAATATGTAATAAATGCACATGGTTTAAAAAAAGTTGATCATAAAAAGTTACACAGTTGCTGCTTCCATATCTCAGAGGTCACCATAGCTAATCAGCTTCTAGTGTCTCTTTCAGGGATTTTTATATATAGGAGATTTTGGTATATAGTCAAAGATATTTTAAAAGCACCAATTTCTTAAGATGAATTTTTCAGTCTTTCACATTAAAAACTCACTTAGGCTACACCACTTGAGATATTTAAAAATGTAATAATTTTGCTAAAATTTAAAACAATCATCAAACTACAATTTTAACCTTGGAATGTTAATTTAATTATCAAGCCTGTATTGACTTAAATAATTATATTTTCTTTGGAATGTGTAATTTACTAGTTGTGTATTGATCCCATAATTTATGAACCTCCCTACCTTTTAAAAGAATTAACAGTATTCATGACAATGAATTATTGAATTGACAAATATAATTGGCATATCAAAGGCGTGATTTCACCGATCATATTGCTGTCATTTGAAGATAAAAATGGAATTGATTTACAGAAAAATGTTACGTATATAAATACTAGTGTAAGTAATAAGCAGACATGGAAAAAAGTTCTGATTGTGATGTGCACATTTGAGATTTAAGCACTGCCGGTCTAAAGAATGTTATTTATTGCATATTGTTGACTTTGCAAAGTATATATTTAAAGAATCTTTCCCCGTTTTATATAGTTATAGCAGTATATAGTTTTGCGGTAATATTATGACTACTAAGTTTTTGGACATAAACTACATCCTAAGATAACAATTTTAAAAATAAGCGTAAAATACAAGAATATTATGATGCAGCTTGGTGCTTGTAGCACAGTGGTTACAGTGCCAGCTACATACACTGAGGCTGGCAGGTTCGAACCTGGCTGGGGCCAATTGGAACAACAACAACAACAAAAATAGCTAGGGGCAGTGCCTGTGGCTCAAACCCAGCCCTGGCCAAAAACTGCAAAAAAAAAAAAAAAAAAAATAGCTGGGCAATTGTGGTGGGTGCCTGTAGTCCTAGCTACTGAAGAGGCTGAGGCAAGAGATTGGCTTAAGCCCAGGAGTTTGAAATTGCTGTGAGCTATGATGCTGTAGCACTCTACCAAGGGTAACATAGTGAGACTGTCTTCATATATATATACACACACATATATATATATATATGATGTTTATACTAATGTTTCTGTATTTTAATGTTTGCTTCACAGAATCTGAATTTTGACAAATTCACATAGCCGAATAGCAGAAAAATTTTCTAAATGAACATAAGGTGGTTTTTCATTTTAGATGAACATACTGTCACCTCTGTTAAGTATGGTAGTAAAGGAAATAGGAAAGATAATGCAAATTTCTTTTTTTTAATAGTTTTCTTTATAGAAAAAAGGGGAACCTACATATCATCTAGTTTAGCAGTTTAATCACTACTAAAATTTTAATGATAATCTTGTGAAATACTTGTCCGATATATGTATGAAAATCTTTAGTGGTGTAGTATTTAAACTTCTTGTGGCAGCTCTTTCTAGCCTTTAATGCTTTTCCTTGTTGCTACTGTTCACTTGAAACAAGTTTTAGATTGAAAACAGCACAAGCTGTTTCTGGAAGTTTGTGGTGGTTTTGCTTGTTGATGAGGTATGACCCAGGGATCTCCATCTTAGTGTCTCACTTGTTGAATTCTGTGGGCTGTCACTTTCCTGGCATGTAGCAAATCTCTTAGTCAGTGAGCAGCTGTGGGTTGACCAAAGCTGTCACAGGAGCACCGGAGAGCTGACCTGCAGAGCACATTTCCTTTCAGTAGAAGCCTTCTACCACCAGAAAATCGTCATACAGAAAGGCATTTGGCATCCTTTATGGGATTGTTTAAAGGACTAGCACACACGGTGGAATGTGGTGCACCAAAAGAGAACCTGAGCGTTTTGGTCCTGCATCAAAGCTAGGGGTACAATTTGTACTGAATGACCAGGGCTACCTACCTTTGAGTTTTCACAGGATTAGTTGTGACCTGTTTCAGGGCATAGCAAAGTCAGATTCTTGTACTTCTCTCCTTACTACACTTTCAGTTTCTTGGGTAAAACAGAAAGAATACTTTTCACAATAATTTACTGTAATGTTTTCAAAAGCATTTTCTTTGCAAAAAAATAGGTTCTAATGGATATTAGCTTACTTTAATTACATTATTTTGATTTTCTTATTCAGATTTCATGCCCTCATTGAATTTTTTAACACCATGATAATCAATTGTCGAGAGAACCTATACTAGGAAATTTTAAGTGAAGTGAAAAATTTTTTCTTTATAATATCTTATAAAGATATATGGCACATCTCTTGAAGCTTTTGGTCAATATTGAAATCAATTTTTTTCAGTGACAATAAGATTCCTGTTAGTAAATAGCTCTATAGGCAGAACATTATACTTTGCATAAGGTTCTGTATTTCTTGATGGCAAGAACCACTGTTCTGAGAGTAAAACACGAGTTTATTCTGCTAATGGCAAAAGTAAACTTTTAGTCCCTCTACTGGCTGCTTTTGTTGTAGCAGAGTTTTTTTTTTTTTTTTTTAATTTTATAGTATGGTAAAGGCCATTAATAACTTTATGACTAAGGTGAATATTGAGGGAAATTCTAATGGATTACTTCCAAATTGAGTGCCTTTATGAACATAATTACTAATAATAAAAATGTAAAATAATTGACCTTAAATGAAGATTTGAGAATTATTAAGCTGCATAAACTTGGCACTAGGTAGCAAGTAACATCATATTGTAGTAATTAAATCAAAACTCTAATTTGGACTTGTAAAATGTTAAACATTGTTTTTGTTAAACATGAAAATATACAGTATTGATCAGCAAATAAAATCATGTTTTAATTTGCAAGGTAAACAATAATGGTGACAGATAGGCCTCTTTAGTACCATAAAAGGCAGCAGAGGGAAAGTGTAAGCCTGGATATAAAACTTTGCTTGAGCAACATGTTCGGTTCATTTTCTGCTAGCGATTCAGAAATTCATACTTGAATACAATTGTTAATGTCAAATATTTATATAATAGAGATAGTGATACTTTTTTCTTGAAGAAATAAAAATACCTCCTTTTTCATGTAGATTAAACTTTCTCATTTTTTATACTAAATTATTGTTTTTCTTAGTGTGATTTTTTTTGAGACAGTCTCTGTTACCCTGGGTAGAGTGCTGTGGCATCATTGTTCACAGCAACCTCAAACTCAGGCTCAAGTGATTCTCTTGTCTCAGCCTCCCACGTAGCTGGGACTGAAAGCTCCTGCTAATTTTTCTGTTTTTAGAGAGATGAAGTCTCTCTCTTGCTCAGGCTAGTCTCAGGCAATCCACTTGCCTGCCTTCCCAGAGTGCTAGGATTATAGGCGTGAGCCACTGTGCCAGCTCCTAGTGTGATTTTTTTTTTTTTTTTTTTTTTGAGACAGAGCCTCAAGCTGTCCCCCTGGGCAGAGTGCTGTGGCATCACAGCTCACAGCAACCTCCAACTCCTGGGCTCAAGTGAGTCTCCTGCCTCCGCCTCCCAAGTAGCTGGGACCACAGGCACCCGCCACAATGCCCGGCTATTTTTTGGTTGCAGCCGTCATTGTTGTTTGGCGGGTCCGGGCTGGGGATTCGAACCCGCCACCTTAGGTGTACGTGGCTGGCGCCTTAGCCGGTTGAGCTATAGGCGCCGAGCCTCCTAGTGTGATTTTTGACTAAACTTTTTCATCTTAGAGAAGAAAGGATCCTTGGGTGCATGGTAGAGGAAATGAAATTGGTGCAATGAAGGTAATGATTTTTTTTTTGCCTACGTTCAATCTTCCTCTGAGTTTTTCCAAAATCTAGTCATTAAAGAACTTATTTTAATCTGTGTTTATATATGCTTTAGCTGCAAGTTAACTAAAGTTATATACTTTTTTTTTTTTTTGAGACAGAGTCTCACTATGTCACCCTTGATAGAGTGCTGTGGTGTCACAGCTCACAGCAACCTCTAACTATTGGGCTTAAGGGATTTTCTTGCCTCAGCCTCCTGAGTACTTGGGACTACAGGAGCTCGCCACAATGCTAAAGTTACATACTTTTAAAAAGTAAACATTGCTGTGTGTAGTGTTTTGGGGGATGGTATTATACATAAACAGTTGATGGGTAAGAAATCACAGAATAGAAAATCTCCAAATAAAGGAATAGTCCTATTATAGCTAATTTTATTGTAGATAGATAGATATTAAAAACAAAGCAAAACAATCCGATTGTTATACCCTTCATTATTGGGTGAATATGGCCCAGTCCAGGTTGGTATGGACTTGGGTCCAGAAGAACTTGGCAGCTACCAACAGAACCTCCAGATACTGCAGAAAGACTGGTTTAGAATTACAAGCTCTTAGTAAGATTCTGGCATTGCCACTTACCAGCTAGGTTGCTTTGAGTTGACATGTAATCTCCCTAAATATTTTACCACATCCAAGTTTTTTTTAGAACCAAATAAGATAATCAAGAACCTGGTTATAGTAATGTCAGGCTTAGCCTTTGTGGAGAGTATTTTGTATATTATAAGACTAGTAAAAGTTTCAACTGACGGCTTTGTTTTGTTTTGTAAGAAAAAGTAACTTGATTTGTTTGAATTTAGCGTAAATAAATTTAATAACTCAGACTTTCTGGTAGCTTTTAACACATTTTAACTTGATTTTTAAACATGTGTCTTAAAAAGTGTGTATTTTTGGGTGGATACCATCATCTCTAAGGATTTGATACATGGCAGATTATTATTCCTTAATTACAAATATGACTAGTCTCTGAAAGATAATTCTGAGGGTACTTACATAGCACTAAGAATGGACGAGATAAGACTTCTGGTCAGAAAATCTGACTTTTACTCATGTAAAATATAGAGGTGTGATACAAAAGACCCTGCTGTATAAGTATTTGGTCTGTTTTGGTAGCTTTTAGAGCTCTGCTGATTTGTTTTTGAAAGGCAACAAGTCAACAAAAATAGTTTTCACTTAACAGTACAAGCAAGATAAAATAGTTTTGAAGAGGTTAGAACATCTTAGTTTAATCTTCCTTTGCAAGCTAAAATTCTATTGTCAGAGACCAAGAAAAGGAGGAGAGTAATTTTTATGTGTATATGTGCATGTATTTATTATTTATGAAAGTAGAGATTCTGTGTATCATGTATCTACCTCAATGTGTGTAATAGTCACCTAGTAAATGTTTGAATGAGTAACATGGTTGAGTAGATAGTGGATGATTAGACAGACCCAGTAGGAAGGTGGTGCTCCCTTTTACATTCTTACAAGCTGTGTGTTGAGTTTGGGGAGTCCTGATGAATATAGAGGTAAAGAAAACATCTGTACTTTGTATATTTAAAAAAAATTGTAGTAAAAAATAGAAAATTTACTATCTTAATTGTTTTCAAGTATATACTTCACATGTGAATATATAATGTAAATACATATTCATAATACTGTGCCAGATAATGAATATTTAGACTTATATTTAAATTAAAAATTATTTCAAAAGGAGAGAGGGTAATTACTATAGGAAAGTGGTGAATAGGAAGATTTAAACTGGGTCTTAAAGAATGAGTAGAAATCGGGTAGGTTGTGAATAGGGGAAAGGAGAAGCATTGTACTTCAAGGGAACAGTCAAAGCTAAGTAGGAATGCACTTTGCCTGACAAGACTTATATATTAGAATTGATTATATTGGGGGGTGAATGGTGTAAAGGGGAATGTAATATAATGTGAGGTTTCCCCAAAAGTGTTTCTTTTTACATTAACATTACAGAGGAGGAAAGAATGATAAATTAATTGATGTTTTCTGCAGCACTCTGGTGAAATTTTATTAGTGCTGTGCATTCAGAATCTTCTAGAAGTTCTATCTAACGTAATTTTAAGTTTTTACGTAAGCAGAAGAATCTTCTGGGACCATTTTTCCCCCCTTGGTCACCAATTAGAATAGTGCACATGCCACTTATAAATTGTATGTCTTGATCAAGACATTTAATCTTCTCAACCTTATGTGATTGGTTACCAAATGATTATTGTAACTGCAAATTCATTTAACAGACACTGAGTATATATTGTAATATGTTAGGCATTGTAACATATTGGGTTATCTAAATGTAAGGGAAAGGTTAGATAGAGCCATAGAATATCACATGCATCCATCTCTTCTGTATTCTTGTTTTTCTAAGTGTGGTCTGTGGACACGAGCATCTCTTAGCCTACTGTCTTGTTTGAAATGCAGGATCTTAGTCTCTATCCCAGACCTACTGAATCAAAAGCTGCATTTTTTTTTCAAGAAAACCAACTGATTCATGTGCACATTAAAATTTGTTGTATGGGCTTGGCACCTGTGGCTCAAGTGGCTAAGGTGCTGGGTTCGAATTCAGCCCGGGCCCACCAAACAACAATCATGGATGCAACCAAAAAATAGCCAGGCGTTGTGGCGGGCACCTGTGGTCCCAGCTACTTGGGAGGCTGAGGCAGGAGATTCGCTTGAGCCCAGAGTTGGAGGTTGCTGTGAGCTGTGATGCCATAGCACTCTACCCAGGGGGACAGCTTGAGGCTCTGTCTCAAAAAAAAAAAAATTTGTTGTATGCTGTTTTTATTATATCCAAAAAACTTCTTTTGGTTCTTGCTGCCATTAGTAGCAAAAAATTTGATATCTTTGCTTTCAAACACAAGGTTTACTCTCTTAAAATGTCTACCCTTTGGTCTTAGTTTTGTCCTAGAGTTATACAGAATGTGCTTAATATATCAAATGAGCGCCATTTATATGTAAAAGGGATGCTCATATTTATCTTGAGTTCCTTACCAAATGTGTCACCTAGTACTGATCGTGGTATTCATGGAATGGGTTGGGCTGAGATTTGAATAGATTAGTTATTTTGCTCTCTAGAGCATTTGAAAGCTTGTGCCACTGTGTTCCATTGCCTCTGGTACAGTTGTTTTTATACTCTAAGCATTTTTATTAGGTAGTCATCCTTAATTTTACCATTTAATTCTGAATTATTATTAAATTTTGCTTAGCTCAGAGTAGCCCTAGTATTTCTGAGGAGCTCCCTCTTACAGTACTTCAAAACATATACCTCGTCATAATGTTCACCTGTCTTGTCATTGTCTTCTTTCAGAAAGGTTTTGAAAAAATGCTGTTTTTTATATAATTTATAATATCTAAAAAATAAATTTATATATATATAAATTTATATAAAATATATAAAAATATAGAAAATATATATATAAATTTTTATAATTTATAATATCTAAAAAATAAAATTACTAGAACTGAACTACTGGGGTCCCTTTTAAGAGATTAAATACTTTCATTTATATGAATATAAATGTTCTTTGTAAAAACTGGAACAATACAGGCATGTTTAAAGAAGTGAAAAATGTATCCTTTTCTCTACCTAATTTCATTTTCTCAGGATTAAACACTGTTTAGTTTGTGTTCTTCTAAATCTTTTGAAAAAATATACGAACACAGGTATATACTATAAGTAAAATTTATTAAGAAGAAAAGAGGATTGTAATTGTAAAGTTTGTTCTGAGAATTAACTTTTAACTCAAAAATATTAAATCAGAGTCTCAACCTTAATATGATTAATTTGTTTTTCGACTTTAGGGAAGAAATCCTTTTTTCTTGGAGCCAGCAATAATTATTACAATTACTGATGGGAGCAAGTTGACTACCACCAGTGGAGTCCAGGATGAGGTGAGTTGTACTTTCATCACATGGATTATGCACACGTAGTTAAAATCTATAACCGTAGGATGTTGAACGTCTTCCGTAGGTTCTCTCTTTGATCGTTTGCTGCAGTCTAGAGTCACCAGGTGTTTCCTGGGGCCCACCTTTGTTGGTGATAATAGGGGTCTCCATATTTTCTTGAATAGGAGTCCTACGTAAAATAGAAGCAACCCTGAGCCTCAGTTATGTGTGCATTCATGCGTTTATGTGAGGACCACAGTATCAGTCCATATCATAAATACACATAAAATGAATTCCTTTTTTTAAGTTTTAAAAAATGGAAACAGCATTCTAATAATTTCTCCCCATATTTCAGTGAATTGTTTTGCACTCCCCTGTGGCGACCCCTAGAGGAGAGGACAGCAAAGCCGAGAGGAGGTATAGGAATAGTGAAGGGTTTTGGACATTTTTATGTTTATTTATTTATTTTCTTTTTTAAATTTCATTTATTTTTTTGAGACAGAGTCTCAAGCTGTTGTCCTGGGTAGAGTGCTGTGGCATCTCAGACTCTTGGGCTTAAGCAAGTCTCTTGCCTCAGCCTCCCAAGTAGTTGGGACTATATGTGCCTGCCACAATGCCTGGCTTTTTTTTTTTTTTTTTTTTTGGTTTTAGTTGTTGTTTGGCAGGCCTGGCTGGATTTGAACCTGCCAGCTCTGGTGTATATGGTTGGCACCCTAGCTGCTGAGCTATAGGCGCCAAGCCTATTTATTTTTTTAAAGACAGAGTGTTACTCTCTTGCCCTGGGTAGACTCTTGGGCTCAAACCATCCTCCTGCCTCAGCCTCTCCTGAGTAGCTGGCTCTATAAGCGCCTGCCATTATACCCAGCTAGTTTCGGTATTTTTATTAGAGACGAGGTCTTACTCTTGCTCAGGCTGGTCTCAAACTCCTGAGCTCAGGTTATCCACCTGCCTTGGCCTCCCAGAGTGCTAGGATTACAGACATGAGCCACCACACTTGCCCCATTTTTAAGTTTTTTAAATCAGGTATTATATAAATAATTTTCAGCTGGCCATTCTCTGTCAACATGCATTATATGGAGTTAATGTGTGTGGTATGGTAGAGTGAATACAATAAATTACTTTTTAAAAAATACAAGATATTTTTACTATATTATTTGAATTACTGTTGAATGATTTTTTTTAACATATACTTAATATAGAAAGGTGATTATTCAGACTATTCTCTTTACTGTTTGCATTTGCTTTAGAATCTTGATTTTAATTCCTATGGTATTTATAAGGGGTTGATTAAGCACAAAAAGCATAGATTCTAAGTTGAGTGACTTTTAGAATTACTTTCTTTTGTGTGATGATGTGGAATATGAATTAGACATGGAGTCAAGACATGTGGTTCTAGTCTTAGTTCAGTTACTTTTGAGCAGTGAACTTTGTACCAGTGACCTAATTTCCCTACATGTTTATCCTTATCCATGAAATGGAGTGAATACTACTTGCCTTACTTCATAGGTTGTTGGAAGTTTGAAATGAAATACATGTATGTAAAAGTATTTGGTAGGCTGCAAAGGAAAGTACATAGTATTGTTTGTCCTGAAGCTTTGGAACCACTAAAGAATTATGATTGCATGATCGTGATTTGACGAAAGAGAGCTAGACTTGTTTTGTTTCAGCAGTTGGTATTTAGGAGAATTTAGGGTATAATTCATGGAGATAGAGCTGAAACATTTAGGTAGATTATAATCCATAATTAATTTGCAGTCTTGTATGTAATTGGTTGCCTTGAAGTGCTTTGTAGCTGAACTTGATGGGGTTTTGGGCTTTCTTAGACTTAGTTGACATGTATACCAGTTTTGGTTCTGCTACCAGCAGGAACAGGTAGGCATTGATTATGTATAGACAAGCAGTGAATGTCACTTTAAATTTGAAACTCTCAAATTGACTTTTCCCTCTTAATAGGACATATAATAATTA
The DNA here is from genome assembly GCF_000181295.1 of Otolemur garnettii. NCBI lineage: Eukaryota > Metazoa > Chordata > Mammalia > Primates > Galagidae > Otolemur > Otolemur garnettii. Next base: position 109,753 of record NW_003852577.1, read on the forward strand.
ACATCGTCTTTCAACTTCATTTTATATAAACTAGAAGTCTTGCAGTTTTTTTTTTTTTTTTTGGCTAGGGCTGGGTTTTGAACCCACCACCTCTGGCATATGGGCCAGCGCCCTACTCCTTTGAGCCACAGGCACTGCCCTAAACTAGAAGTCTTTTGTTTATTTTGTTCTTATTACTAATGATTTTGGTTGAAGAGTTATTTATTTTCTACTGGAAAATATTTCCACATGTGAAATTATCTATTCAAGGTGCTCTGTCTGTGGCCTTTGTAGAAATGCCCTTTGAGTACATACAGTACAGTGTATTTTGTTCCCAAATATCTGGATCTGTTTTGTTTGTGAAATTTATTTTGTGGGGACCTTTTCTAGTTTGAAAATATGTACATAGTATTGGAATTGGTCACCTTTCATCTTAGGTTCTTCCTTCGGGAAGATTTTAGAGAAATAGTTGTTTACAATATATATGTTTATAATCTGAGATGACCTAGCTAACTAGTTGAAAAGATTTTCCTGTGGGGAGGGATCTTCCCTTTTAGTTCCCTTTTATTTTCTACAATACTTAGAATAGTACCAACAATAGAGCTTATATTTTAAAAAAGATTGATACTTTGTTGTGTTGAATCTGGTTGTCATCAAGTTTAAAAATGATTACTATTGCTGCTACTTCTCTAAGGTGGAAGGTTCATTTGTTTTAAGGCAAAGGTTTATTTTGTTTATGAAGTTGGAACATAGACCTGTGAATTGTTTCAGTATTCCAAGTTTAGGAATGTCTTTGATTCCCTGTATGTTTTGATCTTAAAAGTCTCAAATAGATTCATCTTGTTGAGGCAGAGAGGAATGCACTCCTGATTAATTTTTGCTACATAAGATGTTGTAAAATACCTGAATATTTAAATTATATGATTCATTTTAAGGAGCTGTTTCTATTCCATAGAAAAATGTAATGATGCTTTTTTATCGTTTGTGTGTGTGTGTGTATGTTTATGTGTAGATGCATACTAGGATATGATCTGTATTGTAGTTTCTCCTAGGAAATAATGAACAGAATTTTGCCTTTACATTTCAGTTTCCTAACTTTTGCCCTTGGCGAAACTTGATTCCTTTTTAGATTTATTGAATGAGTAAATGTGTCAGTGATTCTTACATTAGGGATGTGGATATATGATCTTGGTTGGCTGTGGCTGCTGTTGTGTGACCTATTAACTAGCAGAGTTGTGTGTTCCACCTGTGTGATATCCTTTGTCTAAGAGTCATATCTTTAAGATGGTGTATTGCATCTATTATGTTTTTTAGGAGTAAATTGTTTTCTGTTTTAAAATCATTCTTAGCATATGACGAAATATAGAGCTCTTTAGGTCTTCTATTTTACAAATGAGTAAATCAAGATCCAGGGAGGCAGAGTAATTAGATTCTATAGCATTTGTTATTGCCAAAATCTAGACAGACTTTTATCTATATTTCAAAGACATCCCAGCCCCTCCAGACAGTGCTTTTCCCCTGATAAACCTACTGCCTTTTTATTTGATTCTGTTTTTGTGTGTTCTTCAAATTTACTTTTATTTACCTGGGTTCTTATCTTCTTCAGTTTTCTGTAAGTGTAATAGGTATTCATTTCTTACTCATTCAGTGTTCTAGGAATAACTGTTATGATCAGATCATTTCTAGGTAGTGAACATAACAAATATATCAACAGGATGGATTTCTGATTCTTAATGGTCTTCTGGTCCTATGGAGGAGATTACCTCTTAAGTGGTTTCATGGGTGATAAAATAGAGATACATGCTAAGTGTATGGAAGCACTAAAAGTGGAGGAGGGTAATATTACTTGTCTTCGGCATGTGTCAAATCTTACGTAATGTGAATTTTTATATTATAATTTCATTTTTTAATGACTAAATTCAAGGATCTTATGGATGGGTCGGTCATAGTTTATCTGTGAAATTTATAAAGAAGCCAGTGTAAAGTTGTTTTGAGTCCAGGAAACAGTTAATGGAAAAACTTGGTGCCATATTATGTGTTGACCTGGCTAAGTATGTTACAGGCCAATTTCTTATAATTTGTTTGTCAAAAAAATATAGGAATATCATGTTCTCTGTGACAGCCTATCACCTAGCAATGTGTTACAAGTTAGAAGAGTAATAGCTATATACTTAGATGAAAATCTTGAGCTGTATGTGATCATTTTACATTAATTCATGTCTTTAATTATCTTCTTGGGCCTTATTTATTGAAAGTCCAGGACATTGTCAGAGGTCTCATAAGCTGTGTTTCTGTATAGTATGTTTGGAGAACTGTGTCTAGCTCTTTTGATGACTGCTCGGGTTGAATTGTATGTGGATATTTTTTGCCTTTTAAAAAATACTTGATAAAGTTGATTTGCAATGACTCTGATATGACTTTGAATTCTGATACACACGAAAACTATATTGCTTATCCTCATAGTAGTTATCCAAATACTCATAGTTCTATTTGTCATGTTATATTACTGATATATGTTTTGGTAGAATCAACAAGTTAGAGTTATTGAAAAAGATATTTTCTGATTTTTATTTTCTGCAAAGATCCTCTTTATTCTGTTTTGCAATGGAGAACTGCTCTGTACTGTGATTCCAGGAACTTCTGGCTAACTATATTGCTCAATAATAAAGGAGGCCAGAAGAAATCCTGCCAGTACTTTCTTAGGGATGAATGACATTCCAAGATAGTGTAGCTGTTATTTTTCTCATCCTTGCAAGTGCTAATAGTAGTATTATCTTTCAAATTCTGACATTTCTGTATGCTTCAGCACTTCTTTATTAACTAAGGCTGTGATTGCCCTGTAGGCTATCATTTTAGTGAAGACATTTGCCATCAAAAATAATCCTGTGGCTTTTGACATCCAAGAGTTTGCTCTCTCAGTATGCTGTCCAACTGGAACACTTACTTTTGCAAGCCCAACTGGAACACCTACTTTTAAAACTTTGGGGGCAGATGTTCAGTAAGGGCATGTGTTTATAGAAAGAGAATGTCAGTGTAACTTCAGCTGTGTATTCATATAGCCATAGATGGAGTCTTATATTCTAACTTGTAAGTTCTTAAAAGTTGATGCAAAAAGTTCATCAGTATTTCTCATAGGGAATATTTTAGGGCAGTGTAAGTGATTTTATAGTAACCAGCAATTTTATCTTAACTTAATTATGGCTTTCTTCTAATTCTTGATGATTAAAAGACCATCCAGAATTTTTTGAGATCTGTTTCTAGTATCTGAAATGATGGAGCAACTTTGGTTCTGCCCTATGCCAATAAAATGTTTTTAATTCACTAAAATTGCTGAAAATGTGTGCCAATAGCTATCAAAACTTGTATTTAATTGTGTAAAGACTTTTCAACATACATTTAAAATAGTTGCTCTTTCTGAGGACACTTAAAATTTTGGGGAGCCTTCTGTTTGGAAAGCATTTGCCACAGTAGTAAGATCAAACACAGGAACTGTGTGTAATGTGTTTCTGTTGTTTTTCCTTTAATAGCCTCTTCATATTGATATTACTAGGGACTTAGTAATGATCTTAAGAGTTTCTCTTACTGATTTGTGATTCAATTGTTCTCAACATATGTGTAACACTTCTGTGTATGTTAGTATTTGTCAGTTCAGTTTCCCAAGAACGTTTAATAAGAATTCACTGGATGCTTTGCTACCCATATTTTTGGCTCTGTTCTGTCAACCTCTGGATTTATTATTGCTTGTATGCTGTAGAAATGTATACATCAAATTATTAGCATATTGAAAACATAATAAAATGCATAATTTAAAGGAGTTGATGAAATATTTCAATGTAATATCTGTGGTGAATTTTCAGCCATTTCCATGTGCACTATTCTCACTGAAACTTTTCCAAGGTTATGTGATAAACAGTCTTAAGGAATACTGGAATACTTCCAGGCAAACACAACAGTAGGGTAATTAAAAAGATGTGCTGGTTGATTGTTCTGATGAAGCTGTGTGACTGCAGTAACTAATCTATTATCTAGAATTCTGTGGTGAGATACCTCACAATAGTTTCTATTCAGAGGGTGAAGTAATTCACCCTGTGTTTATAGTTTGTCTTAACCAACAGACTTTCTAGTTCGTTCATATATAAAGTTCTGTGATATTTAGAACAGTAGCTTTGAGATGACTACATCACAATCACCTACTGTGCTTTATAAAAAAGATATGCCTCGGTCCTAATTCTGGAAATTTTGTTTCTGTTGATCTGGGTAGGGACCTGGAAATGTGTTTTTTAAGGTGTTCCAATTGATTCTGATACACATTCAAATTTGGAAAACATACTTTCAGAACATAGTATTTGGAAAACATTAGAAAAACATACTTTCAGAACAAAAGTACAATTGTTCTTTTAAAAAAACACACAAAAAATGTCAAAATGAACAACTTTAACAAAATAGGTTAGAAATATTTTTGACTTAAGAGGGTAGCAAAAAGTATTTTAATATAAAAAATGATTAATTTTTTTTTTTATTGTTTGGGATTCATTGAGGGTACAAAGAATTAGGTTACAGTGATTGTGTTTGTTAGGTAAAGTCTCTCTTACAATTGTGTCCTGCCCCCAAGAGGTGTGCTATACACTGTGAACCCTCTAACCCCGCCTTCTTCCCCTCTCCCCACTCCCTCACTCTCCTACCCCCCACCATGTATTGGCTCATCTACTGCCTTCAGATTAGAATTGAGTACATTGGGGTTTTGCTTCTCCATTCTTGTGATGTGTTCTACCTCCATCCAGGTTAATGCAAAAGATGTAAAGTCTCCATCTCTTTTAATGGCTGAATAATATTCCACGGTATACATATACCACAGTTTGTTAATCCATTCCTGGGTTAGTGGACATTTAGGTTGTTTCCATATTTTGGCGATTATAAATTGAGATGTGACAAACTGTCTAGTGCAAATGTCCTTATCATAAAAGGATTTTTTTTTTTCTTCTGGGTGGATGAATGGGATTGCAGGACCAAATGGGAGGTCTTAATTGAGTTCTTTGAGGATTCTCCATATTTCTTTCCAAAGTGGTTGTATTAGTTTGCAGTTCCAAAAAACGTTTAATTCTTGACCTTTTAGAATTGTTAAACTTGGAGATAGTTTTCCAAGGGATATGGAGCTGGCCTTATGGGAATATTTTTAATAGAATAATTTCTAATCTTTTTGATAGAGTTTAGAGTAGATTCTTCAGTTGCTTTGAAAAACTAACTTTTGTGCCAACTACAGTCAGTCAGAAGTTAATTGCTTAAAGTGTGCTGTACTGAGCAGGACTCTTCTTGGTCCCCACATGTGAGGTGGTGTAGAGGAGGAGAGAGGCTAAGAAGAGTAGCTAATTTATATTATCTGCCAGGTATTTGCTTGTTCAGGAGTTTTTATACAAAGGATTACCTTGTCTTTTCTAAGCTATAATTCCTGTTTTGGATGTTCATGTAACTAGTATTATTTTAAAAATACATACCTGACTCAGATAAGGAAACTTATAAAGAATTGGTGATGGTTATACATAATTTTCTAGAGAGTTGTTGCAAAAATACCCTTCTAGAATGAATTCTTTAGATTTTTGATTTGTTAGAGTATTTTTAGATTAATTCAGCACAGTTTTCCCTGTGATGCATAGTAACTTTGGCTGTGTACAAAAATAGTGGCAGCTCCATACATTTATATTTAGTTCTGTATTTATGTTCTAGGTACTGGGGACACACAGATGGAATTAAGCAAGGCTCTTGCCCTAGAAAACGTATTGTCTTTGAAAACAGGCAAGTAAATAAGCATTTGTAATACATTAAGATAAATCTCATGGCAGAAATAAACCGAAGGTTTTGAGAGAGCTTAAAGGAAGGAGCTAAGTTTTGAGGAAAAAGTAAGAAATTGAGCCATGACATTTCAGGAAGAGGCAGTATTATGCAAGAGTATAAAGACATGAAAACAGTGTATTCGGAGATTATAAATCAAATGACTGGAGTGTGGAAAGAATAGGTGGGAGAAATAGATGCTTGAAATGTAGGTAGAGGACAGATGGACAGCGCTAAGATGTTCTAGGCTCTCATTCTGTTAACATTTGTATTGAAGATCTGAAGCAGGCGAGCCACATGATTAGATTTACCAGCAAGGTGAAAGAAGACGCTTGAAGAATGGTAAGATGGGAGAATTAGCAAACTACCTGTCATAACCCGGGAAGAACATGGGAGGTACCAAAACTAAGCTAGTGCTGGCCTGGGAGGCTGAAATCTGAGAGGTTCGGTAGGTATGCCAGGCAGGTTTTCAAAGATGGTACGTAAGGTTGGAGGAAAAAAGCAAAGGACGTGACAGTGATTCTGAGCCTGGAGTCCATGCTTAAATTTCAGAGAGTTTAATGAATTCTCTAAAATCTTATCTAAACATTCTTCAACTGTGTTCATGCATATTTTTCTGGGGAGAGTTGTTCAGCTGTGTGTATGTACATTTTTTCTGGGGGGAGAGCCATAGCTTTGATCATGTTCTCAAACAAGTAAAAATACACTAGTTTAATGTTACTTTCGGGTTTTAATTTGGACACTTAGGTGGATGTTGGTGTTAACTGAGATATAGGTGATAATATGATAAAGTAGGAGAAGGAAAAGTAAAATAATTGATAGACAAAATATCCTTACCTTTAGGGATACCTAAAGGAGTCAACATTCAACTTTTTTTTTTTTTTTTTTTGAGACTGAGTCTCATTAGTTGCCCTGGACTTGAGCATCTTGGTGTCATAGCTCATAGCAACCTAAAACTCTAAGGCTCAAGCGGCTCAAGCGATCTTCTTACCTCAGCCTCCCAAGTATCTGGGACTATAGGTGCCTGCCACATTGCCCAGCCATGTTTAGACATGGGATCTTGCTCTTGCAACTCCTGAACTCAAACAATCCACCCGCTTCTGCCTCCCAGAGTGCTGGATTACAGGCTTGAGCCACTGCTCCTAGCCGATAATTCAGCTTTTAAAACGAGTTCATTTTCTTTTTTTTCTTACTTTGTGGCCCTCACTAGAGTACTGTGGAATCATAGCTCACAGCAACCTCCACCAACCCCTGGGTCCTTGGGTTTAAGTGATTCTCTAGCCTCAGCCTCCCAAGTAGCTGGGATTACAGGCGCCTGCCAGAATGCCCAGCAGTTACTTGGTGGAGACGGGTTCTCACTCTGGCTTATATGCTGGTCTCAAACCTCTAAGCTCAGGGCAATCCATCCACCTTGGCCTCCCAGGGTTCTAGGATTACAGGCGTGAGCCACCATGCCCGGCCTTAAAACGAGTTCAAAGACTATTTTTTTTGCTTTTGTTATCATTATGTCTTAAGAAAATATATTGTATTTGAAAATAGAAGCCAGCAGAATTATTTATTTATTTATTTAGAAAACACTGTTGTCTAGGCTAAAATACAGTGATATGATTGTAGCTCACTGCAGCCTTGAACTACTGGGCTATGTGATTTTCTTGCCTGGGTCTCCTGAGTAGCCTGGACTATAGGCACACACCACCACGCTCAATTAAGTTTTCATCTTTTATTTTTTGTAGAGACAGGATTTTGCTGTATTGCCCAGGTTGGCCTTGAACTCCTGGCTTAAGCAATTCTTCCTGCCCGGACCTCCTAGACTGTTGGGATTATAGCCATGAGCCATCCAGCCTGAAATAAGCAAAATTTCATCTCTGGACTCTTGATAGTTAAAATTTTTATTTTGGAGCAGATTGAATAAATAAGGCTGAAATCATTCTATTATTTATTTTTCAGTTTTTAAAGCTTTTTAAATTTAAGGACATGATGATAGAAATATTTAAAATTGCTTATTTCAGCCAGGCTTTAACATTGAAATTCAGTAGAATGCAGGGTCAAGAGTGTTATGTGTGGGTAGGATATACCTTGTACTAGGTGTCAAGTTAGTTAAAGAGGATGCGGCCTAATTTTTTATATAAGAACACTAGTAGATTAGCTTTAAAGGTACGTTTGCAGTTTTCTGGTAAACTTGGGCTATTTCTTGCCATTCCATTAAGACAATTGGAGGAAGGAAAATGTTGAGGATTTGGTCTCCTGATGGGGCATTTGCACACAGGCCTCAGGCTGCTGGTTGTCCACAAGTGTTTTGATTGTACTTCCTTAGCTGTGTTCCCATAGTCTTTTCATTTAACTTCCCCTTTCAGTTCTTCTCAGATGCAGTATAGCAGGTTTTAAATCTTTTAGAATTATATATTGAGAATAAACTTTGTGCAGTGACTTAAGATTTTACATCAAGGCAAGGCTATATTTTTATCTAGGCAAGGCTGTTTTGGTATATTTTTCCCCACGCTCTGTCTTTTCAGATTGAATTACTGATTTTTCCCCTTTGTTTTGTTTGTTGTGGTTTTGATGTTTTTTTTCCTTTCAGCTAAAGGAGCAGCCCAGTGGTTTTCAAGAAGTGCTAAAGTGCACTGACTGTCTCATGATGACTGGTGCCTCAGGGAGGGTCATGATTCCTGGATACAGGATCGACCTGATCCTGGATGTCACTTCAAGCAGTCAGAACGTGGGGAAAAGCCTTGTCTAATGGCTAGCCTTCCTCAAAACTCTGTTGCTAAGTCATCTCGGAAGGCCTCAGAAAAAGCCTTAAAGGTGAGCAGAGTAGAGTGTAGTTCTCTCTGGGGGCTGTGACTATTTGTTGGAGAATCTGACTCAACATAGAATAATAACCCTGACCTGATAAATCCAGGTTCAATTGGTGAATTAAGGTGGAGCTTATAAATTTGCTGCTGCTGCTGCTGCTGATCAGACCCCAACTTTTAGTTTAATTAGAAACTACCTTTTTTCTAAACTTAAGATCTATAAAGAAAGGAATTTTGTATTTTCTGTGCTCTTCAGAGCCTTAGGTTAGTATCTGTTGTTTTAAACAGAAATAGCCTTGCTATCATAACTGAAAAATACTTCGGTTCCAAAATTACAGATACATTTTTTTTTTTAATTTAGCTAGAAAGATACTGTTAGTTTGTGTATTTATTATATGCCAATTATTTATCTGGCATTTGAGCTTTAGGGGTTAGAAGGACGAGTTTGCATTTGATTTGTCTATCATAATAAACTTCTATCAATATAGCTACTTTTGAAGCAATTTGAATTTATGTAGTTCATTTTTTATTGCATTCAACTTAAAGGATGTTAGTACTACCTGCGTCGTTTTAAATAACATTTTTGGCACCATGAAAAGATTCTTTAAAGATATTTTGAGTTTTTCAGTTTGGAAAAGTTTAGTTCTAGGCCTCTTTCTCTTATTTGGAGTACTAACAGAACTTTAGTCATTCATGGAATAACCTTGATTGCTAAATATAAATGAACCTTAAAGCATGTCCTAACACTTAACTATTTTTTTTAATTGAGCCATTTATATTAGTAAAAATATAATATGGGACATGTACCATCCCCAATGTATGTACCTTTTTAAAATTTAGATACTATATATTATTACTATATTCATATTTTATTAGAAAACATATACAAAAATAGAAATTTTAAAGGTGAGATGAAAGAACTTGACATAAAAAAAGTTCTGTTATTGTCTTTCTGCATAACATGGATTATGATGTATACCAGGGGCTGGCAAATTTTTTTCTTTAACGGGCCAGATAATAAACATTTTGGTCTTTGCAGCCCATGTGATCTCTCTTTGAAGTACCCAACTCTGCTGTTGGAGGGCAAGGCCTGTAGATAACACTTGAAGTGATGGGTACAACTATTCAGAATACAGTTCTGTTTATGGAAGCAGCTGTGGGGCTGGGTTTGGCTCTGGCTGCTGGAGTATACCCTGTTTTGTTGAACACTGCCCCCCAGACCTTACAGTTGTGTCGTGCTACTTCTGTTAGGTATCATATCAGTTTTGGAGTGGACTTTATTCAGTTGATCTTCCTTAATGAAATAGGCAGAACACCAGTAGTCAGAAAGTAATCAGTTCAATGGCACAGATACTTCCTGAACAGCAGTGAAGCATGGGTCCTGAGTTTAGTAAGAGAGATAAAGTAATGACATGGTGTAAGAAGTAAAATGATTAAGGCACAAGTTGGTAAAATGGTACAGTTGAGAAAGTGAGGCAGGAGAAGGTTCTGGAAAATGTCTAGGCGTAAATTTTGAAAGATTAATTCAAGTTTGGGAAGTAGGTGAGTACAGAGGCGTAAAGGTGACAGACCAGAGCTTGGGGAAATCATATGTACTTCATTATTGTCAGTTGGCAAAGTGTTCGAGAAACATGCAGCTGGAAAAAGACTGAGAGCTTGTACTTTGCCATATAGGTTGATGGAGGAAACACTGAAGAAATTTTAGTAGGGGGGAAAGTGATCAGATTTGCATTTTAGAGAGATGGTGGAATTAGTATGGAGGGTATTCAGGGTGCAGATATTTTTTTGATACGTCATCTATTGTTACCTCCTTGTAAAAGGACACAGGTGTTTGTGAGTTGATTTATACCAGACATTAAATAAGGGAACTTGGAATGCTATTTAGCAATAAAAAGGAATGAATTGCTTTAATGCTTCAATATGGATGAACCTCAAAAACGTACAAGATGCAGAAGCCCACATACTGATGATTTCATTTATATGGACTGTCTGTAAAGTATATCAGTTACTGTGTGGAGGTAGTTAGGGGACTGACTGCAGATGGCACAAGAGATCTTTTTAGGGTGTTGGAAATACTCTAAAATTGCATGGTGGTCATGACTGTATAATTCGTGTGTTTACTAAAATTTGTTGGACATTTAAAATGGATTAATTCTATGGTAGATAGTTATACCTTAGTAAAGTTGTTAAAAAATTAGACTTTACCTTTGCAATTTGTTGGAGTAAAACTTTGTTTAAAGAAAGTATTTCCATATTGCTGGTTGCCAAGAAATTGCTCTTTCCTCTGAGCAAATATTGACCTTAAACTACTAGAACTGGAAGAAGTTTTGTTACTGTTTTTTAAAAGCACATGAAGGGTATGCGTCCTAAGGAGTGTGACTCTGGGAGCTACATTTAATACATGTAAATAATCAGGTTATTGTTACATTTTATAGAGTTCACCTTGCCTTTAATAATTTCTTAATTTTTCTTTCTTTATTAATAAGGAGGAACTTAGTCAGTGTTTATATTGGATAATAGTTGTTAAAGTTAGAAATACTCCAAGGGAAATGTCTTCTTTTTTCCCCCAGAAATAATTACTAAAGAATGAACCTAAAATATGATGCCTTTAAATTTAGAAATTGGTTCCTCGTAATCTTAACAGTCACAAAAAATGAATAGAAAGAATATAAAATAACTGAAAAATGGTTAATCTAATAAATATGTATTAAGGGCCTAGTATGTGCTAGACACTGTTTCTTGGAAAGACATCATGAAGGATTCTTACGATACAATTTGTTTTATTCCTGCATGTCAAAATAATGTATGAAGTTAAGCTTAATCATTAAGAAAATATTTATAAACTTAATTGTGTAACTTTTTATTATTTACAGAGTAATTTGATATCTCAGTATGTCAGAGGCACAGCTGGGACTTGACCATTGCTATTTTCCTTCTTACTTCAAGTCCATTGCTCTTTGCAGTCTTTTCCAAAACAAAACAAAGCAGTATTCTGCTGCGTCAGGTAGTTATATAGATTAATGGAATAAACTTCAGTCCCGAAATAAACCCATACATGTGGTCAGTTGATTTTTGAAAAGGGAGTCAAGATAGTTTAGTGAGAATAATTTTTTTAGCAAACAGTACTGGGATAACAATATTCACGTGCAAGAGAATGAAATCAAACACCTTGGCACCTTATACAGAAATTAGATCAAAATTGCTCAAAGACCTAAATGTAAGAGCTAAAACTCTTAAAAACTCTCAGAAGAAAACATAGGCATAGATCTGCATGTCCTATGATTAGGCAAGTTGTAGACATGACACCAAAAGCACAACCAAAGAAAAAAAGATGTGGTGTATGTTTGCCATGGGTACTCTGCAGCCATAAAAGAGGGGGGACCTTAGGTCTTTTGTATTCGCCTGGACAGAGTTTGAGAACATTCTCTGAAGTAAATTATCACAAGAATGGACAAGCAAGTATCTAACATATTCGGTACTAATATGAAGCTAGTAGACTATATATAAATATAATACATGCCCACAAAAGGGAGGGGGACTGGTGTGCTCCCACCCAGTGGGCATAATGTAAGGGTATACGGCACACCTCCTGGGGAAGGGGCACAACTACAACAGGGACCTTACCTAACAAATGCAAACGTTGTAACTAATTGTACCCTCATATTAATCTGAAGTAAAAAAATTAAAAGAAAAATAAATTGGACTCAAAAACGTTTGTGGTTTGAAGGATACTGTCAAGAAAATGAAAAGATAGTAACAAAATGAGAAGTATTTGCAAATCATTTATCTTTTAAGGGCCTCATATCCAGATTATAAAGAACTAGTACAACACAAAAATAAAAAGACAAATAATCTAATAATAAAATGGTAAAGGATTTCCTTAGTTATTTCCAAAGAAGATATACTGAAATAATTTAGGGGACCTGGAAAAATAGAGTTGGACCCCCACTTAGGTTAATTAATTGGTAATTTATTTTACCTGCTGCAGGGGCTGCTGCTCCGAGAGACAGTCAGCACCCGGTGAGAGTGTGAGTTACCTTTTATAGGCTTTGTGTAAGCATATTACAGAAGTGAAGTGTGGCTGGTTAAGGGGGCGTTACAACTCAGGTAGTCATAGATACAGCAATGGAACAATAATTAATACAGTTTCAGTTGACAGTGGATACATTTCATATCACAATGGTTATGGTTATACGACAGTAATTAATCAAGTCTCAGTGAGTTTTCCACCATTGTTCATCTACTGAGAACTTGGGGGTTTTGTGAAACTTGGGGCTTTTTTTTTCTTGTACCTGAAGCTTGTTCTTGGCAACCCTAGGGGGAAGAAAGGGGCCTGGGAACAGTGGCGGGAAGCACGTTCTCGGCCACCCTGGGGAGAGGAGGGACTTGTCTTGTTCCTGGAGTCGACTCTGAGGGGAAAAGGGAGGAAGAGGGAAATGGGCTGGAGGGGCGGGGGGAACAGGTGAGGGCGGTGGTGGCAGGGGAAAGAGGGCTGGGTTACAACAATACAGATAGCCAATAAACACATGAAAAGATACTCAGGGCGTCTTTAGTCATAAAAGATCATTAGGGAAATGCAAACAACCACAATGAAATACTGCTTAACACCCACACAATGGCTATTGTAGAAGGACAGGGAGTAACAAATGTTAGTCAGAATGTGGAAAAAGTAGACCCCTCATTCACTGCTAGTTGGAATGTAAAATGATCTAGCTGCTTGGAAAATAGTTCGGCTGTTCCTCAAAAAGTTAAAGATAGTTGCCTTATGACCCAATAATCCCACTCCAGGATATATGCCTAAGAGAAATGAAAATATCTCCATAAATGTCAGAGCAGTATTGTTTATAATAGTGAAAAGGTAGAAACAACCCCGAAGTCTGTCGCCAGCTGAGTGGATAAACAAAATGTGGTATATCCATACAGTGGAGTATATTCAGCCTTAAAAAGGAGTGAAGTTCTAACACGTGCTGCTACATGGGTGAACCTTGGAAACAGGCCAAGTGAAAGAAGCTAGCTGTGAAAGGCCACTCCCTCAGGATTCCACAGATAGGAAGTGTCCAGAATAGATAAATCCCTGGAAACAGACGTGATTGCCAGAGACTTGGGCGGGTGGGATGTCAGTACCTATGGCCTTTCCTTTTCAGGTGAGGAAATGTTCCAAAGTTAGACAAAGGGGTGCCTTCACAACCCTGCCTCCCTGGTTTAGCTGCTCTCAAAGAAATGAAACAAATGGAAAAACTCGTATTTACTCCCACACACTCTACTGTCCTTTCTGGTAACTGTCCTCCTTTCCTTTTGTAGTGTATGTAGAGTTCATTTCTGATAACCTCCTCAACTGCCCTACCTTCCTTCATCTATTACAGGCTGGTTTTTGAATCTATCTTTCTTAATAAGGTCACTAATAACTTACTATCTTCAAAATTAAAATTTGCTTTTTATTTTTATCATTCATCATGTTTGCCAGCACTATTGGACATTCTTTCCTTTATTTTTAAAACATTTTATTTATTTTTAGAGACACAGTCGCCTTTATTGCCCAGGCTAGAGTGCAGTGACATGATCATATCTCACTGCAGCCTCTAATTCTTGGGCTCAGGGATCCTCCTGCCATAGCATCCCAAGTAACTGGGACTGCAGGTGTATCTCACCACACCTCGCTAACTTGTTTTTATTTTTATTTTTCATTTATTTATTTTTTTTGAGACAGAGTCTCACTTTGTCCACTCTGGGTAGAGTGCGGTGGTGTCACAGCTTACAGCAGCATCAGACTCTTTGGCTTATGTGATTTCTCTTGCCTCAGCCTCCTAAGTATCTGGGACTATAGGCGCCCTCCACAATGTCTGGCTATTTTTTTTTAGAGAAGGGGTCTGGCTTTTGCTTGGGCTGGTCTCGAGTTCTTGAGTTCAGGCAACCCACCCACCTTGGCCTCCCAGAGTGCTGAGATTATAGGCGTGAGCCACTGTGCCCAGCTGGTTATTTTTTAAATGTAAACATGACTTCTTGCTCTGTTGCTCAGGCTGAGTGATCCTCCTGTCTTAGCCTTCCAAAAGCTAGGATTACAGACATAAGCCACCATGTCTGGCCTGAACATTCTTACTTAGCTTCTCTCAACTTTGTTTACACTCTTTCCTTTGGCTTCCTCCCGCCTCTCCCCTCCTACTCTGTAGCCCTGGGTATGGTGCTGTGGTGTCGCAGCTCCCAGCAACCTCAAACTCCTGGGTTCAAGTAATCCCCTTTCCTCAGCCTCCCAAGTAGCTGAGACTACAAGTGCCCACCACCGTGCCTCTAGTTAGTTTTTCTATTTTCAGTACAGACAGGGTTTTGCTCTTGCTCAGGCTGGTCTTGAACTTCTGAGCCAGGCAGTCCACTTGCCTTGGCCTCCCAGAGTGCTGGGTCACAGGTGTGAGCCACTGTGCCCGCTGCTGCCTTGGCTTTATGTTTGTTGTAATGCCCAGCCTTGACCTTAGCATATTTGCCTGTCCCTAAGTGTTGCTCGTTCAATCTTAGATTTTCTTGCCTTTTTACTGATAAACTCTTGGGTAATTTCGTTAATTCCCATAACTTCATCCATCGGTATGCATGGACTTCCATCTATAAGCAGATTCTCTAGATTTGTTTTGTTAGTAGTCGTTGTCTTGCTTGTTGAATTTTGATGCTATTTAGGAATTCTCTCCTTTCCTCTTTTTCCTACCTTGGAAATACTATTTTCCATAACAGGGTATAAAAGGTTTATGATTTGATTGCACCTTTTTTGTGTGTGGTTTCTTTACTTGTGTTTTATCAACACTGAACAGTCCCTGTTGTATCTTGAGTACATGGTTTTCTGTCAGTTACTGATGCCTGCTCCATAATTCTGGGTTGTTTGCTTATGGTTTCTCCTCAAACCACTCATTTATTTGTTGAGACACTGCTCATGTGACAACTTCTGCATAGCTTTTAAGTGTTCCATTGTGTCTTCTCTGCACTTTGAGGGCTTAGTTCTTGTTACTGTCACAACAGTTTTTATATTAATTATGTTACTTGTTTACTTACTACTGCTGGACTTCGAGTTCCAGGACAGAAAACTCTATTTACTATGCTTCTTTGAGTTCTTGGAGATAACCCTTTCATGAAAGCTTTTTTAATTTTGTTTTTGAGACAGAGTCTCACTTTGTCACCCTCTGTAGAGTAAGTACTGTGGCATCGTAACTCACAGCAACCTCAAACTCCTGAGCTCAAGTGATCCTCTTGTCTCAGCCTCTCAAGTAGCTGGGACTATAAGTGCCCGCCACAGCACCCAGCTATTTTTAAAGACAAGGTCTCACTCTTGCTCAGGCAGTCCACCTGCCTCGGCCTCCCAGAGTGCTAGGATTACAAGCATGAGCCACAGTGCCTGGCCTGTAAACACTTTAGAGTGGAAAATAAATGATGTTTCCTGGATTGACCAAATAGGATGTGTCGTAGAGTGCTTTGAGCCCATTGAAGTCATGTTATTTGAATACTAAGAAAGGTTAAGCATTTAAAGTTTTTAAAAAATTTTTTTTCGTAGTTTAATTGCTCTATGCATTTATTGTCTATTATTAATGCAGAAAGGAGATCAAAAGCTTGTAAACACTACACAGTTACACAAGATGCATTACAGGGAAAAAAGTGACTGAGAAGGATCAGCAGCATCAATATCCTGGGGTCTGGGAGTATGTGTTCCTGGTGGAGGGAGTCTCATTCCTGGAGGGGTACACTTAGGTGATGTCCCTTAAGCAAGGAGAAGCCCAATTAGTGGGTGCGTGAGTGGTCTTATGCCAGGTGGAGGAGCCCTGACGCTTGGAGGTGGTGTTGCTCTGCCTACAGGTGGTGGGGGGTGTCCCTTGTCACAGTGGGTACTGGATTGGGGCTCCAGCAGTGCTGGCAGTAGCAGCAATAGGAGCAGCTGCTACAGTGCCTCTTCTCTGTGGAGTCATTACCTGCTGGCACAGTCCCCAGCTCTCCAGACCCAGCCTGCTAATCCCTCCCTCCGCAGGAGCCTGTGGAATTGGTACACCAGCTGGTCCTTCTCTGCCACTGCCCTACCAGCTCCAGGGCCTCCTGCAGCTCCAACAAATGGTACTGAGCAATGCCAGTATCTTTAAGGGTGGTCCCTCCACAGTCCAGGAACCAGGTTCTCCTCATGCAGCAACCCCAGACTGAAATCTGCTTCTCTTCACGCTTTGGCTGCTTCTCATTCTTTGGCTTGATCCTCCTGAAGTCATGACAGTCACAGGGGATCAAATCCCTGTTTGTCAGAAGCCTGAAAACTGCCGGAGGTCTGGCGTCTCCTGTGACGCTTCTCATTCTGTAGTCAGTGTGCTGCAGCGTCTTGCTGCTCTGACTATAGTCCTCATTGCTTGCTATTATGCCACATCTGATGTCCACAGTGAGAAGTTTTCTTTTTTTAATTTAAAAAAATTTGTTTTTACAGTTAAAATTTCTTGACCTTTAAGACCGAAGAGAAGGCTATAGATTAAGGTATGACACAAGTTCTGCTAGAAAATATGCAAACTGGGCATGAAGCTTCAAACCGTAGGTAGAGCCTGATTCTTGTTTGGAATCAGCTTCCTCGCTGTTCCAAAACTGCTTTCACCACCTCTAGATATCTTGGCTGTGTCTCCATCAGCCTGGAAATTCACCATGGGCTCTTTGCCCTTGCTGAGGACGTCTTGGGTACAGTGGACACTGGTGCTCTTGGTTGGTCATTGAGGCCCCTCTTTTGCATCTGACCTGGACGTCCACCCCTGGCATGTGCTGCTCTGCAGTCTGTCTCAGGTGTCAGAGATCCCTTGCTCTTCCGTCACTCAGGCTGAGGCCTCAGGCATCTCCAGCAGCAACTGGCTCTCTGTGCAGGACTCAGTCTTCTCCACCCATGTATGTGTTTAAAAACATTTTTAATTAACGTTGGATTCTTTTCAGACTATTGCCTTTGACACTACCTGTTTTTGAGGGAGAGGGGGTGAGCTGTCCACTATCTCTTGTAACTTCTCTGAGCGCCATCATATAATTCTGTTGCTTCATTTACTATCCATAGGCTGATAACTCACAAAGCCTTCGGATTTTCCCATCATTTTATTTTTGTGTAACCCAGCTGTGGTACTGGATATTTTTTCCTTTGATATTTTGATACCTCAAACTCAACACATGCAAACTTTGCCATCTTCTTTGTGGGAGTAACGGTCATCGAGTTGCCATAGCTAAATAACCTTGACTTCTCTTTCTGACTCAGATACATCATCTGCCACTTAAACCTGTTGCTTTTACTTCTGAATATCTTTTATTTTTTTTTTTTTAGACGGAGCCTCAAGCTGTCCCCCTGGGTAGAGTGCCATGGCATCATAGCTCACAACCACCTCCAACTCCTGGGCTTAAGTGAGTCTCCTGCCTCAGCCTCCCGAGTAGCTGGGACTACAGGCGCCCACCACAACACCCGGCCATTTTTTGGTTGCAGCCATCATTGTTTGGCAGGCCTGGGCTGGGGATTCAAACCTACCACCTTAGGTGTTTGTAGCTGGTGCCTTAGCTGCTTGAGCCACAGGCGCCGAGCCCTGAATATCTTTTAAATATGTTTCATTCTGAAAATTATAATATTTTTAGTTAACATACTTTTTAAAATTGTAAAATAGGATGGCACTTGTGGCTCAGTGAGTAGGGCACTAGCCCCATATACCGATAGTGGCAGGTTCCAACCCAGACACGGCCAAACTGCAACAAAAAAATAGCTAGGCGTTGTGGCAGGTGCCTGTAGTCCCAGTTACTCGGGAGGCTGAGACAAGAGAATCACCTAAGCCCGAGAGCTGGAGGTTGCTGTGAGCTGTGACGCCATGGCACTCTACCGTGGGTGATTAAAGTGAGACTCTGTGTTTAAAAATAAATAAATAAATAAATAGTAAAATAATTTTAAAAATTAAATACGCTATTAGGATTGTAGGTAGATCATATAATTTGATCATGTAAATGCAACATTTTGAAAATTAAAGGAGACATTACTAAGAATTAACACTGAGATTATCCTTGAGAAATGGGGATGAATGGTTACAGCCTACTTTTATGCGAAATAGCAGACATTTATCTATTCTTCACCACCCTTAATTTCTGCTTTTAACCTTTTTACTTGTTTTGACTTCCTGTTTCAAGAAATCACTATTAAAATGCTCCAGCGTTATTGCACAGTGTTCGTTGATCTCCTGGTAGAGATGAGGAATCAACTTTCTTCCACTGCTCTTTCCCATTTTCCTGTTGTAATTATGTAAAAATTTGATTGCTTCAGTATATTGTATTTTTCATTTCATTTTATTTTTTTCTAAGAAAATTATGTAGCTGTCACTACTGAAAACCTTTCCCTAAAATAAGAGAATGCCTCTCTATATAGTCAAATAGATGATAAGGGAATTCATCAGTTCCATTTTTTTTTTTTTTTTTTTTTTGTCTCAGATACATCTCTTTTGGTGATCTCCAAGGACCTGCTCCAGTCTGCAGGATTGTTCTGTAGGCCTGTGGAGAGTAATCTTACCGGGATTTCTCTACAAATAATCATAGGGATTCCTTCTACTTCTCTCTTCTGTTGAGTCTCATGTTTTCCTATTTCTTGATTTTTTTTTTTTTCCTTTTTAAATATCCTCCTTTGATGGTTCATACTCTCCAGCAGCTTCCTGAGAAATGATTCATGGAGGTGAATTAAGACATCTGTCCTAGCCTTACACTTGATTGACAATTTGGTTATTGTGTTTGGTTTCTAGTTTGGAAATAGTTCTCCTTCAAGAGGAAGATGTCCCATTGATTTACACCTTCAGGTGTTGGTGTTGAAAAGTCTAATAACCATTCATATTTCTATTAGTGACTTGCAGGTTGCTTTTCTTTTGTATCTTGAAATTTTTAGTTTTCTTTTTACTAGGGATAAAGGAATGATGACCTTTGGTATACTTTTTCATTTATCATGCTGGGCTCCTAGAAGGCCCTTTCAATTTGGAAACTCATATCTTCTAAGTTTCAGAAATGCAGTATTATTTCTTAGTTTTTCCCCCTCCTAGGCCTCTATTATTTCTGGGTATAAGACTTCTGACTTGTTGCTGGTGTTTTTTTATCTCCAACTTCTTTGTTGTTCTTTCTGAGAATTTCCCTTAAACTATGTTCAAGTACTTGGCAGAGTATTAAGGTGCTGTAACAGAGTGCATGGTTCTTTAATTGTGAGTTTTCTAAGCAGCAGATTCTAGGATAGGCAGATCTTGTTCATCTACTTTTCCTTAACTAGATTATTTCAGTTTGGATATCCTTGAATTTCGAATTGTTCTTCTTGGAAGGAGTTAGGAAAAGAACTGGGGGTTGGAGTTGTTGCAGGGTAAAACCTTAGAGAGAGAAAGGAAGTTGAGGGGCTTAATCTTGAATCTTAGAACTATTTCTGTATATATTTAAAAGGAAGAAACTGAAATCTGTCAGAGCCTAGAACAGCTTACACATTTTCTTAGTATTATGTTTTATATTAAGAGTAGGAGAGGCTGTATTATATTTGAAGAATGGGATTTAAGAATACTCTATTTCACCAAAAATGTTAAAATTTTATTTGCCTTTTTTGAAGGTTTTATTATGCTCCCCCCTTCTATATTATCTAAATAAATTTGAATAATTGGGAGTAGAGTGGGATTTGAGTTTGGAGGTGTCAACTTTACCTTTTTTAAATCACAAAGGCATTTAGCATTAGTTTAATTAGAGTAGTGCCACTTTGAATGCATATTTTCTGCAGAAAGAAAAACAAATTGAAAAGCATCTAGTTGAACCTTCAAGGATTTTGAAAAGCTTCTGGCAAGGTAATTCGCTTTAGGATATTGGTTTAGCTGCTTTGATTGGAACAAAAATAATAGTGACGTAAAAAGATGGAAAGCTTTTCCTTTTGCATCAAGGACTAAACTGGGCAATAGTTGGGCAATAAGGTGGTTCTGCTCCAAGCTATCCTTGGGGGCCCCGGGTTCCTTCTGTCTTGTTGCTCTGTCTTTACTCTCATCGGATGCTGGTTTTTATATTCTACAACTAAATTTCAGCCTGTGGGAGCAGTGAATAGTGCAGAAGGCAGACAGCTTCCTGATGTGAACACGTCTTAGCTGTAAGACACAGTGGAAACTAACCTCTGACAGCTTGGCTAGGCCTCCAGTTAAAATGTGGGGGTTTTGCTTAGTGGAAAGAAGTAGAGATTAGATTTGAGGGGCATGTATCTGTTTCTGAAATTAATTACACTTTAAAAGCTGGAAAGCTTTTTTGCCTTTTTTTTTTTTTTTTTTTTTTTGAGACAGAGTTTCACTATGTTGCCCTCTAGAGTGCTGCGGTGTCACAGCTCACAGTAACCTCAAGCTCTTGGGCTCAAGCAATTCTCTTGCCTCTACCTCCCAAGTAGCTGGGACTACAGGCTCCTGCCAAAATGCCTGGCTGTTTTTTTGTTGCAGTTGGCTTTGTTGTTTAGCTGCCCCAGGCCAGGTTTGAACCCGATGTGGCCAGGGCCCTACCTACTGAGCTACAGGCACTGCCCTTTTTTGCTTTCTAGTATGGCAGCTTGTTTGAAGCCTATCTTGTCTGCCTGCCTTAGATCTGAAGTCAGCTCAGGTTCCATGTATTAGGAAGTGATATAGGGAGACCATAACCTGAGTTTTAGAGGCGATCATAACCTTATTGCTTTGAGCTGGCCATTGTTTTCAGGCCTTTTCAGTGCAGAGTTAGGAGATTTTTTTCCTAAAGGAAAGTAAGTCATGAATTCATACTATTATTTCCATTCAGATTTAAGGTACATATTTAAAATGTACAGATTGAAGAATGAATTTATGTCATGAAGACCAAGGTTTGATTCCTGGTACTGCAACTCGCTAGAGATATTAATGTTTTCTTTTTTGTTCCAAGTTTCAATTCCCTCACTTATAAAATAGGGACAATAATTAACTTTTGTCTCTTGATTGTTGTAATGATGAAATGAGATAATACTCAAAAAATTTACTGATTTTATTATGCTCTGTCATAATACAAAAAGGAGAGACTCCTAATTTCTGTAGGAGTTAGGGAAGACTTGCTCTTGAAGGTAACATTTGAGCCATCAGGGATAATTGGGTTTAAGTGGGATGAAGAGGTTTAATTAGAAGAAATATCTGGGCAAAGGACTTACCAGGGCCTGTGATCTGCACCAGTCAAGGCTGAGGCACAGGATTCTATTTTGACCCTTTACAAAAAGAAAGAAACAAATCTTTTTCCATTTAGCATTTGTCATAGTATATAATTAAATAGAAATCTATGTACTTATTTACTTAACTGTCAGCTGTCTGTCCTGCTCCAAGGGCATAATGATCTTCCCGGTGCCAGCCACATGGTAGTCACTTGGTTGACGTTCATACCCTGAATGAAATTTTAAGCATTTATAACTGCCACAAAACTTAGCATTTATTATATACATAATTACTCTGCAGTTACTCCATGAGTGTTTTTTGGATCAGGTTCTCAGCTGCATGTAAATGTGCTGGTGTGTTGTGAAATGGTGAGCCAGGCAAGTGACTGGTAGTAAGAGTTTAAAGGACCTTAAGTATCCCTTGCTGTGAAGCCATTCCAATGTTTCCATTTTGTTGTGCTGCCTGCAGTGAGAGAGCAGAATATGCAGATTCTTCTCTTAAGAATTAACTTTAGTACTGCACAGTAGGGAAATTAAAAAAGTGAAAATAAAGTGAATCACTTTGGAGCGTCATAAGCATAAAAGCTTATCATAGGAACTTTCTGTAGTACATTTTAAAAGTCCCTAACTTATGAAAACAGGTTGGATAAAAATTAACCTTGTGACTTACTACATTATGATTTATTCTATTCTAAATTTTTTATGCTAGAGTCTGAATAGTTGGGGATATTTTTTAACAGTTACGTATGGTTGGAGTTGATAATGTTGATTACATTGATAGATTTTCTGAGAGGTATACTCTTCTGGCGTATGTGTGTCTATTTAAAAGTAATAGTTTTGGCTCGGCGCCTGTGGCTCAAGCGGCTAAGGCGCCAGCCACATACACCTAAGGTGGCGGGTTCGAATCCCCAGCCCGGGCCCGCCAAACAACAATGATGGCTGCAACCAAGAAATGGCCGGGCATTGTGGCGAGTGCCTGTAATCTCAGCTACTTGGGGGGCTGAGGCAGAAGACTCGCTTGAGCCCAGGAGTTGGAGGTTGCTGTGAGCTCTGATGCCTTGCACTCTACCCAGGGGGATAGTTTGAGGCTCAAAAAAAAAAAAAAAAAAGTAATAGTTTTGTAGTTTCCTTAATAATA
Organism: Otolemur garnettii; assembly: GCF_000181295.1. Taxonomy (NCBI): domain Eukaryota; kingdom Metazoa; phylum Chordata; class Mammalia; order Primates; family Galagidae; genus Otolemur; species Otolemur garnettii. The sequence continues at coordinate 132,629 of NW_003852577.1, forward strand.
ACCTTGTTACTGTTTTGAACTTGTGAGATCTTCACTGTAACAAGGGAGGTAGACAAAACATTGGGGCCTAACCTCTTACTTTTTCTTCTGTATTATCTTTGGGTTCAAGTCCTTTGTTTTTGCTTTCATTTGTGTTTCTTCTTTTCATTCCTATTCCTTTTGTGCTAGTTACCCTGGTACTTCTTAAAATTATTGCATTTGCTCCCTCTCTTGTCTTGGCTACTTCAGTCTGTCTTCCATGTGCCAGAATCACTCTAAAGTGTATACCACTGAGTGTATTATTCTGCTGTTCCAAGTGTTTCATCACTCTTCTTTGTCCACTAGATTCCTTGGTGCCCTCCAGAGCTTAGTCAGTCACGTTATTTAGCTATTTGAAGGGGTTTGGGGTGACCAGAAGAGGGATCTTGACATAAGGAATAGAGGCTTGACATAAACTCTGTGTCAGGGACTGAGGAACTCTGGGAGGAGCCCTCCTGAGTAGGCCTCAGTTGGTATTTATTATCACAAAGCGTAAACAGTGGTTAAAAGTTACTTATCAGGTATTAGCATTAGAAAGGGAGAATGTGGAAAGTGTCAGACAGAATGTCTCCAATTTGTTTTGCAAAATCTCAGACCTTAAGCAAAACCTCTGCCTCTAGCATCCAAGAGACCTTTAGAATCTAGAGAATCTTCACCGTAACCATTAGGCCTGGTATTGCCACACCTCACAGACACATTCTCCCCTGGAGGCCAGTTTTCTCATCTTATGCACATACACAACTCACATGCCATACTTCTGATCTCCAGATTGCTCAAGCAGGAAGCGAATCTTACGCTAAAGATGAGGGCTCAGTTTCCTCTACAGCCATTCACTTAGTCATATTTATTGAGCCTTTTCTATAAACCAGCCAGTGTACTAGATTCTAAGAATAAATGATGGCTAAACAGGAACCCTGTTCTGGAGAAGACAAATATTAATAAAAATATCACATAGGTGAAAGTAAATTTGCAGTGATCATACATTCTACAAGAAGGAGGGGTCAGGTGCAGTGGCTCACACCTGTTATCCTCTCACTTAGAAAGGCCAAGGTGGGCGGTGCTGGCCCCACATACCAGGGTGGTGGGTTCAAACCCAGCCCCAGCCAAATTGCAACAGAAAAATAGCTGGGTGTTCTGGTGAGCACCTGTGGTCCCAGCTACTCGGGAGGCTGAGGCAGGAGAATCGCCTAAGCCCAGGAGTTGGAGGTTGCTATGAGCTATGTGACGCCATGGCACTCTACCGAGGGCAATAAAGTGAGACTCTGTCTCTACAAAAAAAAAAAAAAAAAGAAAGAAAGAAAGGCCAAGGTGGGAGGATCACTTGAGGGGGGGAGTTTGAGGCCAGCCTAGGCAATAACGAGACCCTGTCCCTACAGAGAATGAACAGAGTACAGTGGCTTGCACTTGCAGTGCCAGCTATTTGGGAGGCTGAGGCAGAAGGATCCTTTGGGCCCAGGAGTTGCATCCTGGGCAACAGAGCAAGACTCTTTTTTTAAAAAAAGACAGAATTACAAGAGGGAGGAATATGTGCTGTGAGAGTTTTTAATGAAAGGCATTAGGTCTAGTCAGGAAGGTCATGGAAGACCAAGAGCTGAAGAAAGAGAAGGATTTACTTTCCCGAATGTGGAAAGGAAGATGCTACCAGGCAGAGGGACTAGCATGTACAGAGGCTTTTCTGTGAAGGGAGTAAGTATTGAGAGTGAGTAACTGAAACAAGGCTGACGTGGCTGAGAGTGTGAAAGCAGACAGACAGTGGTGCAGGGTGGAAAAGGCTGGACTTGGCCATACAAGGGGCTTGAGGCCATGCAAAGTAATGTTTTTATTAATATAAAAGCAGTAGGAAGTCATTCGACAGTTTTATTCAGAGGCTGGGGTAGAAAGGGGCGAGACAGAAGTGGTTTCTGGAGCATTGTTCTGACAGAAGCTTGAATAGGAGGTTGATGATGATAAATGGAAAGAAGCAGCAGGTTCAAGAAATATTTAGTATTAAATCGGTAAAATTTGCTGATATATATAGGATTTGGGGGTAGAGGAACAGAGAGATGGCTTCTTATAAAAATGGATAGGTTAGATTGCCTTTTATTAAGGGCATGTTGGAAGAAGACTGTTTTGGTAGAGGAGAATGATAAGTTCAGTTTTGAACATGAGCTAGTCAAGAGGAAAGTGAAGTAGGGTGAAGACATTTGGTGCTCAGAAAAGAGATACAGGCTGGGCATACACAATTTTTGAGTATTATTTGAGGATAGATAGCAATTGAAGCTGTGAGTAAGTAGGTTGAGGGCTCAGAGTATAAATTGGCCAAGGCCTAAGACTGATCGTTGGGGATCTATAGCTCTTTATTGTCAGGTATTAGAAGGTGAGGCTGGGTTGGGGTAGGGACGATGGAAAATACAGAGGAGCAGCTAGAGAAGAGGAGGAGAACCATGAGAATATTTCATTTCAGTGTGAAAGCCAAAGGAAGATGTCTTTCAAAAGAGTGGGAAGTAGTTCTGAAAGCTTTTTGAAAGCTTTTATCTGAAAGTCTCCACTAGATTTGATGGCTTTCTAAGTTATCTATTGCTGTGTAACAAATTCTCCCAAAACTCAGTGGCTCAGAACAACAGTTTATTATATTTTATGCTTCTGTGGGTTGGGGCTGCAGTATACGAACGAGATAGTCCTATTTAAATGACCAGAGCTTTGTTTCTGACTGTCGGCAAGGACATCTTGCTTCTTGTGGCTGTGGCCTCTGTCTTTCCACCGTTCAGTAGTCCAGTCCAAGCTTCATCATGTGGGAACTGGCTTCCTGGGAGGGGGCAGACAGAGACAAAACTGCAAGGCTGAGTAAGACATAGGCCCAGAACAAGGTTATTGATGATTGTGAGTTATTAATAGTAGAGTGAGAGGACTGGGGAATGACTAAGGAGATAAACATTTCTAATCATCCCTCTGCCTTTTCTTTGAACTTGACCTAAACTGGGCTGCTGAATGCACCCCACTTCCTCTCATGCTTTCCCTTTCCTGACTGTCATTCCTCCATCTCTCTATATTAAAAGCCTACACATTTGTAAAGGATTGAAGGCTTTCCTAAAATACTCATTTTCTTTCCTTTGCACTTCACTCTTCAGTAGTTCTAAAGTTTAATTTAGGTTTTCAGTGTTTGTTTTTTATGTTATTTCTTGCCTCTTATATTTAAAAAAATTCATCTTTAGTTATTACAGGTACACAGTAGTTATATGTTTATAGGGTACATGTGATGTTTTGATACAGGCATACAATGTGAGTTAATCAAATTAGGGTAATTGGGATGTCCATCATCCCAGTCATTTATCATTCCTTTGCATTAGAAACATTTCAGCACCACTGTTCTACTTTATTTTTTTAGAAACATTTCAGTACCACTGTTTCTACTTTATTTTTTTAAGATAGAGTCTTAACTTTGTCATCTTGGGTGGATGCTGTGGTGTCATCATAGCTCACAGCAGCCTCAAACACTTGGGCTTGAGCTGTCCTTTTGCTGCAGCCTTCCTAGTAGCTGGGACTATAGACATCCTCTACAAAGCCTGGCTAATTTCTGTTTTTAATAGAGATGGAGTGATGCTGGTCTCAAACTCCTGAGCTCAACAATCCACTTGCCTCAGTCTTCCAGAGTGCTAGAATTACACTCTTGAGCCACCATTCCCGGCCTCTTCTAGTTATTTTAAAAGTGTACCAAAGCTTATTGTTGACACTAGTCACTTCATTGTGCTGTCAAACGTTGTTTATTGGGTCTGGCTGACTGTATTTTTATACCCAGTAAGCATCCCCTCTTTATCCCCCTTATCAGTCTTGGTAATCTCATTCTACTCTCTGTCTTCATGAGACCAATTGTTTTTAGACTTTAACTCTCACATATGAGTGAGGACACGTGAGATTTGTATTTCTATGCTTGGTTTAGCACCCTGTTCTCCTGTTTCATCCACGTAGTTGCATATTTGCCTACTATGTTTCTGATTTTTTTTTTTTTTTTTTTTTTTTGAGATAGTCTCAAGTTGTCACCCTGGGTAGAGTGCTGTGGCATCATAGCTTACAGCAACTTCCAATTCAGGCTCAAGCGATCCTCTTGCTTCAGTTTTTCTATTTTTTAGTAGAGACGGGCGGGGGGCGGGTCGCACTTTTGCTCAGGCTGGTCTCGAACCTTTGAGCTCAAGCAATCCACCCACCTCAGCCTCCTAGAGAGCTAGTGATACCAGAATTTTGTCTGCAGTAGGTTCTTAGTCTTGGTGATTCGAAGAATGAATCCACGGACCACAGATCAGTGTTAAGATAGGATTTATTTACAGAAAGGAAAAGAATACAAAAACCCCAAAGCTTCTGGCAGAGAGAAAAAACCCAAGTGGAGGGAAAGCTCTCTCTCTCTCTGTCTCCTTTTTGTCTCCCTCTGGACTCTTTGTCCAGGAGTATATATAGGAAATGAATGATACAGTCCCTTCCACTGGGACAAAGTGAATGAATGTATTAATAAATGGACACAGTCCATTCATGGAATTGAGGCCTAGGAAACTTACATGAAATTGACTTCGGCAGAGGAAATGGGGGTTCCCTGTTCAGTCAGAAGTGCAAGGGGGAGGAGACATGGATGCCCTGGTGTCTCCACAGCAGTTGTCCAGCCCCTCTGGCTACTAGAGCCTGGGGAGGAGGTTTGGTCCCCCCTTGCCTACCCTCCAGCCCACCTGTCCTGTATCAATAGGATAATAGGTGTGAGCCATCATGCTTGACCTTGATCACAATCTTTATTCAGCCTTGCCTCTCCCCACCTGCAAAGAGGTTCTGGATTCTCAGTAAACATTTTGTTCTTCAGACTCACTCAGTTGCTCCTTCCTCTGTGAAGTCTTCCCTGGTTCATCCCCAGGGAAATCATTTATTCTTGGTACCTTATGCATACTTTTACTGTTGTACACATTACAATGAACTATTCACTTACATTTTTCTTGAAAGTAGGAAATTACAGTAAATGGTGTGTTGCCTTTTGTTAAATAACTCCTGATTTATGGCTTGATTTATGATTGCCATTCTTATTTTCTTAAAAGCCTCATTATAACAGTAAAATTTGTGTATTTATAATGACATGATTACTTTGATACTGTGCCAAGTTTGTTGGTACTAAGGGAGTAGTGAAATCAACTGTAAAGAAAAGTTAGTGTGTGGTAGAAACTTACAAGAAATAATATATGGCCAAGTTCTTTATATCCATTAATAAAGCAAAAACTTAACAAGGTTATGAAGTTATGCCCCATGTGGACCTCAGTGAAAGTGTATCCATATGTAAATTCTTACTATGAGTATTGTACATTGAGCTGAATGGAGCAGTTGGCTGTGGTACCAGCATGGGAATATTTGTTTGGTTTTTTTTTTACCCCCCACCAAGGTGTCAGGCAAGTTCTGCATTCATTTCATGTCTTTGTGTGTTGGGGTGGAGGGAGCATGATTCTTACTGGTGGAAACTGAGAGGTGCTTGTGCTCTGATATGTAATTGTCACTTTGCACCTTTCTCTTATACTTCTCTAAGACCCTAGGAGTAGGACCTCATTTATTCTTTTATTTGACAAATACCATGGGGGAAACAAAAGAATCAGATCCTCCTCACTGTTCCCTCTCAAACTCATGGGATAGGCAGCCAAGTAAATAGACCATTTAAACTGAAGTGGGAAGTACAATTGTAAAAATTACATATAATTTTAATTGCTTCAGTGATAGAAGTAGTTGGCACAACATCCACCTTCACGGGCAAACGTTAAATGTTGGCACAGATCGGCCCTGACTATTTAACTGTATTTAACCGTCTGACTGTGGTGGGCTCTGGTGTGGTCCTCATCTGGGAGCTGGTTAGGTTGTGCACTAGGAAATGTTTGCTAAGTTAAAGGTACAGCAGACCCTCCACAGCTGACTACCTCCTGAAGTTGACCTGATTTTCGTAGACTAGACGCACACTGCATGTGCTTATCAGTACAGTAGGCCTGCTTCCTTTTGTTGGCCACTCCGTATGTGGACCACTTTGATATAGTCCCTTGCATGGTCAACTTTCAGAGGCTTTACTGCACTTTAAAAATAAATTTCTTTTATCTTTTTTTTTTTGAGACAGAGCCTCAAGCTGTCACCCTGGGTAGAGTGCTGTGACATCACAGCTCACAGCAACCTCCAACTCCTGGGCTCAAGCGAGTCTCCTGCCTCAGCCTCCCAAGTAGCTGGGACCACCTCTCAAGTGGCTCAGACTACAGGCATCCGCCACAATGCTGTGGCTATTTTTTTGTTGCAGTTGTCGTTGTTTAGCTGGCTGGGCCGAGTTCCAACCCACCAGCCCCAGTGCATATGCTGGCACTGTAACCACTGTGCTATGAGCAATTCGGAGACTTATAGTAAAGTTTCTGGGACCAGATAAAGGCTCTTATAAAACTATTTTTCCATTTCATGTTCAGAAATAAAAATCCTGCTATATACCTTGATAGTTGGTACTGTGATTTTTAACCTTTTTGTTGACTTATCTTTAAACATAAAATTTCTTCAGGAATAGAAGTCTTCAGAACTCTTGAAGTACTTTAAATTTTCAGAAGCTTTAATAGGTTCATAAAAAATGGTGAACAGATGCATGCATAATTTTCAGGGAGTGCCCTCTTGCTGTATTAATAGGCAGGTTAAGAGGAATTCTGTGTTAGGGTCTTTATAAAGGTCTAAGCTTTGAGAGTAGTAATCTAATCTTCCTCTTACTGTGTTTAGGTATATATGAAGTTTTCTTGTCTTTGGTTTTGTATTAAATAATGATATTGTTATAAAAGAGGTATAGATGACTGCTTGAATTAATAATTTACTTTTGGTAATTATCTTCATATTAATGTGATCTAATATTCTGGATAAGAATAAGTGGAAAAACTTCTGCCATATTTGTCTAGTTTTGTTATTTTCTGTTTTGGAGTTTTAGAACTTCAGTACATGAAAGAGAACCTTGCAAACAGACAGCGTCTAACAACTTCAGAAAACTGTTCTAGCAATACCTGATAAAAGCAAATATATTAATCCCAGTAATTCCACGCCTAAGTATGATATACCCAACAAAAATGCATACGTTTTCCACAACGACATGTACTTTCATAGTGGTATTATTCATAATATACCCAAATAATCCAATGTCTGTCAGCACAAAAATGGGTAAATTATGTCATGCACACACACATACATGACGTGGCAATAGGAATGATGTATATAGCTCTCTTTAACATTACAAATGGCTGTCACCCCTGTAACGATGGAAGGAAACTATAAGCCAAAGAGACCATACTCTATAATCCTTAATTATATAAAATTAAAATTCAGACAGAATTAATTTGTGGGAGGAGTCATGACTGGAGGGAACATCAGTCAGTAAGGTTCTCTCTCTTGTAAGAATTCTTGTTGCTTATGTGCATTTAATTAACTTGTGAAAATTCATTAAACTCTACGTTCTAGATTCATGTTCTTTTATATGTGTGTGTTGTATTACCTGCCTTGCAATTATTTTGAGATCTTTTCATGTTGGTTTCTAGAGATCTAGTTTATTCATTCAAGTGGTATGTGAACAGACCAGGTTATTGATTCCTTTATTGGGCTTCTAGGTTGTTTCTAGTTTTCCTTTGTTTCAAAAAATGTGGTAGTCAGTATTTTTTTTATATGACTTCTTATGACAATATATAAGTTTCTCTAGGAAGTGACATTGCTGGGTTGTAGGATATGTTCATCTTTGGCTTTACCAGATGATAGCAAATTGTATGTTTCCTTGCCCACCGGGAGTGCTGGAGGGTTCTCTCCGTTGCTCTGTTCTTTCATCACTTGTTATTGACAAATGTCTAAAATGTTTGCTGATCTTGTGGGTGTGAAATGGTATCTCATCATTACTTGAATTTACATTACTTGATAACTGGTATATTTGTACATCTTTCTACATGTTTATAGGCCATATGGACTTCTTGGGGTTTACTTGTTTGTTTTTGAGACAGAGTCTCTATCACCCTGGGTACAGTGCTGTGATGTCACAGCTCACAGCAACCTGAAACTCCTGGGCTCAAGCGAGTCTCTTGCCTCAGCTTCCTGAGTAGCTGGGACTATATACATCTACCACAACACCCAGCTATTTTTAGAAATGGGGGAGTCTCACTGTTGCTCAGGATGGTCTAGAACTTGTGAGCTCAAGCAATCCACCTGCCTCGGCCTTCCAGAGTGCTGGGATTACAGGTGTGAACCACTGTGCCTGGCCATTTTCTTGGATATTTTTATCTTATGCCTATTTTCCTCTTTTGGGAACGATCCATTTTTATTGCACATTTTTCAAATGTTTAGTTTTCTATTTTCTGCTTGATTTCTGTGCACTTTGCTTTGATTCTCAAAGTCCATATATGCAGGAAGACATTTCCCTTTTGTAATTTCAACACATTAGAATTTCAACTTATAAATGCTAGACTTGGAGTGATTCTGTCCTCCTAAGAATATTTTTGCTTCAGGTTTTAATCTTTTTCCTGTTTCTGTTTGCCTGCCACTTAATACATTTCAGCTGTAGCAGACTTTTCCCCGTGTTGGTTTTGAAAGGTTGGCAGTGATTTGAGGAGGGAGAAATTAGAAATAAAAAACACATTCTTACTAGTAAAGTATTGTAAGAGGGGAAAAATAAATATCCAATGTACTAAATACTAACATGAAACCAATATGTAAAGAATTACATGTTCATGTGCACAATAAAACACAAATATAGTCTAGTATGGGGATAGGGAGAGAAGGCGGGTGACAATTGGCAGAAGGGGAGAGGGCATTGAGTGGGATCTCACCAAATGGGCACAATGCAAGGGTGTATAGCACACTCCCTGGGTGAGGGGTTCTTTTACAACTTAAGGTTATCTAAAAATTTGTATGCTCATATTAATTTGAAATTTTAAAAAATGAATAAAAATTTGCCAAAAATTTATAAAATTGATATAACAACTATGTGTAAAAAATGCTTCAAAATTGCTTGTGGTCCTTGTTGGTTTTGTACTTCAGATGTGTTGTGGTTGAGCTTTGCACAGCCCAAGACCAGTCTCTTCATTTTCCATTATTTGCATTGCAGATGCTGGGGTGTGTGTGGGTATGCGCGTGCCACGCGCCTGTTACCCTCTGACTCTGAGACAGTTCCATGTATCTGCTATTATGTAAAGCAACAGCATTAAATGTGGAAACCTTCAACCATTGCTTGCCACTGATTCATTGACCTTTCTGTGATCTTAGAGAGAAAGTGACTAAGCACTTGGTAGTTGTGTTTCCCAAATACAAAGGTGGTTGGTCTGGGATAAAAGGAGAGGTAAACAGTACTTTCTCATTTATTTCTGGTAGGGTGTGGTAATAGCATCAAGGATCCAGAGTTCCTCAACTGTGTACTGTTGTCACAGGGCGTTGGGGAACTTTCCTCAGAGAACATTCTGGCCCAGATTTCTTCAGCATTCTTTCCCTATTATCTCTGCCTTCTGCCTTAAGTAACACCAGTGCCAGAGAAAGAGCTCAGGACTCCTGTCCACAGTTACAAAAACTTGGCTGATCTTGAGGATGGAGTCATGTAGCTTATTCTTGTGGCCATGAATCTTTTGTAAAGAGATGCCAGCACAGCTTCACTGGGATTCCTCATCCTAGAATAGAGTTGGAATTCTTTTTTTAATAGTTTGATGTAAGTTAATGAAGAAACTTGAATTGTAAATCAAGTAGAATGAGCCCCCATGAAGTTTAGAAGCCTTCTCTGTCTGAGATTTAGAAAGTCTGTATGCAGTATAATTATAATTAGGTCTTGCTTTCTGAAAAAATTGTTATTATAAACTCTTATAATTAATTTAGAAGTGATAATTTTAAACTGTGCTCTATATTTAAAGAAAACCATTCCAATAATTACAGAAATTAGTCCTGAACTGATTGTGGACTTCATTTTTAAAATTTTTAGTTTAAGTGTTCAGAGTTTTCCTAAATGGCATACATACCATTATATCACACTTTAAATAGTAACATGTATTTCAGATTTTTCTGTTATCTCAAAATTATTTGTTTTTGTTTTATCTGTTATTCTATGATAGTTCCAACCCCTTCTCATTCTCCTTCTTTGCTTTTTCATGCCATTGGTTTATTGGAGAAATTATGTCATGTCCCATAGTTTGGATCTGACAGATTGCTCCCTTGTGATGATGGTGTTGAACTTATTCTTCTATCCCCAGTATTCCCTGTATGACTAACTAGTAATTAGAACTGCAGGCTTAATTAAGTTCAGTTTCAACCTTTTCTTTCTTATTTATTCATTTATTTTGGTACAAATCCTTTATAGTTAATATTGTGAACTTTTTACTGCACATCATGTTTGGTTGTCCTCATTTTGTGATCCTAAGATCAACATGTGGATTCTGTTTGTATACTGTTACTCTTGTTGGTACGGAGGAGCTTGTTAGAATCACTTGAAAGCTTTTTAAGATTCTTAAGAATCTTAGAAGAGGCTCTAATTTAGCAGGCCTGGGGCAAAACATCTGTTAAAACACACGCAGAGAAAACCCCAACCTCTCTACATTTACTCTCAGATGTGGTAGGAACCACTGCTTTTAATACATTTGATATGTAACTAAAGTCACAAAATATACTTTGATGCAAATATTTTGGGAATGTTTGTCTTGTATAAAATGAAGCACATTTAAAATTGTTAATAGAGCATAGGTGTAGTAACATTTATCAGAGTGTTGTTTTATGATTAAATGATATGATTTAATCGGAAACAGCCTAGTACCTGGTAGTTGAGTCTGTCTGAAATACAATAATAAAATTTTTTTTCAGTTCATACCGTTAAAGTTTAAGAAAATTAAAATAACATCTTGTGCTATTTTAGCTTTATCTGAAGAAGATTTTATATTTGAACTTGTTTTGGGAGTGTTAGGAGACTCAGTGCAGTTTCAATGTAAACACTTACTTGAATTAAAATAGCATTTTCAAAAAATAGTATGTGGAAATCTTACTGATTTTTTTTTTTTTTTATCCTCCCCTTCTTTTAGCTCCATTTACCTCTTAATTCTCCTTTGCCTGGAAGTGAATTGACCAAGGAACCTTTTCGCTGGGATCAGAGGCTTTTTGCATTAGTGTTGCGATTGCCTGGCACCATGTCAGTAGAATCAGAACAGTTGACAGGTGTGCCTTTAGATGATTCTGCAATCACACCAATGTGTGAGGTGACAGGTGGTAAGTGTTGGCAATAATTTTGTGACTAATAGCAAATTTTATCTGAAGATTTTCAAATGTACATTCAAATCCCCCATGTTTGTTTTTATTTAGCAAGTTAATATTAGCAATTATTAGATGTACAGTTTTAAAACTGTGTTTATTGATGATTGTCTGTAATCTTGATTTGAATAGAATATGGTTATATTGGATATGATGATTAATATAGTAATTTTTTCTATAGAAAATTTTGATATTTGAAGTAGTTAAACTAATTTTATTATTTATAAAGACTGTTAGTGATTTATTAAGGAGTCATTTAGGAATATTTTCTGTGAACAGTGTGAACCAAATACCTAGGCATTTGGTATTAAAAGGTCCAAGTCTAACAGTCTGCTGTTTTCACCTGTGATAAGGACCTATGACATAGTTTCCAGAGAGTCTGTGGTGCTCTAATGAGATTCCACCATAGCCAGCTACGTAAGAGAAAATGCAGTTATAATCAATAATGTAGGTGCCTTTCTTCAAAATTATATGAGTTTTGGAAATCCTCAAAATTCACGGACGAAAAGGGATTGACCTTACACAGGTATATGAAGTAGGTAAGTTAGGAAACTTATAATGTGTTCCCATTTTATAGAATGCTTTTTGTGAACTTCTATAATGGGCTTCACATTTTAATTTACAGAGGAAAAAAGGCATATGCATAATTTAGAAATACCACAGGAATATTTTCTGTGAACAGTGTTTTCAGAATGATCTCGTTACACATTTAATGCAATATGCTTGGTTAAGTAAGTTAAGAAGCAGCTTGTTTATCTAAATTTAAAGATTCACTGCTGATAATTGGATGATATTTTTCAGTGACAGTCCTACTTGTTTCTGTGGGAGGATGCACATTTGTGTTCATGAAATTTTAGTTTTCAGCTTTTAATTGATCCACTTGTTAATATCCTGATTTTTTTTTTTTTAATGCTAAGGTTTTTAACAAATTGTGAAGGGCTTTGAACTTTGAGGCTATAATTTAAACATCTTCACATTGGAAATTCCTTACTATGAGTTACTTAGTTTGAAGTTAGAATTATGATGAAGTTTTGGGACTACGTGTACTGTAACTTTTGTCTTCTAGGATTAGGGATATTGAGAGTATGAAATGAAGTGAGTGCTAGAATCAGAGAGTTTGAAAAGAACCTTGAGACATTATGTAGTAGTTACTGTCCGTGCCTGCAGGCAGTAAAATACTAAAGCTATTTTGTTTATTCTTTGAAACATGTCCAGAGAAGATTCTGAAGTCACCTTGGTAACTTAGGAATCTTTCAGTGACCTCCAAAATCTTAGTCAGGAAATTAGGAAGTTTTCCCTAAATACACATTCTGAATTCCTCCTGATATAATAGTTCGTTTGCTCCTTTCCATGTTCTTACCAGTAATTATGGAAACTGCTTCAGTGCCACTCACCTTTTCATATCTTTGAATAGTGTGTTTTGTTTTGTTTTGTTTTGTTTAATTTGAAAGGAAGAATGTTCATTTAGGAAGGTTTTGTAGAATGCCAGAAAAGGAGAAAGAACAAAAAAGTGAATACTTACTGGTATTGCACTATCCAAATATGTAATCACTGCTAACAATTCCTAGGCATTTTTTAACTTAGTGTTAAGAGTTGTGTGTTTGTGTATACATTTATTTTTCACATGCACAAAGGAAAAATTGGAAATGACCTATTTGCCAAAATAATATTTTATTGTATTTCTATGTAGGCTTTTAAAAAGAGTTGTGTAATTGTAGTCATTACAAGCATTTTTCTTTCGATACCAAGTAATTAATGAGTGCCCACTCTGCCAAATAACTGTTCTAGATTCTGGGACTATAGCAGGAACATTGGACTGAAAGCTTATATCTTTGCCCTAGGCAACAGATAATAATCTTATAAAATGGTAAATAATATTTTAGGCAATTAGGGTAATGGAGTAGAGATTAACTTGAGACAGAGAATGAATATTCTAGGGAAGCTTTCTTCTGAGGAGATAACATTTGAGCAAGGACCTGAATAAAGGTGTTAATTACATAAAGATCCAAACAGGGAAATGGTAAAGGGAGGGACATGGACTATGTGTATTTGGAAGCCAACAAGAAGGTTCAAAGCAGAGAGTAACAGCTAGGTTTAGAGAGTAGGCAGGGGCCAAATACTGAATAGCCTTTTAGGCCACAATAAATATTTTCTTATTTTCTACGTGTGATGAGAAAGTCTTTGGAGAGTCAATAAGATCGTTGTGCAACTTGGAAATATTGTTTTGCCTTATTTTACTAAGATGCTAATACTACCTTCAGACTTACTATATTCAGTTTTAATTTTTTTTTCCTGTGCACCTAACATAACACAAAGTGAGACAGCTTCTTGCCTTGAAGGAGTTGATAATATCGTTTTACACTATTGTGAGTGGTGATCCTGAAAACTTCATGCTTTAGCACAAAGGATCATATGTTCTAAGGAGTGAGCTTTGGCATAGTGATGAGTAAGTGTAAGAGGAACATCATGCAGAATATAGATTCACTTTATAAAGATAACAAAATTTGCTCTTTCTAACTTTCAAAAGATTAATGGAGTTTTATTATTTGCCAAATAACCAATGTTTATTTATCTTTTCTGTAATCTTCCTGAAATATCTTTGCTAGTAATTTTTATTTCATGTTGAGATCATAACTCATTTGCTTATATTTTTCTAATCAAGTAATTGGTTAGGAAAGTAGAGGATTGCCACGGTTATATACTTTAAAATTTTTTAGATTTTTGTTTTTTAATGACATCCTAGGAATGCTTAAATCTCATGCAATAAGATACTCAACTTCTATATAAGCTTTTAAGTACTGAATCGTGTTTGTATTACTATACTAACTTGGAAAAGTAACTTCCCAAGCCTCACTTTTCTCGTTGGTAGTAGGTAGTTAGGATTAAGTTAATACGATAAAATGATTAGAACAGTGCCAGCACATGGGTACTCAGTAATTGGTAGATATTTTTATGATTATGTTCATCATTATTGTATACAACTATGTTGTTCGGAAAGACACTTGTTTTTCTGAGTAAAGCTGAATTTGAGGAGTTGAATTACTCCTGCCTGATGTTCTCTTTCTGGGCAGCCATTAGCAGATCACATACAAGTTGATAGAGAAACTCCATATGTCAAACAGAACGTTGCAGCTGTGTTCTGATGCAATAGGTGGAATTTGTGGGAGTGTAGAACTTGATATTGCGCTTATTAACAAATAACTTTGCAAGGTGTTTGGGTGAAAGTAAGTTTTTTCTGTTGTTTTTTTAAGTGTTGGTCTGGATCAGCACTTGTATTAAAAATATGATTGAAGTTCCATATTGTAATTATAAATTTCATGGTAGCCACATTGAAAATAAGAAGAAATGGGTGTGATTAGTTTTAATAATATATTTCTTTAGATCTATATCTAAACTATTACTTCATGAAATAGATATTTTAAAATTATCAATGAGATAAAAAATCTGGTGTATAACTGTACATCTTTATTCAGACTTAGCCACATTTTGAGTTCTCAGTAGCCTCATATGGCTAAGTGTCTACAGTATGGGACAGCAAAGGTCTAGATACCTATGTTGAAAATCCTGTTTAATAGACTTTTTCACTGGTATCTTAGGGAAAAAACCCCAAAAACTAGCATTTTAATGCTTCTGAACTGAAATGAAAGTATTTTAGGTTAAGATATATGAAAGAGGTATCCATTTAAAATAGGTGAATTATCAAGTCTGTGAGTCAGATGAAAGTCAGAAAAAGACATGCTGCCATCTGTATATTAAAATGCAAATATTTAACACTTGTAAAAATTGCCAGCAGGCTAGTTAAATAGTTATTAAATATCTGTTCTGTGCTTAATGTAAATCTCAGTGACAGTATTTTTTGTTACTCAGGAATAAAATTTGGGGGAGATAATTACTGGATGTTGTGTGCATATGTGTGTATGTTAAAGATAAATTATTAATATATTGGATAACAGAAATAGTGTTTTTATGTACATAATTTATATATGTATGTGTGATTTTTTTCCCCCTAGTATGGTTTATTCAGACTGAGTTTTGTGTTCTAAATTCCTGTTATTAAAGTAAAAAATATACATAATCTTTCAAAATGAGATTGTTGGTTGGTTGGAAATAACTATTTTTGTTCATTCTTTCATAAGTTGATGAAATAAGTCCATCTTTATCATTGAACTTTTGTTAAATTAGTACTGTCAGAAACCCCACCATGGTTTTTTCCTAATAAAGGTAGAAATTCTTACAGCTAACCAGTTTTTATTCTTTTTTTTCCCTGTTCTCTGCTTTTTTCTTTTTAATCTCAGGCCGCTCATATTCTGTTTGTTCTCCAAGAATGCTTAATCAGTGTCTGGAGTCCTTGGTGCAGAAAGTGCAAAGTGGGGTAGTAATAAACTTTGAAAAAGCAGGACCAGATCCTTCCCCTGTAGAAGGTATTGTACTTTTCATATAGACATTTTAAACTTGCTTTATCATTTACTCAACTACAATAAAAAATATTACTATAATTTGCCCTTGAAATTGACAAAGCTGTATTATCAAGGTGAAAAAACTGCTATTGGTAAAGAAGGAAGATGACACAGAAAGTCAGAATAAACTGGTGGTGGTTCAGTACCATTATCTTTTCATATTAATGATTGTTTATTGCCTGAAATTTTAATAAGAGCCAAAAAGCATTTTAAGCATTTACAGATAAGGAACCTCTTAATTTCCTTTGTGGTGTTATACCTCTGCACCTTTCCAATATATGTATTTATTCCGTGTCTTTTAATTCCCTGGAGTGTTCAACTCTAGATGTTTATTCTCAGCTTCTGTGATCATAGACTTTTTCCAATAGCCAGTGGGTGTAAGACATCATACTAGAACCAATAGACGGTTTATACCTGTGACCTTCTGCGTTGTGTGTAACTTATCTCAAGATTGGAAAGTCATTAATGACACTTGGCAAAGGTGTCCCCTGGAGTGGGTAGTGGGAAAGGAGAAAAGTCATGGAAATGAAAGAATGAGGATAAGACTAAGTTGTATAGCATCTGGTTTAAAAAACCAGAAAACTCAAAGAATTGTTTTAGTTGTTTTGGGAGACATAGAATGTGTTTAAATTATTTTAATACTTGGCTTATAGTTAGCCACTAATTAAATGTTGACTGAGTTGTTGAAGGGAGTTACTATTTTGTTAAAATTATTTTTAGGTTAAAGATAGGTGTTTGAAGGCTGAGTGCAGTGGCTCACACCCATTATCCTAGCACTCTGGGAGGCTGAGGTGGAGAGGATCGTTTGATCAAGAGTTTGAGAAATAACCAAAATTAAATCAGAGATTAATGAAATTGAAAACAAAAAAATCATGCAGAAAAGTAACAAAACAAAAAATTGGTTTTTTGAAAAAATAAGTAGATAATCCTTTCATCAGACTAACTAGAAACAGAAAAGTAAAATCTCTCATAACTTCAATCAGAAATGATAAAGGGGAACTAACAGAAGCCACAGAAATATAAGAGATCATCTCTGAGTACTACAAGAAACTCTATGCCCAGAAATCTGAATGTGGAGGAAATAGGTCAATACCTGGAATCACACCCTCTCCTAGACTTAAATCAAGAAGAAACAGATCTCCTGAACCAGACCAATTTCAAGCCCTGAGATCAGGGAAACAATAAAAAATCTAATAAAAAAATGCCCTGGTCCAGATGGCCTTACACCACAGTTTGTCAACCTTCAAAGGAGAGCTTATATCCATTCTACAGAAACTATTCCAGAAAATTGAGAAGGAAGGAATCTTCCCCAACACGTTCTGTCACCCTGATACCAAAACCAGGAAAAGACCCAGCTAAAAAGGAGAACTTCAGACCAATTTCACTAATGAATATAGATGCAAAAATTCTCAATAAAATCCTAGCCAAGAGATTATAACTTCTCATTTAAAAAGTTATACATCATGATGAAGTAGGTTTCATCCCAGGGATGCAAGGCTGGTTTAACATAGCAAGTTCATAAGTGTAATTCAACAGAAGATATTGATATAGATATTCAACCATATCAACAGAAGCAAAAACAAAGATCATGTGATCCTCTCAATAGATGTAGAAAAAGCATTTGATAAAATTCAACATCCTTTTCTAATTAGAACTCTGAGGAATGTAGGCATAGATGGCACATTTCTTAAACTGATCAAAGCCATCTACAACAGTGAATATTATACTGAATTGACTAAAACTGAAAGCTTTTCCACTTAGAACTGGAACCATACAAGATTATCCTCTATCACCACTACTATTCAACATAGTCCTGGAAGTTCTAGCCAATACAATCAGGCAAGAGAAGGTAATAAGGGCATCTAAGTGGGGACAGAGGAAGTCAAACTCTCCCTCTTTGCTGACATTATCTTATATTTAGAGAACCCCAATGACTCAACCCCAAGTTTCCTGGAAAATCAAAAAATACAGTAATGTCTCAGGATATGAAACCAATGTCTACAAATCAGTAACCTTTGTATATGCCAATAAAAGACAAGATGAGAAGCTAGTCAAGGACACAATTCCCTTCACGGTAGCTTCAGAGAAAATCAAATACCTTGGAATATACCTAATAAAAGGCGAAGGACCTCTATAAATTAGGAAACTATGAAATCCTAAGAAAAGAAATCACAGAAGATATTAACAAATGGAAGAACATACCATGCTCATGGCTGGAAAGAATCAACATTATTAAAGTATCTATACTTCCCAAAGCAATCTACCGATTCAGTGCAATCCCCATTAAAATACCAAAAGCATACTTTGAAGAACTGGAAAAAATAGTTCTTCATTTTGTATGGAACCAGATAAAACCCCATATAACTAAGGCAAATTTTAGTAATGAAAACAAAGCCAGTTTATCAGCCTACCAGACTTCAGGCTGTACTACAAGGCCTTAGTGATCAAAACAGCATGGTATTGGCACAAAAATAGAGACAGACATCTGCAACTGAATAGAAAACCATGAGATGAAACTAATACCTTATAGACACCTGATCTTTGATAAACTAAATAAGAAAATACACTGGAGGAAAGAATCCCTATTCAACAAATGATGCTTAGAGAACTGGATATCCACATGTGAAAGGCTGAACCTGGACCCGCACCTTTCTCCATTCACTAAAATTGATTCAAGATGGATAAAAGATGTATATCTAAGACACAAAACAATAGAAATCCTTGAAGAAAGTGTGGAGAAAACACTTGAAGGTATCAGCATGGGAACGACTTTATAAAGCAGATGTGAGTGGTAATTGCAACAACAACAAAAATAAACAAATGGGACTTAATTAAACTGAAAAGCTTCTGTACAGCTAAGGAGACAACCAAAGCAAATAGAATGGGAAACAACCAAATAGGTTTAGAAATTTGCAGAATGGGAAAAAATATTTGCATATTATGGATCAGACAAAAGCTTGTAAACTAGGATCTACAGAGGACTCAAGCAACATTAAAAGAGCCAATAATCTCAGTATCACTGGGCAAGCGACATGAATAGAACCTTCTCTAAAGTAAAGACAGATGAATGGCTAATAAGTATATGAAAAAATACTCATAGTCCCTAATTATCAGAGAAATGCAAATCATAACCACCCTGAGATGTCACCTAGCCCCCGTAAGAATGACCCACATCACAAAATCTCAAAGCCACAGGTGCTAGCGTGGATATGGAGAGAAGGGAATACTTTTACACTGTAAACTAACACAATTGTTTTGGAAGGAAGTATGGAGAATCCTCAAAGAACTCAAATTAGATCTCCCATTTGATCCTGCAATCTCATTACTGGGCATCTACCCAGAAGAAAAAAAAAATCATTTAATTATAAGGACATTTGCACTAGACTGTTCACTGCTGCTCAATTTACAATTGCCAAATTGTGGAAACAACCTAAATGCCCACCAATCCAGGAATGGATTAACAAGCTGTGCTATATATATCCATGGAATACTATTTCAGTCACTAAAAAAGATGGTGACTTTACATTATTTGTATTAAGAAAAGAGTTTGAAACCAGCCTTAAGCAAAGTGAGACCCTGTCACTACTTAAAAAAGAAGAAAAATTAGCCAGGCATTGTGGCAAGCACCTATAGTCTTAGCTAGGCTGTAGAGTTGAGACTGTGTCTCCAACAAAAGGTGTTTGTATCCAGATTTGCATATCAGTTTTTGTTGTTATTATTATTAGGCTTTAGTTAAAATGGTGACTAAGAAATAGGCAATTAGCAATACTTAACATAGTATTTACTGTGTGGCTGGCACGATTTTTAACATTGGAGAGACGATGATAAAGAAGGCACAGCACGTTGGGTGCTTGTTCTTATCTACTGGAGGAAACATGTCATTGTTAAACACATGTGCAAGTACGAGCTGTGACTGGGAAAGCAGGTGATGCCGTGGGATCTCCTTGAAGCTGGTGAACCTGTAGTTGGAATTTGCAGACATTACTGTCTAATGCATTATAACATCATCTCAATGTTGATAAGTCATAATATTCTGCCATTTTAGGAAAATCCAGCGCTGAAAAGTATTAAGGCATTTTTATTAACTTAAGTAGTAATCAATATAATGTAACTTCTTATGTTTCCCCCCCTATAATGATAACATGCTTTCTTTGTCTTAATGTCTTTGCTATAGATGGGCAGCCAGATATATCAAGGCCTTTTGGATCTCAGCCATGGCATAGCTGTCACAAACTCATATATGTCAGACCAAATCCTAAAACTGGGGTTCCTATAGGTCATTGGCCTGTTCCAGAATCTTTTTGGCCAGATCAAAATTCTCCAACACTAGTAAGTACAAGAGAGACTGTAACTATGTAACAGTAACCAGTTAGTTGCCTTTTACATTAGTTTTAAATAAACACTATTGTAAGTTAAAGGCATGGTTAGTTTTTAGGGGATGTTCAAAGTGCTGTTCCTTGCATTGGTGTACTGTATCATTCATTATGAATTAACTGAAGAGGGCATGTTTCGTTTAGAATCTAATACAGTGCTTACATTTTTGGCATCTGGGTTCAGAACCATAAATGTAACAATTTCCTCTTTAGACTCCAAACATAAAGTAACATGAGGGCTTTTCTCTAGGACACAATTTAGAATTTATATGAAGGTTTAGGAAATAATTCTAATAGTTTGCCTGCAATCATTTAGGACTTAGTTTTAGAAATTGATGTTGGACCTCCTTGGTTTTATATATCCAGTGTTAGAGATTGGAGATTTAAGCTAGAAAAGATTTGTTAACATGAATTTTTAGGAATACTGATGCTTGAATGATCACGGTGAATTGCCGTTATTCATTTTATGTATATGAGTTTTTAAAAGGATACATTTATGCAAATAACTGTTTGGTCTCAGTACATTATTTTTTTCAGATTAATGTTTTTCCCTAAGGAATTAAGGAATATTTTATAGTAGAACATGGCAGTGATTCTCTTTGACAATTACTTATAGATAGGAATTGTATTTCAAAGATCATTAGTCTTCATGCAGCTGTTACTTAGAACCTTTCTTGATACATTTTATACTTTGAATCTGTATTAGCTTTTCAGGATAATTTTTGCTTTGAGTCTCTGTAAATTCTATAAAGTGATATTTCCTTTATTCATTAGGTATTTAATGTACTAGCATATAAAATTAAGGTTTTATAAGTATTACTGAGTTATCTTCCTTATAACTTTTTTTTTATTGAACCATCCTATTTTTTTAGTCTGTCCTTACAGAGAAACTTTTTACCAATTACCTTAGTAATTTCACTTTCTCTTCTGGAGGTCTTTAGACTCATGAAGAACGTAACATTTTACATGATATACCTTGACGGTTATTCATTATGTTGTGTTTATTTAACATCTACTAAATTTACATGTAGTATTTAAGTTATAAAGGAAAGAAATCCAAAACCAATATCATAAGCCTTATTTATTAATATTATTTTAGTGGCCCATTATAAATTGTTGCAAGCCATTGTGGGTGGGTAGTTTTCAGCTGGAGGAGTTTATACTTTGACAAAAAATTTTGAAAGTGGAAATGAACAAGATGTATTTAGAAGAGTTACAAGAAGCTAAGTATGAGTGAATCATACTATTTGTATAGGACACTGAAAGTGCTATTAAAGAAACCATTTAAAGAAATAACTTTAAATGGAAGGTTAAGGAATATGAGCTTTTTTTTAGTGGAAATCAAAGAACAGTTGAAGATAGTCACTTTTAACAGAGTGCTAATTGAGAAAAATTTACTTGGTGATGGTTATATGTAGTAAGATTAGAAGGGGATAGAGTTGGAAGGACAGGCAGGCTCCCTGGAGGGCTATTGATGTGGCTCATGTAAGAGATGTTAAGAGTTCAAATTAAAATGATGGAAGAAAAATCATAAAAAAGAAATAATATTGGAAAGAACTTGCAAAATTTAGTAACTAAAGGGTATTAGAGCGGATATGAAATTTTTATAAATTATAATAGCATTTCAAACAAGAAGTATTGCTACTGAAATGAATTGTGATTTATTAGAGACTGGTTGTGAATTAGCTATGTGCCTTTGGTTAATTATCTTCTCTAAGCTTCAGTTTCTCATTTGTTAAATGGAAAAAATAACTCCTGTCTTATAGGATTGTTTTGGGGATTAGACAATAATTTTATGCAAAATTTTCTTTGCCAGGTTCTAGAAATTTATCCCTCCACTTTTCTTCTTGGATTTCAATTTTTTATTAAAAAAAGTTATTGTATTTCTGCCCACATAGGAGAAAAACTCAGTTCAAGTTGGGAGGAAGAGAGAACAAGGCATGGGGGAAAGGGGAGGAGAGAGGGGGATTGATGAGCTCCCACCTAACGGGCACAGTGTAAGGGTCTGTGGCACACCTCCTGGCTGTGGGACAGAACTACAAGAGGGACTCTACCTAACAAATGCAAATGTTGTAACCTAGTTGTTTGTACCTTCACATTAACCTGAAAAAAAAATGTATATTTCATGACTGAACAATTCAGTAAGCTATGTGGTCAGGTGCATGATAGGCATAGGGGTACAAGATGAGGGAAACACAGTGCTTACCCTCTTGAATGTCGGACACTGACATATCAGAGAGTACAGTGTGCCACCTATAATAGAGGGCGGAGGAGAGCCAGAAGAGGTGAGACCTAAACCTGGTGTATGTTTGGAGTACAGGGAGGGAAGGGTGTCAAGGGAGAAGTTTCTTAGAGCTTGGTACTTGCCAACTCATTCTTCAAAACTTAATTTGTTTGCAACATACAGAGGAGAAAATAATAAAGCAGTCAGGGTTGACATGTGAAATAGAGGCCTGAAAGGTGATGACCGATTGGAGCAACTGTTACATAGTTGGTGTAGCAAGGGCATAGGGTCTGTGTGGCATGGTGGTGGGAAGGCAGGTCTTCATATGGATACTGAAGGTTTGGACACTATTTTTAGGTGATTGGCTACTACTTTTACGAAATAATTTTAGATAGGGAATTATATGATCGTATTTCTATCTCATGATCATAGGACTGATTGGAGGAGGGTTGACTAGGGAGAGTAATTAAAAAGCAGTTGGACTAGTCTAATACGAGAATTTAGTAGTGACAGAAGATAGCACCTAGTACCTGCCATGATTGTGTGTAAGTGCCTTAGAGTTTGTGATTATCATTTTGGCTAGTTCTTTCTGACAGTTAAATATGGAGAATGAGAAAGGTTAAAGGTTTTTAGAGTAGGTATTGTGGTTTAGGGAAAATACAGTGAATTGGATATAATGTTTCTAAGGGATGTCTGGAAGAGTCTGGTTATGTTCAGTAGGTAGTTGGATACATGAGGGGGAATGAGAAAAACCTGGTTCTGGTTCCGACATGCTAGATTTGGGTAATTAGGAATGCCCAACTTACTTTCCACCCTGCTGAACACTGGAAAAAAATAAGAGTTGTCTTAGGCCACTCATCGAATATATAAACACTAACGAAAGCTGATAAGCAAAAAAAAGATCTGTCCTAACTTTCGTGATACCCAACACCACAGATGAGCACAGTCTGTAGGCTGTAGGTTAGGCACCATGGAACAGCCCCTGAGTGGGCTACTAGAGTCCTTTATGGCTGTGAAATTTCAAATTATTTCCTTGCAGCTCGTATCTTGTTCACAGTTAGTGTGATTTCTAAGGGAGACTACTAAAGGGTAAATAAGGGGATAATGTACCTTTAAAAAAAAAAAAGTATTATATCTTTTATACTTCCAGAACAGGATCTCCAAAGTAGGGTGTATGTACCACAGGCATTTTTCTCCTATATTAATATTATTTTGGTACATATTACATATGTATGAATTAATATTTGTAAATAATTTAGAAGTAAATATATGCGTATCCTAATGTACATTCATAAACTGATGAAGGTGTGTCCTGAGTTTGGGGGCTACTAACTTACTTATATATAAGTAAGTTAATTGCTACAAATGAAGACTTAGGAAAGTTTCTATGCATTTCTTATTTCTTAGATGTAAAAATTAATGAGTACTCATTTGATTCCAAAGTTTTACATTTAACTTCTAGTAAATTTGATTCTGAGAGCTAAAATGATTTTCATTTTTCCTAGATTTAAAGTGTTTGCCTTTTTCTTGTGAATATTAAATGTATAATTTAAGCATTGTGTATTCAATGTAAGTTGGCCACCTAAGGAACCGTGTAACAAACTGGCCAACATAACAGAGGTGGACAGCATAAGGAGCTAGGCCTACTGTGCTGATATGTGCATGTGGTCCATGTCTGGTCCATGAAAAGTAAGTCAACTTGAGGTGGTCAGCTGTAGAGGTTCTGCGGTATTTCTTTCAGCTTAGTGTAGCTTTTAGCTATAAATTGTACTCACCAGCGAAATCGAGGAACTGAGTAAATTTTAACAATGAGGAATACTTAAACTGAATGCTTGCAGCATTTTGTGTAAATAGTAATAATAAGACTTTTTCCTCTAGCCACCTCGTACATCTCATCCTGTCGTCAAGTTTTCCTGTACAGACTGTGAACCAATGGTTATTGACAAACTTCCTTTTGACAAATACGAATTGGAACCTTCACCCCTGACTCAATTTATCCTGGAAAGGAAATCTCCTCAAACATGTTGGCAGGTGAGCTGAACAATAGTAATTTAAAAATTTACGTGAGATATTTCTTAAAATACTAAGTTGAATCAATGGTTTATATAACATTCTTTAAAGGTTGTTAAATACAAAATTTTAACCACTCCTTCTTAACAGGTATATGTGAGCAATAGTGCTAAATATAGTGAACTTGGTCATCCTTTTGGTTACTTGAAAGCCAGTACAGCACTGAACTGTGTCAATTTATTTGTGATGCCTTACAATTACCCAGTCCTCCTTCCCCTTTTAGGTAAGTCATTCTTGTCACACACAGCAATTCTCCTAAACACAGATGTTAGGAAACATTTCTTTGTTCTTCTTCTTACCTTCTGGAAATTAATGAAAATATTTTGAATATTCTGAAATGTTAAACCTACTAAAGAAATAATCATAACAACCTGTTCATGTTTGTGGTAATTTGAAAGTCGGTATTAAAACACCTTTTAGTCTGCCAATTAATAATATTACTGTATTTTAAATTTTCAAATTAAATATTCTAATTTTTCTGCAAGTTAGATTTCTAACATTCTTGGAATTGGTAATGTAGGCTTTCTACTGGGTGTATAAGGCACTTTGTAGAAGCATACCATAGTTGTAAGATCCTGAGTACATTTTCTAAGAATTTGTCTATAATTTTCAATTGGCAGACTTTTTTAAAGTGAAGTAATTTGGTCCAGAGTAATATGATAAAAAGTTAGTTTTTAGTTACCATTTGGCTATCATTATTAGAGGAGTGCTATTGGAGAAAACGTCTTTCCATCCATGAAATCACACCAAATTTAAAAGTCATGGTCAAAATAACTAGTAGGTATATTTTATAGAAAATGTTGTACATACTATTTTCCCTCATGTCTGTTTTATGTCTAGGTAGGACATATATTTTCCTTGTGCATTATCTATTTTTATTATCGTATGTAATTTTAGGCCATAACTGGTACCTTTTTGTTTTTAAAATGGTATTACAAATAGAAAATGCCAGGCCAGAAACTTCACTACTTTTAATTTTCTTAAAAACTTATGTCTGGGTGGTACAATGGCTCATCTTGTAATCCTAGCATTCTGGGAGGCTAAGGTGGAAAGATTATGTGAGGCCAGGAGTTCGAGATGGGCCTGTGCAAGAGGGAGACCCCACCTCTACTAAAAATAGAAAAATTAGCCAGGTGTGGTGATTGCTACTCCAGAGACTGAAGCAGGAGGGTTGCTTGAGCCCAGAAATTTGAGGTTGCTATGAGCTGTGATGACGTCATTGCACTCTAGCTCAGGGAACAGAGTGAGACTCTGTCTCAAAAAAACAAAGGGCAACTTACATCTGATGTTACTTTCTCACATGGAACAAAGCAGACTTTAAAAAGGAAACTACTTTGACTTGATTTACATGTAAAAACAATGAACAGTGATAGTGTATGTTATATATTTCTAGATGACTTGTTTAAAGTGCATAAAGCAAAACCAACATTGAAATGGAGACAGTCGTTTGAGAGTTATTTGAAGACAATGCCTCCCTACTATCTCGGGGTAAGAATTTTATTGTTTAAAAATAGAGCTTGTTATAAAATGTTTTATTATTTTCATAGTTTCATACTTCCATTTATTGCTGTTATAGATTATATGGAATGAAAACTGAGTGTACAAGTGATCCATATAGATGTAAAGGTACAGATAGGTTTCAGTGAGTTGGAGAAAAATGATGGTGATGATGGTGAGAACATGTATGTGCTGCTTACTCTAGGCCAGACACTGTCCTAAGCACTTCATGTGCATTGACATTATTTAATTCATAGTTACCATATGAGGCAGAAATGATGCCGTAGACAGAGAAACTAAGGCACCAAGGTGACTTGTCTCACTCTTCATGGTTAGCACACTGCGGCATGAGGACATCTAGAATTCAGTCTGGCTTTAGAACTTAACCTTGATTGTTGTACTGTCAGTACCCTTTTAAATTTAAGTTTTGTGATTTACAGTTATCTCTCGGTATGTGTGAAGGACTGGGTACAGGAACCCCTCTGTATACCAAAATCCAGGGATGCTCAAGACTCTTATATAAAATGGCATAATATTTGCATATAACTATACACATCCTCCTGTATGGTTTGAGTCATTTTTAGGTTAATTCTTACATCTAATAAAAGGTAAATGCTGTGTGTAAGTAGTTGTTATACTGTATTGTTGAGGGAATAATGTCAAGAAAAAAACAGTTTAAACGTGTTCAGTACAGATGCAGCAATCTCATTTTTATTTTGTCTGAATATTTTGATCTGTGGTTGGTTGAGTTCGTGTAATGTGGAATCCACAGGTACAAAGGGCTGACTGTATTTCTTTTTAAGGGTGCAAAATGCTTTTTGTTGCATTATTTCTTAAATCCAGAAATACCTTTATCGGTAGATAAATGTATGTTTTCATAGAACCATATGCTTTTAATAAACTTGATTACTTTAAAATTAGTGTACAGGTAAGACCAGTAAGAAATATTTTATTAAATACATTGATTTATTTAGTTTGTGAAAAATAGCCTCTTAACAAAAAGAACTAAACTAAAACCACTATCACATATTTCTTCTGCTGTTGATGCAGTAGCATTAGAATACGTAGCTATAACTAATCTTTCTAAGTAATTACTAATATAATTAGAGGATCAATTTCTTGAGCTTTGAACATGGCATATTTTATAGTTGTAAGAGATAAGTTGTATTGAATGTCTAGCACACAGCACCCATTGTATAAAAGGGTGAAAAGGAAAAAACATATTTTGAATAGGAACTGTTAGAGATGTTGACCGTTGATTGACCTGTTATGTTTTGTAGCAATCCTGAGGACTTAGCCAGAGGTGGATGGGCGTTAAATATCAGAGCTAGGGTTTGATTCCAGTTTGACACTAGTGCTTGTATTCGCTTGTGAGTGATCATCCTTTTTCTGGCTCTGTCCCATTCACATATGCTAGACACTCCTACTAGTGATATTTTTAATTGCACTAAGTGGTTCTCTGTCTTTCCTTACAATTGAAAGTTTATGCCACATCTGTAATAAATATTAGACTATTTTCCTTCTATTTATGTTTCCTTGAGGGCTTGTTTGATTTTCACCTCACCCTATGATAGCAGTAGTAGAAATCTTGTATTTTCTTTGAGTCCTTTTTATTTACTACCAAGTGTTAATTAGATCCGTCTCTACAATGTGTCTCTTACTCATTTCTTCAAACATAGGATCTCCCAGAGGGACTAGGGAGTTCAGCACTTCCCCTCCTAGCTCCAGGAATTATTATTATAGCTTATAATCCTTTCTAATGCCACTGACAAACATTTTACTGAAATACAATTAGGATTATAGTACTTCTTTATTGATGAAAAGGAGAAATAATGCCTTTGAAAAAATGTTTTTAAAAAACCCTACAGGCTGAACCATACATTTTTAACAAGCTTAGTGTTGAATGGTTCCTTTTTTCCCTATAGCCCTTGAAGAAAGCTGTTAGAATGATGGGAGCCCCTAACCTAATAGCAGACAGTATGGAATATGGACTGAGCTACAGTGTCATTTCATACCTCAAAAAACTGAGTCAGCAGGTAATGTCCGGAAGTAGAGTGAGTCAACAAGTTTTCTGAATGATTTTGGTTAAGATGCTTAATAGGCTAGAAGCTAGTTATTGATGGTTCTAATGAAATCCTATTATATTAATATATTACATTAAAGCCATTTATGTTCCATTAACATAATTCTGTATGAAGTCCACAGTGGTACTATGTTTTAAAATGTTGCTGTTAGCATTTTATAATCATTCCTAATTTGTGAAAATGGCTTCATTTAATGTGCCCCAGACTTCCTATATGCAAACATTATTTATGTTTTGAGAAATCATAGAATTGTTTTTACCTAGAAAAAATGTTGTTTTGCTTTGTGTTTTAAAACCTGCAGATTTTTCTTTTAAAATAGGAGGAGTTTCTTTTCCTTCTGTGTTTTTTCAAGATAGAGGCAACTCTTCTGGATAAAATGGGAGTTTCTTTTGAAAAGTTTATAAAAGTACTGAAATTTGTCCTTCTGGCCATAAATTACATTAATAGATACCATGGTATACATTTTGACTGACTGCCAAATTACACAGAATTACTGTTCTACAAAATGTATAATTTTTCTAGTATGTCTGACATTTCTAAGTAGTAACCAAGATGCACTTTGGGAGGAGTCAAAATATTGTTATTTACTTTCTATTGAAGAAACTGTATCATTATTTGCCATGTCCCTGAACATTTAGTTAAGTGCTGATAACAATATCTTTAAATAAAAATTGATGATTTTTTTTCTTCTAATTTTTAAGTCACCTATCAGTTGGGGATATACATATTTATTTAGGGTACATTTATATTTCATGTTTTAAGTGTAATGAATATTAATTAATAAAATAGCAATTGAAATTGTGTTGGGGTTGCCTCAAAAACTTAAGAGTAATAATGGTTTAAAATCACAAGGCATTATTATTTAAACTATATTTGGGTTACCAAGTACTTGACATAAATTATGTTGTTTTTAATTTCTTACATATTTTTAAAAATATAACCAATACCTAATTTATAGAAGACCATAATCATTAGTATCTTGATTTATCAATTTATAGAGTATATCAAGAAAATTCTTACTTATTTTTACTTTAGGCCAAAATAGAATCTGATCGAGTCATCGGTTCTGTAGGCAAAAAAGTAGTGCAGGAAACTGGGATTAAGGTCCGAAGCCGATCACATGGTTTATCAATGGCATATAGGAAAGATTTTCAACAATTACTCCAGGGAATTTCAGAGGATGTCCCTCACAGACTGCTAGACCTTAATATGAAGGAATACACTGGCTTCCAAGTTGCTCTGCTGAATAAGGTAATAGTCACAGGAATTCATTACTGCTCTGGTTATGTTCTGTTGTGTTGGTGAATAAATTAAATTTTTTGTTAGCTAACATTCAGTTTGTACAAACCTTAAAAAGTGCTTACTTCTAATATTTCCACAGAATGATCATCACATTATTGTTCAATTGTCATTCTAGAATTAAAACATTGTCTGTGGCATGGGAATGAATGGCTAGACTGATGAAGAGTAAACTAACCCATTCATTTTATGGTTGAGAAAACAGAGACTTAGAGATTGCCTGAAGTTACATAGCTAAGGGTAGAATTTACTGTAGGTTGGTGCTTTATACCTTAGGTCTACAGCATGATCTTAAAATACTGTGTGAATACTCATTATTAAAAATATCTTCATTCTAGCAGCCTTTTTGTAGAAGTAGTGAAGCTTATCCTAAAATTTATATGGAAATGTAATGGTCCTAGCATAGCTAAAATAATTTTGGAAAAGAAGAAAAGTTGGAGGACTTAAATTATGTGATTTTAAAACTTACTGTAAAACTACAGTGATCGCCACAGTGTGGTATTATCATAAGGATAAATATAAATGAGTGGAACAGAATTAAGTCTAGACGTACCTCATACATGTCAGTCACTTTTAACAAAGATGTTAAAAAAATAACAGATAGTGCTAGAACAATTGGATGTCCATATGCAAAATAATGAATTTGATCCTTTTAACTCACATTACTTAAATTGGTCCTGGTCTTAAATGTTAAGAACTAAAACTGTAGGCCAGGCGTGGTGGCTCACATCTATAAATCCTAGCACTCTGGGAGTCTGAGGTAGGGGGATAGCTTAAGCTCAGGAGTTTGAGACCAGCCTGAGTAAGAGTGAGACCCATCTTTGCTAAAAATAGAAAAACAAGCTGGCTATTGTGGTAGACGCCTGTACTGGGAAGGCTGAGGCAGGAGGATTGCTCTAACCTAGGAGTTTGAGGTTGCTGTGAGCTGTAATGACATGGCACTCTACCCAGATTCACAGTGTGACTGTGTCACAAAAAAAACAAAACAAAAAAAAAAGAACTAAAACTGTAAATTTCTAGAAGAAAACATTAGAGAAAATCTTTGTATTATTGGGTACAAAGATTTTGAAAATACAACATATAAGTACAAACCAAAAAACATCCATAAGTAGAACTTCATGAAAGCTAAAAAATTTTTGTTGTTCATAAGAAACTATTTTTTAAACAGTCAAGGTATAGCTTGGGAGAAAATCATAAATTGAAAAAAGGACTTGTATCAAAATAAATGAAGAACTTGTACAACTTAATAATAAAAGACAATCATCTCAATAAAAATGGGCAAAATATTTGAACAGAAACTTGACCAACGAAAATACATGTAAATGCAACTAGGAATATGAAGAAATGCTCAATCTTATCAGTCATTAGGGAAATGGAAATTAAAGCCATACCACTTCATAACTGCTAGAATGGCTAAAATTTAAAAAAAAAAACTGAAAAATTCCAGCTGCTCATGAGGTTATGGAGAAACTGGAATTCTCATACACTACTGATAGAAAGTAGTTTGCATTTTTTTTAATGAAGTTAAACATCTATTTTCTATACAACTGGCAATTCTATTTATAGGTATCTACTCAAGAGAAATATATGTTTGTTTAAAGGCTTAGTATGCAAATGTTTGTAGCAGTGTTATTTATAAAATAGACAAAAAACCTTTGAAACAATCCAAGTGTCCATCAGTTGGTGAATAAATTAAAAAATGTGGTATAGCTACATAGTGGACTACAACTCTGGAACAAAAAGGAACAGAGTATAGATACAGAAACAGTATGAGTGAATGTCTAAAACATGCGAAGGGAAAGAAGCCAAAAATCATATATTGCAAAATTGCATTTATAAAATGGAACACAGAAAGAAAGAAAGCAGATCTAGAGGTTGCCTGGAAATAGAAATAGTGATTGGGTACACAAATGAGTACACACAACTTTTAGGGATGGTCAAAGTTTTTTGTTTTTTTAAATAGAGATGGTGGTCAAGCTACGTTGCTCAGGCTCATCTTGAACTCCTTGCCTCAAGTGATCTGCCTTGGCTTTCCAAAGTGCTGGAATTACAAGTATGAGCCATCATACCCAGCCCTTGGGATGGTAGAAGTGTTCTAAAACTGGATTGTGGCAATGGTTTCACAACTATACCTTTACTAACGTTCATCACCCTTAAAATAGGTGATCTTATGGTGCGTAAATGATATACCAAAGCTTTTTAAAAACCTTCAGTTCTTAAAATTTGGATATTAAACTTAAGTGAGTTTATTTGTTTTATCTAGAATATACAATAAAAATCTTTATAGTTGTGAATTTGAGATAATTTGGTATCTCAAATTTCCGTCTTTTGGCTGTAAAACAGTACATTAAGGTTGTATCATCTGTCTTTATTTTACTTTTTAAAGCTTATTACTTAACTTATATATCTTTTTTCCAAACCAATGCTGTTGATAAAGATTTTAGTCTTTTTACTTCTATGTTTGACAATAAATTTTGTCTTTGTATGTTTTTCAATAGGATTTGAAGCCACAGACATTTAGAAATGCCTATGATATACCAAGACGAAATCTTTTGGATCATTTAACAAGAATGAGATCTAATCTTTTGAAGAGCACCCGCAGATTTCTTAAAGGACAAGATGAAGGTTAGATCATGGTTTCAATATTGTTTTTTGTTTGTTTGTTTGTTTTTGAGGAAGAGTCTCACTTATTAACCCTCGGTAGAGTGGTATGGCATCGCAGCTCACAGCAACCTCCAAATCCTTGGGCTTAGGTGATTCTCTTGCCTCAGCCTCCAAAGTAGCTGAGACTACAGGTGCCCTCCACAATGCCTGGCTATTTTTCTGTTGAAGTTTGGCCAAGACTGGGTTTGAACCCACAACCCTCGGTACATGGGGCTGGCACCCTACTCACTGAGCCATAGGTGCCGCCCTAATATTGGTATTTTTAATAGTTTTTTTCCTTTCTACTGTGAAAAGCATAGTATGGTAATGTAGAGTTTGAAGAACATGATAGTGTTAGTATTCTCATTTGTAAATTGAAACAAATGAATTAAAAGTCATCCCTAATTCTCTGCCCTTCTTTCTACCATCATTGTTGCCCCACATTTTCTCCCCCACACAGCCTTTGAGTAGTTCAGTTTCCTTTTTTAGCTTTACTCATGTGTTATTGCACACATACCCTCTCCCCCCATTTTCCTGAGATATACTAGGATCTGATGGCTTAACTCTGGATGGCCAGTTACATGGGATATACTAATATTTCCTTTAGCCATACCCATGGTACCTACCATAAATCAAGTCAGAAGAGGCTTCGCCCCTTGCCATCTCTGATTTAAGCATTCTGACAGTAACTTTATATAGAAAGGGTTATCTGTGTGATTTTTCTTTGCTACTATATTGTATTTCTGTTTTCTACAAATTCTATTATTAATTTGGAAAAGAATAGAGGAGATTTCCTTTTCATGGTAAGATTACATGTTATTCTGCGTATTTGAGGACTGTCTCGAATAACATTAGTCAGCATTCGTGTTTAAGAAGACATTATTTTATAATGAAATGGGATATAGTTTTAGTGAGGTTAACTTTTGTTGTTGTTTTGTTTGAAAGATCAAGTACACAGTGTTCCTATAGCACAAATGGGGAATTACCAGGAATACCTCAAGCAAGTACCTTCTCCACTAAGAGAACTTGATCCTGATCAGCCAAGAAGGCTGCATACGTTTGGAAACCCGTTTAAGCTGGATAAAAAGGTAACTTTGAAATGTTATGTGATAGACTATGTTTGTGGTAGACACTGTCAATTTAACAATTACTAATTTAGCTGAAGTAAGTCAAAACTATTTTCCTGGTAGAGTATCTAATAAATGTCAACATAGTTTGAAGATAGTTGTTTTAATTGAGATTGGTTATACCATTTAAACAGTATGTGTAAATTTAAGAAAATTATACATATTTTTTTGTTGTTAAAGGGCATGATGATAGACGAAGCAGATGAATTTGTCGCTGGACCTCAAAATAAACATAAACGACCTGGAGAACCAAACATGCAGGGGATCCCCAAAAGACGCCGGTGTATGTCTCCACTGCTGAGGGGCAGACAGCAGAACCCTGTTGTGAACAACCACATTGGAGGGAAAGGACCACCTGCACCCGGGGCTCAGGCACAGCCAGATCTCAGCAAGCCCCTTCCTCTCCATAAAAGTGAGAGTCGTTTTATTGTTTTTTAATATTATTTATTGCTTTTTGGTTCTTCAGAGAAGTATTTTTGTCACAGATTATAGAAAGAAACAGATCAATAGAATCCAGTGAGTGTCTAGAGAAGAGATATTTGTTTATTCCAAATTAGCATATAATTATTTTTATATATCTTTTTTAAAAATGTGGAGCATTTCATGTATTTATGATGCTTTATTAATTATTATACTCTAAAACGTCATTTGTAAATCTTAAGTATTTCAAAGTAATAGTTTTGAAAGGCTCCTTATCACTGTCCATGGAAGGATGGTTTTCACCTCTAGTTTAATTAACAGATGGGGAATCTGTGGCCTTTTGGATCCTTGAGTGTGGCCTTTTGACTGAACTAAGTCTCACAGACCAGATCCTTTTAATAAAGGGATTTGTTCTCTGAAGTTTTGAGTTTGGTCAAGGAGCCACACTTGGGGGTTGAGAGGGCCACATGTGGCCTGGAGGCTGAGGTTTTAATCCAACAACTAATTGTTAAATACACGTGCTATTTTGGACAGTGCTAAGTTTTGAGGTCTAGCGCTGAAGAAGGTAGTAGTGGTCTCTGCCCTTGTTTATAATAACCAAGGAAAGAAAGTCACTGAATGGGCCACTAGAAGTGTGATACATGTTATGAAAGAGAAGTCAGGTGTATTGTAGAAGCTTTTGGCAAGAAGATTCAACATAGTCTATGAGGTCAAGGCACTTTACTGAAGGAGTTATGTTTAAGGCAAAAGCATTTGGCTATGCTAGAGCAGTAGCCTAAAAAGAGCATGTGTGAAGTAGATATACAGTACAGAGGAGGAGATAAAGGGAACAGAAAACTCAGGATCTCAAGGGTGCTGGGCATGAGGTAAGGTGGGAAGCAAAGACAGGAGCCAGATCATGCAGGGACTTAGAAGCTATTGTAAATATTCTCAGCTTTATTCTAAGGATAGGGAGAATCCATGGAAAGGTTTTTTTATCCTTTAACATAATGACCCTATCTGATTAGCTTTTTTTTGTTTTTGTGAGAGCCACTGCCCTGGTTCTGATTAGCATTTTGTAAAGACCAGGCTAACTATAATGTATGGAATATTATCAGGGAGGAGGAGGACTGAATGTAGGGAAACCCTAATGAAGTAATGGATTTGTCAGTTATAGTGATCATATGTGGCTCATAGCATCTTAACTGGAGTGAAACCAAGTATTGTACATCTCTTGGTGGAAGTATGCAGTATACCAATGAAGTAATTGTGACCCAGAGAAGTCCAGCTCAACCTCAATGTGATCAGACCAATTTGTACGAAATACAGGGAATAGAAAAACATGTTAAATGACAAAACAGGGATATAATTAGCAGATTCAGTTTGTAGAAAACTGCGAGACTAACAATCTGTTGATCTCCTTTCCTCCCAACCAGGAGAAAAAAATGCATAGTAAAAAAGAGTGATACAGAAGAATTTTTACAGATTCAAAGGTAGTTAAACCATTTGTAATGTGCAGGCCTTCATTGATCCAGAATCAGACAAACTCAGCTTTTCAGAAGCATGAAGACATTGACACTGATTAGATTTTTGATGTTAGTAAATAATTACACTCACAGGGCACAGTTGGAGGAAACCCAGGGACAAGGTGCTGGAGACTTGGCAGTGGGACTGTGAGAAGACTTTGTATTTGACAAAATACTTGGGCATATCTGCAAAGGACTTGCTGACTGAATATTGGGGCTGGAGCCAGGGCTGAGCAAGGCTTCTGTCCTGAGACATGGGGTAGGGAAAGAAGAGGAGATGGACAGGTTTAGTTTCGAGGTACACGTGTGATAGTCAAGTGGAGATCCTAAGTGAGAAGCTGAATGTTGAGTGTGGAACTCAGGAAGAGAGGACTGGGCAAGGGGGCAGGAAGGAGAAGCAGCTTAATGCCCATTAGAGTGAATATAATCTCACTCAGGGAAATTGTGAGAAGGAAAAAAAGTTCAGAACAGAACCTTGAAAATGCAGAAGTTAGGGGGAAAAGAGCGGAAAAGGAGGTTGAAAAGGAAGAATCCTTGAAGTAGGAAAACATAGGGAAGAATTTAGTCATAGGAGCTAAAGTGAAAGACAGTTACTTGAACAGGCTAATTAAGAGGAATGGGAAGATTCAGTTGGTCTTTGGCTATCTTAGCAAAAGCAATCTGGGGGGGTTTCAGGAGTAGCATTTTAGCAAGCTCCCTGATGGTCTACTACCACTTGTTCACAGATTGCACCCTGTGTAGGAAGGACCAAGAATGAAGTTGGGAGGGACTTGAAAGTGGAAGGAAGGCTGTGAACTGGGTGCCAGAGACATGAGTGACATGCAGGCACATGCCCTGGCATTCAGTGTAAGATAGTGATGAGGAGAGGGAGGATGGAGGGGTGTAGTGGAGTCTTCAAAGAGCAGGAGTTAGACAAGAGTGCACGAAATCTTGAAATGGTGCTGAGAGGTGAAGGAATCGGTGACTCCAGGTCCTGAGAGAAAGGGATTTCTACTTCTGGTCTGAAAAGGAGAGCAGTTTATTTATAGGAAAGGGCAGTATTTCAGTTAAAACGTAAGTTATTACCGAAAACTTGAAGTAAAGAAGAGTTTGTAGATCATGGAAGAAGATTTAAGAGAGAGAAGTTTGGGGGACTGGTGAGGAAGAGCGTACGGGGGGTGTGAGTGTACAGGGAGCTCAATTTTGGGTGGTAAATGAGGACAGTAGAGATAATAAATTCAGTAGGTATCCTGGAAGCTTTGAGCAATGGGAGAATTTAAAATTCATCTGCTTTCAGTGGGAGCAAGTCTAGTACCATCTAGCACCATCTCTCAACCCCAATCTGGTGTTAAGTGGCTTGTAGCTTTGAGGTCCAGGGGTCTAATGAGCTGAAAGTGGGTGTCAGGTTGCTCTGCATTGCTCAGTTAATGACAACTAAGTGGGTGGCTGTAAGAAAAGAGTATGTTGTGAAACCAGACTTAGTTGGTAGCATGTTCCCTGCAGAATTTGGGACAGTATAAACTGCCAGTGTTTATTTTGCCTCTAAAGTGATAATAGATATTTACATCAGAGATAGGTTGGAATGACTAAGGCTCTCTAAGGTATTCATGACCATGATAATTTTGATCATAACATACTTCACTAAAGTATCAATCTTTGTTCAATAAAATTGCCATAGAATAAAGCAATAAACTAAAATCTAGTTGAAAGTGGCTTCATTTTTTTCTTAAGGACAAAGATTGTACAGAGCTTATAAAT
This sequence comes from Otolemur garnettii, assembly GCF_000181295.1. Classification (NCBI taxonomy): domain Eukaryota; kingdom Metazoa; phylum Chordata; class Mammalia; order Primates; family Galagidae; genus Otolemur; species Otolemur garnettii. The sequence goes on from NW_003852577.1 coordinate 169,339, forward strand.
ACTGTGAATGTTTAACATTGAAGTCCACCATGTCTTTGGCAAAGCTAAGAACCATGTTGTGTTCCTCATTAGTCTGCATTAATCAAGGAGGGCAGCTGTGACTGGCTGTCACCACACTCCTTTGTGGCTGTGTGTGCTGTGTGTTTTGAGATCGGAGCTCGTAATTTTTCCCCCTTATCTTTCTGTTTAGTTTCAGAAACCACTAATGATTCAACAATAATAGATGATGTGGTTGAAAATCATGTTGTAGACCAACTTTCATCAGACATTGCACCAAATGCTATGGGTGCTGAATTTTCAACATCTTCTCCAGCCAGTTTATTGGAACGGCCGACCAATCACACAGAGGCCCTTGGTCATGACCACTTAGGAACAAATGACCTTCATGTTAGTGGATTTTTAGAAAATCATGAGGAGCCAAGAGGTAAAGAACAATGTGTTGAAGAGAGTATGCCAGCAGCGTCACTCAGCAAAGGCAAGAAATCGACGCACTGCCGAAGCCATGAAGAGGTCAACACTGAGTTGAAAGCACAAATAATGAAAGAGATCCGAAAGCCAGGAAGAAGTATGTATGGTCAGATGTGACCTCAGATTTGGTTTCTGTGTGTACTTGCCTTGCACCCACCCTTCTGGGCTCCAGGGATCCTTGTGTCTCAGCCTACCAAGTCGCTGAGATGATGGGGCGCCACCAGCACGCCTGGCTGAGACTGGGCCTTATTATGTTGCCCAGGCTGATCTCAGACGCCTGGCCTCAGCTTTCCAAAGCTGAGATTACAGGTGTGAGTCACCATGTCTGGCCAGCAAAGGAGTTTTAATACAACAGCTAACTCAAAAAGATACACTGAAAATTAAATGACTATGTCTGTAAAGTTCTTGTCATAGTGCCTGTCACTGTGATTAACATTTGAACTATGGTAATGACAAGGGATATGTTCAGGCCAAAAAACTAAAGTAATGAAAGCTACCTATTACGTGATACCATGTGAATACAAATGAACAATAAAAAAAAATTAGTAGTTCTTCTAGAAGATATCAACAGATCACCTGCTGTAATGGTAATACAATGACCTGGGTGGTCCAGAAGTGGGTAAGAGTCAGTCCTTGGCAAAGTTTTATGTGAGAACTTCTAGTCATTGTGAAGTTTTACATGAAAACTTTAAAATGAAATAGCACTATTAACCTATTTCACTTTTCTTTTTTCCCACCCTTTTCCCCTTCCATTTACTCATGTTATTGGTACTTTGGAATTTAAATTGTAAGGACGGGTTTTTATAAAGGCCACTTGCCTTTTACTTTTCAATAGTATTACCAAAAAGCTATTCATTCATCTTTCTAAGCTTTATATTTGATATTTTAATGGAAACTTTCACCAAAAAAGTAGTATTTAACAAGTTGTTTTATCTTTGTTGATATATATTTTCTTTTACACATACATGATAAAAGGTATTATAAATTCTCATTATAAAAATGAGTGGTAAAATTTTAACATAGAATGTTTTTGTCTCTATATGTTAAAATAAAATAGAAAATATTGAATAGGTACAAATGGAAGCCACTTAATTTTTCTTTTCACTGCTTTTGTTTTAAGAATATGAAAGGATCTTCACTTTACTGAAGCATGTGCAAGGCAGTTTACAAACAAGACTAATATTTTTACAGAATGTCATTAAAGAAGCATCAAGGTAAGTATTTTGCATGTTATGAAATGATGATGAAAGGAACTCCAGTTTAAATAGGCGGTATTTTAACAGTATCTGTTTTGTGCTTGTGTTGTTTATTCATGTGTATGACACACTCACGTATAAATAAGTACTTATTTTTAGTTTATTGGAAAAAGTTCACTTAGAAAAGTCACATACAAATTCTTCAGGAATTTAAGGACCTTTTCTTCCTGCAAATGACTATATATTTGCATAATACTTGTTTTATCTTCTCTGTACCTTTATGGTGACTTTAATATTTTATAGCTTACAATTTATCCTTTTATGTTAATATTAGTGGTAAGAAATAACCTAGAAAGGCATTATGTATATGTTGTTCAATTTACATGTAAAGACATAATTAAGACGATCAGAGTTGAAAAAATGGGCCTTAATCTGAGGACAGCCTTCTGGATTCAGCCAGTTGCAGATGGAAAGTATTTGAGAGAGAAAAATAGATGATTCTGTCTGTACTTAAACACACACATGCTTCTTTCCTTGTCATTCTCTAAACAATAGTGTGACAGTTATTTACACAGTGTGTACACTGTGCAGGTTTTATAAGTTCTACATATATAGGCTATATGCAAATACTGTGCCATTTTGTATGAGGGACTTAAGCATCCCTGGATTGCTCGAGGGATATCTGTTAGGGGGTCCTGGCACCAATCCCTCATGAATACTGAGGGATGGGTATATAACGGATCCAACGTGGCCTAGGTTATAAGTGAGAACCATAAAGTGCAATCAGCTGGAAAGCAGAGTTGTGTGAGTTTTAAAAACATTTTTTGTTTTTCCTTCAAGATTTTTAGAATTTTGGTATTATTTAGATTATAAAACTTAGGGTTTATCTCATTGTCCAAATGTAAACATACCTACCCTTTAAACAGTTCCCCTGTCCTTTCCATGCTACAAATAAAGGTTTTAGATAAAGCAGCTAATTTGGGGGGAGAGAGAATGGCTGGAGAATAGACTACTCTGAAGGATCACGACAAGGCCATAACTTTCCATGTAATTTTGAGTCTTTAACCGTTTCTGCTCTTTGTGGTAATGTTCTGTCAGCTCAGACCTCCTCATGTATTTAACTCTATTCCAGGT
>NW_003852577.1:172312-188576 GCF_000181295.1 Otolemur garnettii
CCTCCCCACCCCCTACCATGTACTGGGTCATTCATTGTCCTCATATCAGAATTGAGTACATTGGATTCTTGCTTCTCCATACTTCAACCACCTTTGAGAGAGTTACATAATACTACAGCGGTAGCAGTTCATACTAGCTTTCAAGTAGAGAAGAAGTAGGGATAGAATGTCCAGTACTTGGGGGTGTTCTAAAACAAATCAGCAATAATTATTATTTACATAGATAAATGTAATTTCAGTTTACCTATATTTATTACTGAAATTTTAAAAAATTGCCACTTGAACTTTGTTTGCTATGTCCTGTATCATGGATGTCTAATTATTTTTGATTTACCAGCTCATCCTCCTTCCATTTTATGGGGGATTATGTTTATACTCTGTTCACATTCCTTTCAACTGTAACTTTCAGTGAGCATGAGAAGAAGCTATTGGAGTAATTGATTTGAAAACCCAAATTTTGCTAGAGTATTGCAAATTTATTAGTATTTTTGGGTTGTGGAAGGAACAACCCCTTTCCCATTGTCTAGGCCTGGCATATGTGTTTTAGGGACAGACTAGAATACAGTACTGGTGTAGTTACTTACTAACCTCCCAGAAGATATGTTATAAAGGGTTGATTTTTTTTTCCTCATTTTAATTTCACTGCAAAAAATCTTCAGAAGCTATTTTTCTCCTTTTGAAAAAATCATACTGGTATATACCATCCATTAAAAAGTCATTAAGATTGCTCTTATTTCTTTTTTCCTACAGGTTTAAAAAGCGAATGCTAATAGAACAGCTGGAAAACTTCTTGGATGAAATTCATCGAAGAGCCAGTCAGATCAACCATGTCAACAGCAATTAAAGGAAATGGGATGTGGCCACTTGCTCTCTTGTCTCCTCCAAATACAAAGTAAACGCAAGCCTGTTGTGATCTTGGATTTTTTTTTTTCTTTTTTTGACATGCGTTGTTGGCTATTTGAAATACTAAAAGCAAGTCTACAGATCCTTTTCCCATCATTTTACAGTGACCTTTTTTCATTTTGATTTATTTTTGTAATGTGAAAAGTATCACTCTAAAAATTTTTATTTAACAAACTATAAAGTATCCTCCAGATCTCTTGCTTATCATTGACTCTCGCGTGTCAATTTCCCTCAGGTTCTATTTTCTTAAAGCAACCTTTAAAATTGTCACCTCTGTTAAGGTTGAACTTTGCCAAAAAAATTAAAAAGTTACTTTGTAATTTTTGGGGAAAAAGCACATACATTAAAACTAGGTAATGTTTTGTATATACAGTTATTTTGGATATATTATTGTAAGTTGTACAAATGTATTTTGAAGAATATTTAAGAAAAGCACTTTTGTTATTCCATCAATAAATGCTCTATTTTACTCTTGTGTGGTTTAGGAAATAATCACATTTAAAGTAATCATTTAAAAAAAATCCTAAGATAATGGAATTTTAAAGGCCTTGCTTTTTAGCATTGGAAGAATACACCACTCAAAGTTCATTGCTAAACCTAACTGTAATTATGTGTTACGTGACCTAGATTGTCTTTTTACTCTGTTTGTGGTTTTTGTTGGCCACACCAACATGCTCCTGTTTCTGCTTAGATGATAGGAATTACTGTGTCTGTGGCAGACAGGGAGACACTTAAAAAGCTCTTTAAAAAGCAGACAACTTTGGACATTATTGGTTTCCTTCAACCCCTTTTCTTTTCTAAGACTGTGGATGGCACTAAACTGCTGCTAGGGAGTGGTAAGTGTCCTCTGAAATGTCTGTTAGCAGCTTGATACCATGCCTACAACGGCCTGAACAAATTTGAGGGTTCAGAGTGTTTTTGTTTTGCCCTGCTGTTCTCACACAAACTTCACAGCTTTAACTTCCAATTTTATTTAGAAGCTGAATGGAAAGGAAACACTTCAGATGAATGTGCATCCCCTTTGAGTTATAAAGGATGAGGAAAAACAAACACTGTTCATTCCCTACCTACCCTCAGTTCCCCTATGTCCTCACTGGGGAAGCCATCCTGGGGCCAGACTCACTCACATTCATGGATCACTGATGTGCCTTTTAGTGGGTGGGGGGCGGGTAACAGTAGAAAAGAAAGTTAAAATAGATTTGGATTAAGAGAGGACAACACAAACTTAATAAAATAGAAGTTATGTTGAAAATCATGTACCCTTATGTTTTACAATTTTTCACATTTTAAGAGTGTAGCAAAATGAAGTTAGAACTTTTTATGAAGAAAAGCAGCAACGAAAGTGGAGAACATGCTTGAGATCTGATAATTTAGTCCAGGGGATTTGAAACTCTCCCAATACTGAAGACAAACCCTGTCAAGAAAAAGAAGCTTGTAATGTAACATTACATAGTATTTTCATATGCAATTCTTTAAAACTTGCTTATCTCTACAAAAAATACTTTTCAAGTAGCATATCATTTAATACATGGAATTGTTTAAGTAACTATATGTACATAGTCACACTGCTAAATTCAACAAGAGTTACACAAATCCAGAACATATTGTCCTTGAATTATATATATAGATTCTGAGATTAGTAAGAGGGATTAGAAGTCATCAGATAAAAATTCATACATAACGAGCATTTGGGTCCATCCCCGTGCTTAGCAGCTCTCCTTATCAGAAAGTTCTTACTTCCATTTCACAGGCTGCTCCTGAGTTAATCCTTTAGACTCTTAACCTTTTAATACATTTTCCAGAGGAGTTGGGAAGTAGTTTGTTTTCTCTCCTCTTTTTGACCTTTGTCTTTTCTCTGCCACTAAACTTTTTACACCCTGTCCCAAAACTTAGTCATGAGATTTGAAATTCATCAAAACTAAAAGTTAATATATCCCATCTCCCTCAATGTTTTTCTTTTACTTGCATTTTTAAAAACTGGGCATATTAGTTACATTAATGAAATACTTACCACAGAATTCTTGTCAGCAAAGGAAAGAACATATCTGTGGTGGCAGGGGGTGGAGTATGTCTTTTAGGGCCTATAGATCACTGAATGACTTTAGGCTGGAGAAATGATTCTCTCGAAACGTTTAAGGTTTATTAGATGACTTTTCTTAATGTAGCCCGCGTCTCATTTGTTGGCTGATTCTTAGCTGCTCTCAACTAAGATTTGTCTGGAGAAGTGAAGGTCTGAAACTCATTTCTAATCTCTTAAATAATTGTCACCAGAAGAGTAGCCACTTTGCTGTGTGATGTGGGCAAACGCTTCCCAGAAAGAGGTGAATAAATTCATGAGAACTAAGCTTCAGTTGCGGCAGATTGTGGAACTGGCTTTGGATTACCCTTATTATTTTCATCCTTATTACTAAGGCAGTTCTCAAAACTCATACCATTGAAATAGTGGTGCGTCTTAGCTCAAGGATTTTCATCATTTTTATGCAGTTGAATTCCAAAATCAGAACTTTATTTAGCTATTATCAACCTTTATTGACTTATCAGCTTTTGGCAATGACCTTGCTGTTCAAGTTTAGTTCTATTTCTTGAGGGAATAGGACCTATTGTTTTTTTCATCTTTCATTTTTTGACGTATGTCCTTCCTAAAAGAGGGCTCCTTGCTGCCTGTTCTGAGTGATAAGTAACATTTTCATCTAATGAATATGGGGTTGGGATGATCGTGGTGAAATACTAGCATACATTCTGTTGATGGACTTTTTTTCTCCCCCAGTAATGCTCAAATAGATTATTTTCTAGTAAATGATTTTCATCCTTTTTGTCACAAAAATGTTCCTTTGATTTCTAGCGAAAGTTACAGCAGTATGCAAATGATTCTCAGATAAAATGATGTTGACAGTATTTCCTTAATTTGTGTAAAACTATGCATAATTTTCATTATTCTAACTTTTGACATTTTTTCTCTTCATAAATAAAAGTAATGCCTGATGGTTAGTTAAAGTAGATCCACCTTTGCTTGATTTCATTAGTCTTGTTTCATCCTATTTCTTTTTGATACACTGTTTAGACTTGCCAACAACTATTTACTGAGAATCTCTTTCCCTTCATAGGCTGATAAATAATTGTCAAAGGGGGAGAAGGAACATTGAGAGAAATAATTTAAAGACTTTGTTCAATGTTGTGTTGAAAATTAAGGACATCTGCTGTCCTTCTGATGTACTGGGGCCTTGTGTGTACCATACCTTTGAATAAGGTTGTATAGTGTGACTTAAACATTTGATTTTCGAGAAAGATGAACAGAAGAACAGAATAGAAATCCAGATGCCTTAACTGCAATAGTAGAGTCACTACCTCTTCACTCTAGTGCCTGGAGGAAGGTGATTTCCAGAATGACACTAAAGATAGGGAACAACTGAAAAAAAAAAAAAAAAAAAGGAAAAATCTACCATTTATTTTACTTTAACAGTTTTTTCTAAGTCTTTCCGGAAGAAAATGAAACCTCAGATGCGCTGAGAGATCAAAAGGCAAAAAGGATGGGGGACAATTGTTCCTTTGTAATTATGAGATAGTCCTTTCTCAAGACCCAGCAGCTGGGAAGCTTCAGAAACACCACAGAAACAGCCAGAAGTCATGCTTATTTCAGTCTAGTGGACAAAGTGGACCCCTTGTCGCTAAGGGACACTGATAGATACAGGGTATCTGTAAAGTTCATGTGCAGTTTTTTAGCACATAAATTTATGGACACCTTGTTACTTATCTGAATCCTGTCAGACAATACTGTACTACCTGTGTTGGGCTCTCTCAGGAGAAAGATGAATGGCCGATCTGCTTTAAAAATAGGAATCCGAGATCTTTTCAGTAACAACAGAGCTGCCAGAAAGATAAAGAATAGGAGAATCTCAGTGCATTTTGAATTGTAAAGAAATCTGTTTCAATTGGATATGAAATCAGTTACATCCCTTAATTTTTGAAGCACTCAAAAGAATCCTAATGACTTTTTGTTGTTGACTGTTGTGAGGGAGGTGCCAATAGGAATAAACAGGAAAGACCACTTAGCCAAGCCTGTCTCCTGTTTTCAAAATACCCCATGAAATAAATTATTCATTAAATTTTCAGAAGGACTATTTCTTGTTTATGGGATGATGACACAATCCTTTTCAAAATGGTCTTTTTTTCTAAAACATTTCCAAAATGATTTTCATCACTTTCCAAAACATTTTTGCCTTCTGTTGCTATTTCTTTTTTTAAAAATGCTGTACCGCAGCTGAACTTGGGGTTTTAGATGGAAATGTTTAGAAGCATGAAGATCAACTGGATAAATGTGACAAAGGTAGATACAGGTGTCGTGAGCAAATACTTCCCTTTATGAACATACCTGTAGCTGCAGATGCCTTGGTGCCTTCCTCTGAAACCTCAATCTTGGCGTTGTGGATAGCCTCAGAGACGTAAAAGCCGTCTTGGCCTAAGCCAGAAAATGACAGAAGTGTGAGTTGCTTACTTACATTTCTCAATACATTTAGCATAAGGACTTGAGTGTTATTTTAAAAGAATGTCCTCAGGGAACTTCAGTATCATGCTGCGAGAGAAATAAGCTTGGAGAAAGTATCATTACAATTTTTTTTTTTTGAGACAGTCTCCTGCTTTGCCTTTCGTCCAGTGCCGTGGTGTCACAGCTCACAGTAACCTCAAACTCCCGGGCTCAAGTAATTCTTTTGCTTGAGGCTCCGAAGTAGCTGAGACTACAGGCACCTGCCACAAGGCCCAGGCTAGTTTTTCTATTTTTAGTAGAGATGGGTCTTGCTCTTGCTCAGGCTGGTCTGGAACTCCTGAGCTCAGGCAATCCACCCAGCTCAGTCTCTGGAGTGCTAGGATTACAGGGGTGAGCCACCATGCCTGGCCGGAAAATTCTTAAGGTTCAATATTATATACAACGTTCAAAACCTTAATTTGTTAAATTCATGTAATCTCCCAAATATTCAGAGTGCTGCCCCATCTTTCAATGTTTAGTCAAAATTATTTCTACTTAATACTAAAAACTCTCCTTTAGCTAATACTTCTAAACCTCAGTGGTCATAAAAATTGGCAAAGTGGGTGTTAAAATGCAGCCTCTGTAGCCCAGGCATTATTTTCAGCAGCTTCTGAGCTGATTTTCCTTTACTGCCTTTTTGAATGGCATTTTAAGAGCTGCTTTTGAATGACGTTCCCAAGGTTTAAGTTATGGGCACAATTAAGAGGCCAATTCCGTGTATTAAAAATGTGCCTAACACTGCAGCGGCTGCATTCTGTGTACTCAAGTTACGTCAGTTGTGTGATTAGCTTGTCTCATGGGCTGGGATCTGCCAAGTGAAATGAGAGGTCAGTATCACTGATCTGTGTGCTGATATTTTCAAGGACAAAAGCTGAGCAAATAGGACTAATGAGAGATAGCCAAGTCTTACAACTGACAATTTTTGTAATTCACCTATTAAACCAATTATAAGTAGCTCTCCAAAGATAAAGTAATCCTTGATGACGTAATACAGAGTGACAGAGGCAGTCTTTAGAACCGGGAGGGGCTATCTCTGCTATAAGGAATGGTTCTTTCCCAGAATCAGTGACTGACAGGAGGGACCAGAGGAAGGGAAAAGTCGATAGAAACATACGCTTGGCGTCACTTGTTCTAAAACCAGCGAAGAATCTAATTTGTTTTAGCAATTGGTCTTTTTCCTGTGGGATCTTTATCAACAATTGGCCTCTCTCACTAGCTCCTGGATCAAGCTGACCTGCGGTGCCAGAGCTGCAAGGACCCTGTGGGGAGAGGGTGGTTCTTTAACAGCCATGGGAAGGGTTTGTAATCTCCAGGCCTCAGTTCCTGTTCAGGACGATGTCTCAGCATTTGAAATGATTGTTCAGGAAATGAAATGTTCACTATGAGACTCCTTACCAGCGAGAACAGTGCTGCATGCATGTCAGTCGAGGCTCTTGGGCACAGTGCTGAGAGGCCCAGTAGGCACGGGTGATCTTCAGTTAGATGGGCTGGACGCTTTGATTTTTTTGGAGCTGCAGCTGAGGAGTTTCATTTCAATAGCTTTTCTCATCAGAATACTGAAGTGGTCCAATAATTAATGTATGTTTGCACAGCACTTAAGCCAAGACCCATAGTCTGGCATGACTCAGCATCAGCAGCTCTTAAAATTTATCTGGGGGGAGAGTTGATATTTCGAAAGACTAATGTGTGTGATAAAAACAAGGATCTGGGAGTCATCTGTAGGTTTGTGTTTCTCCTCTTGATCTTGTATTACAGATTCCTGTTGGCTTACGTTTGTCCGGTAGCTGTTGCATTATGCAGCTAGTGAAGCCAACCTAGCAGAGCCCATCACAGAGGAAGCCCCTGTCTTTCTCCTTCTCCCCTGAGACGTGTTGGCAACTGTTTAGTGCCATTAAGGGGCATATAACCTGTTTTTCTAAAATTTGTTCTCAAGATTGCTTAGAGGTGGTAAAAGGGGTTCTATGATCAATTAAATGTGGGAGATGCAAGTTAAACATTTTTGCACTTTTGTTCCTAGTGGGGACTTCTTAGAGCTGCTTATTTCCTAACATAGTGAATCTCTACCGGAGGATCACAATACTTACTTAGCACTTAGTCATGTAACCACCCACACCATCCTCTATCCCCAAATTCACCAGAGTAGTATCCTGGGAGGCATCCTGTGGGAAACCATAGCCCACCATAAACTGATTTGCTCCTGTACGACATTCAATATCCAAAGGAAAGGGGTGAGACTCTCCCTACACCCTCCCAGGGCATAATATCCACTTCTCTTCCCAAACATCTTCTATGGATTTTACCTCCCTCTGTAGACTTATCTCCTACAAAGCAAAAAGGACATCTTCTTCACTTGAGTGGCTTTTTTCCCAACCTGCGTAATAATGCTTGGTATGCACACGTATGTACGTTTGGTAAATCTTAGATTAATTAGTAATAGTCCTCGCACTGTCCTTTTGTTTCTTTTTCCCATGAAAGAAGCTACCTGATGTGCTTTAAGCGGATTTCATGTGTAAGGAAATGTAGGTGTCTGTGAAACCATAGGGCACAGTGTTGAGGGGCCTTCTGTGAGTCTCTGAGGAATGACTGCGTGCCTCCTTCCACTTGGTGAGGGGAGACCATTACTCTCTGTGTGTCACGCTCTCAACAGGTTTGAGTCTACATAATACAACACTGTATAAACACAAGACTTGCAAAAATATAAATCGATGTCCTTATGTTTGATTCTCAGCTTCTCATATAGCAGGGTAAGCATATTTTCTTGTTACTGAGTTGCTAAAAGCCAGAGGGTGTGTGTGTGTGAGAGAGAGAGTCAGAAATAACACCCAGTCTAGGACACAGAGGGAAAGGGCTAAGAAGGACCTGAGGTGGCCTTTGAAACTAGCTGTGGTTGGTTGCTTTCTCCGGCTCCCTGCCCAGCCCACTCCTCACCTTTCCATGTGCAGCAGCTGACTCTGATATGGCAGAGTTAATTTATGTCATTGACCCAACCATTCTGGTGGTTTGCTCATTTAGATCATAGTTATAGAGAAGAGAGATTGGAAGCTATTACCTACTTATAAAAGCCAGGAATGAGATAGTTTCTTTAAAGTTTAAAGTTTGTGCACAAGAAGTGTTTCTCGGATTAGAGATGATAGGTCTATAGCAAAGCCTACTGGTGTGTCTTTAGCTGGGTATCTTCAGTGGCAATGCAACTGGAATTTTACATTCCTACTCATGCTGGGGGAAGTGAGGGTGAGTTTGCTGCATCCTATGTCCCTACCCCTAGAACCTTTATAACAGCTGGTGTTAAGGAGTCTGGAGAGGGTGCTGGGAAGGAAGATAGGGCACAGAATTACACCCTGGGTTCAACTGGGCCTTGAAATGATAGGGCGTTCTTTTATTTTTTTCTTTTAATGGAGCAAGTTCTTTAGGCAGCAAAAAAGGATTTGATTTCAAGATGGAAGACATAAGTGGAAAAGGCAAACTTGGGTAAAATGATTCTGGGCTCTCGAACCCCAAAGCAAAATGTTCCCTGTGGTTGTTGGGCTTCCATCAAAAGCACAAAACTGTTTGCTAACCCCTTGTGCTGGGGGAGGCAAGCCAGCACTTCCTGATCACTGGCAAGGGCTCTACCGATGATGTGCTATGTCTTAAATCATTTTGTTTCTACAGTTAAGGTGTGAGGTGGCTACCCCCATTTTAGGGACGAGGAAACTATTTTGTGGAGAGATTCAGTGTCTCTGTTTCTAGAATAATACCAAAAGCCTACTTGGGCACAGAAGGGATTAGTGTCTTGATTGGTTTTTTTTTCTTGATTATGTTTGAAAAGAGCATTGGAAAGCATTACTTTAGTTGGCAACCTTTTCTATAAAGGGCCAGATATTAATTACTTTAGTCACTGCAAGCCATGTGGCATCTTTCCTGACTATTCAACCCTGCTGTTGTAGCAGGGAGGCAGCCACAGATAATCGGCAGATGCAGGGAGTGGTGGTTTTATAATACAAGTATATTTATGAAAGCAGGTGGTAGATCATGGTTTGCTGACCCCCTGCTTTAGAGGAACAGAACTTCCTGGGAAGAGCTTATTGTGGCACATTTTATCAATAGGAAGCATGAATGTAAGCTTCACACTTGGCATGTGGCGACTGCCTGGGATAATTATTGCATAAACCAGATTGATAAGCCTGTATTTCTGCTGGTGTGAATGAATATAAGTAGACTTGAATTGCATTAGAAGAAAAAGATCAGAGAAAAGTACTTTAATGCCAGCTTGCTTATTAGGTGTTGCGGAGGAACGTATAGACGCTGGACATCTCCACAGCAGGGGAGCGGCACAGTGTGGGTCAGAAAGTTACTGTTTGAGGACACAGCATTGGTGGCATTTTAGGATGTACTATGTACTTCTAGGACATAAAGGAAGAGAGATTTAAGAGTTATGCATCAACAATCAGTACACTGTAGCAATTAACTGAATACAGTGGTGTGGGAGACAAGGTGAAGAATGGCCCTAACGTTCTGAACTAGGACGGTCCATAGTGGAGCAGACATGTCATCGGCAACAAGGATGTCATGGCTGAGCTCTGGAGCCACAGACGGTGCTGGGACTGGATTCTGCACATCACCCGCGCTTGAATGCACTCTAGCTCTTCACCGCCTTCTTCCTTGCCCTCTGCTCTTTTCACTCCAAGACCCCTCCTTTAGCTGCCATGTTATGTGGTATCTGTGTCACTGGGAAAGTTTCTGGTCAAGTCGTTGCACCAAGCCAACAATACTTACTGGGTTTTAGCTGTGTGTATGCCAAGCACTGTCACGGCATGATGCCCAGCTGGACCGTGGCTTTGCTCATCTCCTTGCTTGCTTGTACAGTGAGAATAGAGCCTGTGCATTTTAAACACCCTAGGAGAGATCCTTCCTTCTGTATTTTATTTGATAAGAACCTCTGTCAGTTAATCTGGTCACACCTGAAGCCCAAGCTAAAACTTCTCTTGTGGATCAAAATCTCATGTTTTTTACTGATTACCTAAGAGGAAAAATTCTGAGCAACCCTTGAGAAAACTCTGCATGAGGAAGTTCTAACATTCAAAATAGTGATTTTTAAGCCCATCAGGTAAGGGACATGTCAAGGCTGATGAAAAAACCAGCTACAATATTATCTCTGCACAGATAATTTATTATCCAGAGGAGAAACAAACCTGAGCCTTTGAGTCAGCAGTAGTTTAGCCAATGCTGTCCTGAGAAGATTCTGGAACACAGGTTCTGGCCTTCCACTCCCTTTTTACATTTGATGTTAAGTCCCCTCTCAGATCACAGGCAAACACGGCCCCTACTAGTTGGCAGTAGCATGTCAACTGAGAAATTCAACATGAATGCCGGAGGGAGGACCTCTGGAGGCAAGGTTACAGGAGCATGGAGATTTGAAGAAGGGAAATTGGACAGAGGAAGGAAAGTTTCAGACCTAACTTGAGGAGGCATAAACACGCAGGGAGGGAGAGAAGGGAGAAACAAGGGTTGACCAGGAGGCTGGCAGGACAGCAAGCGCTCAGGATGGAGAGTGTTATGAGGACTGGTGTCTCTGGTGGTCCCTGGTCATGCTAGGTGGAGGGAGATGAGTGTGTGTGCCCTATGTCCCTCATTGTGAAGGTGGTTTCCCAAAACCGTGTTGAAAGGTCTCAAGAAGCATCCCTTCCCCACAAAGTCTGACCCCAATTTGACCACTATGAGAAGCAGCGTGCTCTTTTATGAAACAAAGTGCTTTCTCTACTCTTTTACATAATGTTAACCCAGTTTACCACTGAAGACACTATAAAAACCATGAGAACCCCTTAATCAAAGCATGATAGAACTGCCCCAAACACAACACCAGAAAGTTTGGAAGGAGAACTGTTGTTACCTGAAATTCTTTTCAAGTTGGCTTTGAGTGGATCAAAAAGATCAGTGATGCCCCAAGAATTTAAAATGCTTTTTAAGTTGAATTGATTTTGGATCCTAAATCTGAAAAGCAAAAACAAACCATCAACTCTCACTTACCATTCTCACTTGGCACACTTCCCTCCACCCTACATGGAGTCTAGAGCCCTTCACTTGGGTGTCTCCAGCCTTGTTCTCCAGCATGCCTATAACCCCACCCGTGACTGAGCCAAGTGCACAGGGCTCTTTGCTGCCTCTGTCCCCTCTGTTCATGCTGTTCACTCCAAGTCCTTCCCATTTCTTCTGATTGCCTTTCAATTATTACCCATTTTTTAAAATTTTCCCATTAATTTTTAAATATTTGTTGTTTTTTAAGGGGAATTTACATATACTGAAATGCACAAATCTAAGTATGCAATTCAGTGAATGTTCAGAAATTGCTCAAGCCCCTGGTAGCTACATTCCATCAAGATGTAAAACATTTCCCTCACCTCTATTATCCATTTTTCAACTGTTACCCCTCCTCTTTTCCCCAACTGTTTGGTAACCTTTGGTTCCCGAAGTCCCACTTTGGATTTTGAACACTTTGCTTCATTCTACTCTTGGGATGCACAGAACATTCACTTCCTATTACTATTGTTGATGCTATGATAAACCATCTGAGGAGAGAGACCATCCTAGTTCATTTTTATTTAATAATAATTAATATTCAACAAGTGCTTATATTGTGGTAGGCACTGTGTAGTAAGAGCTTTTTGTGGATTGTCTTACTTCATTTTCATATGTTATTATCATCCTCATTTTATAGATGGAACAATTAAGACTTGAAAGAGTTTATGAAACTTGCTCAAGATGACATACGAGTGTGTGATGAACTCAATTTGAGTCAAACCCATGCTCTGATCATCTGCACTCCACCACTTTCTGTCTCACGTGGAGTCACACACAGGAGGAGCAGATTGGCTGATTCTCAGTAGTGTTTAAATTGGATATGATACACCCTCATGTCTGCTGTGTGCAGCTGGGAGGAGTGTGACTTAAAGCCTTGGTGTTCCTAGTAAGCCATGTGAGCAAAAAGAATCAGCATGCCAATTTTATAATATTTCCCCAAGGCAAGGCCTTTGAAAGTTTAAAGTTTACTGTAGAAGGGTCTTTCAAAGGGACTGCTGCTATTATTTTTCTTTGAAAATAAAAAAGTTCAAAATGGAATTTAGATGGTCTTTTTCTAAAAATAGTGCAGAATTTGCAGAAGAATAAAAAACCCTGACAAGACCATTTAATATCAAAGGCCTTCACTGCTACAAGATGATGTGACTGATATTTTAAACAAAAGTATAAGACTTTCTCATAAGGGTATGTTTTGCATCTTCAGAATAGCTTTCAAAAAGAAATATATGCTTTCTTCAAGGGTGCTGACATTTTTCAAAAACATTTTGGAATGTTTCTCATGAAATTTTCTTAAGCACTGAAAACACATCTTTTTTGAAACCTCAAAATGCTGAATCACAGTGGTTAAGGGCATAAACTCAGCTCTCCAGGGCCTGAGGGTGCATCCTGGCTCAACCTCTTACTAGCCAAGAACTGGTCATTTTACCTCTGGGGCAGCTTGTTTTACCTCTCTTTGCCTTAGTGTCCTCATCTGTCCAGTGATTATAATAGTAGTGCTTGTTTGCAGTACTTTGTTGTAAAGATCAAATGAAATAATCCTTGCAAAGTGCTCAGAATCAGCCACAGCACAGCCCCTGCATTCACTGTTAGCACTTCTCAATGGTGGTGAGGAAGAGTTAAGGCCACTTGAAACCAAATATGGTGATTGTAGTTGGTGATAAAACTGGGTAGTATCATTTTTAGTAAACTAAAAACAGCAGTAAAAGTGAGGTATGATTATAAAAGATCAAAGTGATTATCTTGTATGGCTCTGAAGGCAGATGCAGAAGAATTCCTACAAACATGGCTTTGAGGACAGAATCAGGAGGAGCAAGATGGTGGCCGAGTAACAGATTCCTTGCAACTGGGCACCGTGAGTCCAGGGAGAGGAGGCTACAGGCATCTCTGGCTGGTGGGATTGGCTCAGAAACATCCCTTTGGAGACACAGAGAGTCAGCGAGGGACTTCTGGACCCCATAAGGAGGACAAAAGCAGTGGAGAACTGGACCAATCGAAACCCTAGTCCAGAGGCTCAGGAACTTAAAGAGCAAGAGGAAGTGAAAGGAAAATTAGGGCAAGGAAGCAGATAAATCATTCATGAGGAAGAACCAGCAGAAAAATCCTGGCAACATGAAAAACCAGTCCAGAGCAACCCCCATAAGGGAACATGAGGTAGCTACTGCAGAGAATTCCACCTATATAGAAATGTTAGAAATGACAGAAAGGGAATTTAGAATACAGATGATAAAACAATGAAGGAAATGATGAAAAATAACCAAAAGGAAATCCAAAAACAGAATCAAATAAGAGATGAATGATATGAAGAATATAGAAAGGATATAGCAGAGCTGAAGGAACTGAAGCAGTCAATTAAGGAACTTAAAGATGAAATAGAAAGTATCAAAAACAGATTAGACCATGCAGAAGAAAGAATCTCAGAGGTAGAGGACAAAGCTCTTGCGATATCTCAGATAGTTAAAGAGGCAGAAAAGAAGAGAGTGAAAGCAGAACATTCACTATCAGAATTCTGGGACTATATGAAGTATTCAAACATATGAGTTATAGGTATCCCAGAGGGGAAGAAGAATGCCTCAGGGGAATGGAAGCCATACTTGAGAATATTATAAATGAAAATTTCCCAAATATCACCAAAGATTCTGACACACTCCTTTCAGAGGGATATCGGACCCCAGGTCACCTCAACTCTAATTGAGCCTCTCCAAGACACATTGTGATGAACCTGTCAAGACAAAAGAAAAGATTCTGCAAGCTGCCAGGAGTAAGTGCCAGTTGACCGACAGGGACAAATCTATCAGGGTGACCGCAGACTTCTCTAATGAAACTTTCCAAGCCAGAAGATAATGGTCATCTACCTTTAATCTACTTAAACAGAACAATTTCCAGCCCAGAATTCTATATCTTGCTAAGCTCAGTGTTAAAATTGATGGAGAAATCAAATCATTTACTGATATACAAACATTGAGGAAATTCGCTACAACAAGCCCAACTCTACAGGAAATACTTCAACCCATTCTACACACTGACCACCACAATGGATCAACAGCAAAGTAAGATCTCAGAAATTAAAGGACAGAACCTAACTTCCACCGTGATGCAAAAGATAAAACTAAGCAATGGACTCTCACAAAATAAGATGAATAGAGCACTACCACACTTATCAATTATCTCAATAAATGTCAATGGCTTCAATTCCCCACTGAAGAGGCATAGATTGACTTACTGGATTAAAAAACACAAGCCATCTATTTGCTGTCTGCAGGAAACACACCTACCTTCAAAAGACAAATTAAAACTCCGAGTTAAGGGTTAGAAGATACTTTTTCAGGCAAATGGAATTCAGAAGAAAACAGGAGTTGCAATCTTATTTTCAGATACATGTGGATTTAAAGCAACTAAAGTCAAAAAAGACAAAGATGGTCACTTTATATTGGTCAAGAGAAAAATATAAGAAGAAGACATTTCAATTCTAAATATTTATGCACCCAATTTAAATGCTCTCAGATTCTTGAAATAAACATTACACAGTCTGAGCAATATGATATCCTATAATACCATAATAACAGGGGACTTTAATACTCCTCTTACAGAGCTGGACAGATCCTCTAAACAGAAATTAAACAAAGATATAAGGGACTTAAATGAGACTCTAGAGCAACTATGCTTGATAGACACATATAGAGCACTCAATCCCAAAGATGAAGAATATACATTCTTCTCATCAGCCCATGGAACATTCTCCAAAACTGATCATATCCTAGGACATAAAACAAACCTCAACAGAATCAAAAGAATTAAAATTTCACCTTGTATCTTCTCAGACCACAAAGCAGTAAAGGTGGAACTCAACTACAACAAAAACGTTCAACCCCACACAAAGTCATGGAAGTTAACCTTCTGCTGAATGACAGTTGGGTGCAGGGAGAAATAAAAGAGGAAATCATTAACTTCCTCGAGCACAACAACAATGAAGACACAAGCTACCAAAACCGGTGGGATACTGCAAAAGCAGTTTTGAGAGAAAAATTTATTGCCTTTAGATGCCTACATTCGAAAAACAGAAAGAGAGCGCATCAACAACTCACAAGCTGTCTTATTGTATCAATAGATACAGAAAAAGCATTTGATAAAATCTAGCATCCTTTTCTAATTAGCACACTGAAGAGTATAGGCATACATGGCACATTTCTGAAACTGATTGAAACTATCTATGACTAACCCACAGCTAATATTTTACTGAATGGAGTAAAACTGAAAACCTTTCCTCTCCGAACTGGAACCAGACAAGGTTGTCCTCTGTCACCATTACCGTTCAACACAGTGCTGGAAATTCTAGCCAATACTTAGGCAAGAGAAGGAAATAAAGGGCATCCAAATGGGAGCAGAGGAGGTCAAACTCTCCCTTTTTGCTGACAATATGATCTTATACTTAGAGAACCCCAAAGACTCAACCACAAAGCTCCTGGAAGTCATCAAAAAATTCAGTAATGTCTCAGGATACAAAATCAATGTCCACAAGTCAGTAGCCTTTGTATATGCCAATAACAGCCAAGATGAGAGGTTAATTAAGGACACAACTCCCTTCACCATAGCCCCAAAGAAAATGAAATACCTAGGAATATACCTAACAGAGGAGGTGAAGGACCTCTATAAAGAAAATTATGAAACACTAAGAAAGGAAATAGCAGCGGATATTAGCAAATGGAAGAACATACCATGCTCATGGCTGGGAAGAATCAACATTGTTAAAAATGTCTATACTTCCCAGAGCAATCTATCTATTCAATG
>NW_003852577.1:190017-218251 GCF_000181295.1 Otolemur garnettii
ATTGTAAGAGGGACTTTACCTAATAAATGTGATCAGTGAAACCTGGTTTCTTGTGCCCTCAATGAATCCCCAACAATAAATTAAAAAAAAAAAATGGCTTTGAGTAGAAAGAGAAAAAAACACCCTTTACCAAAACCTGACAAGGATATTACAAGAGAAAAATAAAAAAAACACTACCAATATTCCTTATAAATATATCTGAAAAATTTTTGACAAAATATTACTAAATTGAATCCAGCACCTGATAAATCCTATCACAACAAAGTGGGATTTATCCCAGGAAAGCAAGATGGGTTCAACATACGAAAATCAATTAATATAATAAACCATACTAATAAAATAAAGGACAAAGGCCACATGAACATCTCAATAGGTGCAGAAAAAGCATTTGAGAAAATCCTACCCACTTTCATAATGAAAAGTATCAAACACCCAACAAACTTGGAATAGAATGTAATTTTACCAATTTGATGAAGGGTGTATACAAAAAGACCCCACAGCTAGCAGCATCCTTTGTGTTGAAAAATTGAAAGTTGTCTCCCTAAAATCAGAAAGAAGATGAGGGTGCCCACCCTGAGCATTTCTCTTTCCCATTGTACCAGAGTGGGCAGGGTGCGCACGTGAGAGAAAGATATAGAAGGCTTCCTGATGAGAAAGGAGAAGTAAATCCATCTCTATTCACAGATAGCTTGGTCTTATATTAAAAAAATCCTAAAGAATTCACATAAAAAAACTATTAGAGCAAATAAATGAATTTGTTAAGACAGCAGCATACAAGATCTAGATACAATAGGAATGAACAATTTGAAAATGAAATAGAGAAGACAATTTCATTTTTCAATAGCATCAAAAGAAATAAAATACTTAGAAATAAATTTAACAAAAGAAGCATAAGACTTGTATACAAAACACCTACACCAAAGGTAAAGACATCCGGAGTTCATGACTTGAAACACTTTATATTGTCAGAGGCAATACTCTCCAAATTGATCTATAGACTCAATACAATCCCTACCTAAATTCCTCCTCCTTTTGACAAAAATTGACAAGCTGACCCTAAAATTCATGTGGAAATACAAGGGGTCCAGAATAGCTAAAACAATCTTCAAAAAGAAGAACAAAGATCAAGAACTCACACTTTCTGATTTCTAAACTCACTTCAAAGCTACAGTAATAAAGATTCTGTGGTATTGGCAAAGTGTAGACATTTATGCCTCTAGAATAGAACTGAGAGTCCATGAATAAACTCAGACATCTACGGGCAATTGATATTGATAATGATGCCAAGAAAATTCAAGAATAGTATTGGGACAAATGGAAAAACAAATGCAAAAGAACGAAGTTGACCCTCTACCTTACACCATATGATAATTCATCCAATGGATTAAAGACCTAAATATAAGAGTTAAACCTACAAGATTCCTATAAAAATATTGACATAAATCTATAAATCAGTGTGACCTTGGTTAGGCAATGGTTTCTTAGACATGACATCAAAAGCACAAGAAACAAAAGATTAATTAAACTTCACCAAAATTAACAACTTTTGTGCTTCAAAAGACAGCATCAAGAAAGTGAAGTGAAAAACCCACATATTGGGAGAGATATTTACAAATTATATATTTGATAAAGAACAACTATCCATAATAAATAAGAACTATTATAATTCAACAATAAAATAACAACCAATTTAAAAATGGGCAAATGATCTCAAATAGATATTTCTCCAAAAAGGATATATACATATCTAAGAAGCACATGGAAAGATGCTCTACATCACTGGTTATGAGCGAAATGCAAATAAAAGCCACAAGGAGAGACCACTTCAGTGAGAGACCAGAACTGTAACAAAAAAGATGGGCAATAGCAAGTGTTGGCACAGACGTGGAGAGACTAGATTCCACACGCACCGCTGGTGGGAATGTACAACTGCAGTACTCGAGATGTAGAGCGGGGACTTACCACGTGACCCAGTAATTCCAGTCTTAAGCATATGCCCAAGATAACTGAAAATACATATCCACGCAAAAATGTGCACGTGAGCCAAAAGTTTATGGCACCCAGGTATCTATAAATTGATGAACAGATCAACAAACTGCAGTGTATCCAAACAGGAGAATATTATTCAGCCATAGAAAGGAATGAAGTACTGATTCATGCTACCGTGAACCTTGAAAGTGTTATGCAAAGAAGCCAGACACCAGGGCCACGCGTTGTAGGATTCCATGTGCATGAAATGTACAGAATAGGTAAATCTGTACATGGAGCAAGCACAACGGTGGTTCATGGAGCGGGAGGCACCTGGGGAGGCCTTGCTAATGGGTACAAAGTTTCTTTCTGGGGTGACAAAAATATTCTGAAATTAGATAAGTAGTGACGGTCACACAACTTTGTGAATCCACTAAAAACCTTTGAATTGTGTACTTTAAAAATGAACTTTATGGTATGTGAATTATATCTCAATTTTTTGAAAAAGAAAGAAAATGCTCTATGAAAGCCTAAATAAACCATACAAGATGGCCATAAGCAACTCTGTGAAGGGAGGAAAAGCATTCTGGGTACGTGAGTTCTGGTGGATTAAAAAGATACATTTAATGTAAAAAAACGCTCCTGCTCCACTGCCTTCTATGCTGACCTAATAACCAAGTATTCTATTCATTAAATACGGATTTGACATTATTAGTCAATTTCTTATGGGGCATTATATGATCATGGGTATAAATGACCCTCAACACTCGTGGTTTTCTTGATTATTTCTTTCGTATGCTAAATGTCCCTAATGGAGACTAGCAGTCCCTACCATGTTTTATCTTCTTTCTTTATAAATAAAGGGTTGCTGTGGGAGGTAGACATCATACATGAAAAATGCAAGCTGGCTCCAGGGCAGGTAATGCCAACTGATGAATGAATGATTTGTAAGAACTAGAGGTAAATTCCTGCCCCAAAGCTGACTTTGTGTCTACCATGATCCAAAGCTTATACCTAAATCTGGGCCTTAGATAATTTTTACTTCTTTTCTTTTTTTTTTCTCTCTAATGGATTTAAAGCTAGGCGCCCCCCTATCCCCCCCACCTTTTTAAAGTTTGGTTAGTTTTAATTGTGAAATGGCCTCATTTTCCTGAAAACTCCTGTCCTTCCTGGACGGCAGGTTTGCTAGTCTTAGGAAGATTTACAGGTTCAAACCGGGCCCAGGCCTGCTAGACAACAATGAAAACTGCAACAAAAAAATAGCTGGGCATTGTGGCAGGTGCCTGTAGTCCCAGCTACTGG
Organism: Otolemur garnettii; assembly: GCF_000181295.1. Classification (NCBI taxonomy): domain Eukaryota; kingdom Metazoa; phylum Chordata; class Mammalia; order Primates; family Galagidae; genus Otolemur; species Otolemur garnettii. The sequence goes on from NW_003852577.1 coordinate 193,288, forward strand.
GGAGGCTGAGGCAAGAGAATCGCTCAAGCCCAAGAGTTTGAAGTCGCTGTGAGCTGTGACTCTACCCAGGGTGACATAAGGCTCTGTCTCAAAATAATAATAACAATAATAGAATCAGAATGAGGTCAAGTGTTAATTAATAGTTGTGTTACTAAGATTCCAGCCTTTCTGCTCCTTCCCTGCTCTCCCATGTTTCAGGATCACACATCTCCTAAACCCAGAAAGACTGGCAAAGGCCTACCCTAGCCTGTATTTTCTCTCTGCTTTTGACATCAAAAGCTCTGAGCTTCTCTCAACTATAACAGGAAGGTTACAGTTGTGCCTGCTCCATGCCACAGCGATCTGTTGAAATAGTCAGCCTTTGTGCTTTTATTTGGGATCCAAATATTTAGTTTTGAGAGATAGATTTTATCTTAGAGTTAAGTTCACTTCCTCTCTGGGCCATGCCAGATGCCACTTTGCATGCTGGCCCCTGGCTTGCTGGGTCTCTCTTTGTGTGTTTTCTTCCAGTTGCACAGACTTATTTTTAACTCCTCAAGGGAGCATTGCCAAGGCCCTTCCTGGGCAGTGGAGGACGGCCAAGGTGCTTAATGGGTAGCAGTGTGAAGAATTCACATGCAAAAATGAGCCCTGGACATCATTCCTGCTTAATGCTGGTCTACAAATGAATTATAAGTCTACTCTGAGTTCAAATAGACTGGAGAAGCTCATCATTGAAAGCAGTCCTAAGAGAAATGCTTTTTACAAGTAATGAGTTCAGCTAATGGGTTTTGCTTTGGCAAAACAAAATCGAGAGCCATCATTTAACTTTTTGGAAATTTGTATTTGTATCTATTGGTTTTTCTTTTCTTTTCTTTTCTTTTTTAACATTACAATTTCATTACCTTACTCTTCTGAAGGTCACTGGGTGACCTTTGGGTTTTGTTGGGCCACAATCCGTGTGTTGGCAGAGATGTGCTAGTATGTCTCCTTGCCTTTTTAAACTCTAGATGTCACCTGCATTCTTTGGCTCCTGGGGCCTTCGTTCATCTTCAGAGTCACCAGTGGCCAGAGGAGTCTTTCTCATATCACATCACTCTGACCTCGGCCTCCCCTATTACATCTTCTTCTCTGATTCTTTTTTAAATTTTATATTAATGTGAAGGTACAAACAAGTAGGTTGCAGTGTTTGCATTTGTCAGGTCGAGTCCCTGTTGTAGTTGTGTCCCACACCCGAGGTGCACCATACACCCTTACGCTGTGCCCACTAAGTGGGAGTGTGCCTTTCCTTCCCTCTCCTCTCCTTTCCTTGAATATTAGTTTTTCTTAAAGGAAGGTTTACCTCCGTTTAGAAAGAGTAAGAATTTTCTGTGTAGGGACTTAAAGTATCAAATCTTTATGGCTTAATTTGGCTTCTGATCAGAACTATATCTGTCTTTGCTCAATTACATAAGCCATATTGGTTTTGGAAAAATGACAGCTCTGTACTCTTAGGATGGAATAAGATTTGGGGCACATTTTCTACCAAGGAACCTTATTGTGCTTCCTCCCCCGCCCTGAAAACTGGTTGTGGTCTGAGGCTGGATCAGGGGACCTGGGGACTCCAGGTTGGTCCAACGAAGGCCTCAGAAGTTAGTTCATTTCAGTCAGCAGTGAGACTAGGGTTATTTCCTCTTGGACTAACCTCTACAGGTACATTAGACAAGTCATCCAAGTGGTTGGGGCCTGACCCTAAAGTCAGACCACCCAGGTTCAACCAAGCCCTTCTCACTGTAGCTGCCAAGAACCCAGTGGGGGCAGAAGGGGTGGTGGAGACACAGCTGCTCACCTGGGGAGGAACACATCCATCCTGGCTCTCCTCAGGCTGCTGGTCCAGAGGTGGATGATGCTGGCTGTGAGGTGTGGCTCAATGTGGCCCAGGGGAACATCTTTGTCACGGGGCAGCAGCAGGAACAGACTCCCCGTACTTCCCAGGTAAGGTAGCTCCAGAACCCCCACCTGATGGCCTGCGGCATCCTGGAATTGACCTGCAGGTTCAGTGGGTGGGGGATGAGCTCTGTCTCAGGAGCCAGGGCAACCCACACAGTTGACCCAGGAGAGGCTGGCTTTTCAACACAATGAACCCAGGCACCTCTCCTCAGAAGGCTGCTGGGAGGCCAAAATCTGTTGGGTGATTTGGTCACTTTTTCTGATCCTAAGACCTGGAATCTGAGTGTTTCAGTCAGCGTCCTGGCAGGGATGGGGGCCATGGTAGGGATGATGGCACATGGGAAAGCTATACAGCAGTCGCCGTTAGCCTCAGTACACACGGCCAGGACGACCTGTGGACCAAACCCTATACATACCCTTTCTAAGTGACTAGCGGGTATCACAGACAGTGTGCAGGCGGGGACCAGGCTCATGTCCGGGGGTGGGAAAGTTGGGACAGAGGGGGACGGTGTGAGAGTTCATGCTGCTCGGAACAGCGAGCAGCATAAAATTAAGAAATCCTTGTTTCTGGAATTTTCCATTTATTATTTTTGTTTATGGGTAACTGTGACCTTGAAAAATGCCACCTCATACTTATTGGGGGGTGCTCCGGTCTTAGAGGGACAGCCAGTCTGATCCCAGGCTGTCGCGCCGCGCTTTTCCCAATATGTTGACTTCCGGTGAGCCCCTCCCTTACTGCAGCAGAAGCGTGGGAGTGGGGTGTCCTGCACGATAGCCCCTCAAATGTCGCGGAGGTGCATGGTCCACCCGGTCCCGGAAGGCTCCCAGGCCCCTGGTCTTTCCTCCCACCACAGGCTTGGTCCAGCAGGTGGACCGTGGGAACGCTCTCTCGTCTGTGAGAGCGGGGACCTGGCCTCCTGCCCAGCCTCCTCCCCTTTCCCTGCCAGCGGGGAAGGGCTCACCGTAGTTGACCTCGGCCATCTGGTGCATCGTGGGGACCTGGAGGACCAGACCGTGGGCACAGGTGAAGGGCAGGAGCTGCGTATCTGTGGGGTAGAACCTCTTCCGCCACGTGCCCTGAAAGGTCATGGTGCTGACCAGTGCCAGCTGAGCCCAGGCCGCGCCCTGCCCTGCAGGCGGGAAGCGGGGTTGAGGTTAGCCCGTGTGTGTGGATGCGGACTGCAGAGGCGCAGTGCGAAAATCGAGGTCTGTTTTTGGAGAGGTGGTTTCTCTTTCTTCGTTTTACCATGTCTTTACACTTTTCTTTAAAATGTTTGATTTTTGACCAGCTGCCAGGGCCAGGGCCGCAGAAGCTGCTTGCAGCTCCTTGCTCAAGAGCAGGATAGGGGAGGAATGGCAGGTGAGAACTTAGAAGTTGGCGGGGTCCCTGACGCCGCCAATGGGCGCAGGGAGGGGCGGCTCCCTGCAGCTGGGTGTGCAGTCCTCTTACCACAGGTGTTGCCGCCAGCTGTTGCCAGAGACAGATCAGGATGCTCCCCTGATTCTGTCCAGGGCCATTTTCCAGGAATCGGGAGATATTTTCTCCCCAGGCTCCCACCTGGAGGGACTCAGTGCTGTGATGGGGAGGTGCTATGTGTCACCCCAGTCTGCCCAATGGCCACTGCTGAGCCGCCCCTTCACCTGGACCACAGTGTTGAGGGCACCGTGTTCCCAGGGCGGCAGTTACAGCTTGATGCAGAGGCAGGCAGGGGAGCAGACAGCTGGCCCTAAGGGAAGGTCCGCCCAGCCCCTGATTTGTTTGCTGGGCCCTGTCTACCTGCTTTAACAAGTCCTCACAGCTCCTCCCAGCAGTTCTGTTGTTATCCCCCATTTCACAGACATGGGAACTGTGACCCAGAGGAGCTGGCCAAGGTCACATACCTGTGAGGGGGCAGCCACATCCACCCAGGTGCCCCTGGCAGAAACCCTGGGTTTGAACCCAGCGGCCTGACTCCAGACTGCTTTGCACAGCATAGGAAGCTGACGCAGAGAATTAAGCATTATGAAGAAAATGAAAAGACTTGGTAAAACAGAAAGAGAGAGAGAGAGAAGGAACCTTATCAAAGAAGATCTTCATTTCTGTGTTTTAACTCAGGGCTTGTCTATACACACACGGCGTTTTCAGTTCTGTCACTGTGTCCAAACCTATCACTTTCTATTCTGTTTTTTAAATACATTGGGTCTTTATATCTGTGTAGCTTTTGTAATTATCAAGCATGCTGGAGCCAAATCACTGGGCAGAACCCTGGCTTTGGAGGGGCTGGAGGCTTCACCCTCTGTGCCTCTTTTTCCACTTGTAAAAAGGGCACAGCCCAGGCTGTTTGTAAGTCTTTTTCTTCAATAACACTGGGCTAAACATCTTTTTGCATATGACTTTTTCTTCTCTTGAATTATTTCTTTAACCTGAGTTCCCAAGAAGCCACTTTTTTGGCTCCCACTGCATTTTGCTGCTATCAGGAGTTACACATGAGAGCAGGGCTCAGCAAGAACTCGCCTGGGAGACAGGTGCATGAGCAAAGCCTGTGTGGTCTCCCTAAACATGGGAGGCTCAAACAGCATGCTTCTCTCTCTCTGTGTGTGTGTGTGTGTGTGTGTGTGTGCGCACGTATGGATATTCACACATGGGAGGGCTGGAATGGGACAGAGAGGAGGGCCCCACAGGCCAGCTTTGGCTGCTTCCCTGAGTGTGTCACCCCACGGCAGTTTCCCAGCAGGACACACTCCTGCTGCCACTGAGCGGCCTGAACACCCCTGGCATCTGACCAGTGACAGGTGAGACTCTGCCTTTGCAGCCCTCTGATCCGAACCTCGTGGATATGGATAGTTTTCTCTTACCTGCTGTCTGTCTGGAGGCCTTGTCCTTGGCTGGGATGGCAGTACCATTGAGCTCACTGAGGTTGGCTGGCTCCAGGCTGCTGTTGGCCCACCCCGAGACCTGCTCCACAAAGCAGGGGGACAGTGCTGTTCCCACTTGCACAAAAAGGCTACAGGCCAGCTCTATCTCAGCATCTTGGCTGCAATTGGGTAGCGTGGCATAAACAGCATGCAAGAAATCTTTCACCTTTTGGTCTGTGAGAAAGGAGGTGGGATAAGTTGACGGGGGTAAGTGTAAGGACAGCACAACCTCTGTCAGCACATTCCATTGAAAAGGGACCTCAGCAACTCCACGCTTGTTTCATAAGGTTCATCCACCATCTGTAGTCAGTCTGGAAAAATCATAGTTAAACTACTCAGAAATCAAACTGGAACCACAGATTAAAACTTGGGAAGAAACCATACCAGATCTGAAAGAAATCAATCTGCAATTAAGTCAAATAGAAAAACACTGTCCACACCCCGAGTATGAACAGGGCCTATTCTTTCCTAACCTCCTGATTCAGGAACATAGATGGGTTCTAGGGTGAAGATTCTAGGGCCAGGAAAACAGCAGGTCCAGTGAGCAGGCTGATGGGATTTTTGTGCAGTGTCATGACACTGATGGGGGTAGCCAGGACATTGTGCTGTCCATGTATCTGACACAGGGACCTTACATCCATTCCCACAGCTGCACACCGTGAGCCCGGGTCACATGTAGATGCAGCCTCTTCTATAACTATGTTTTTATTTTGAGAAAGTGAGAAGTCCTCCTACCTCCACATCCCTGAGACCCAGCAGACAGCTCACTTCATTACTGTCAGCGAGAAACTGTGAGGACATTGAGGAAATAATAAGCATTTGACAGCGTGGATAGCTTCCACCTCTGTGGGTGACAGATGGACTTCTATGCATTCACTATCTATTTATACAGGAGATTGCTGCCTTCTCTCTGGAATCAATAGTGGGTTTTATTTTCAGCTATTATAGACTGCATCTCATAGCTGGAATGAGGCCTCCTGCCCACTGGTGAGTCCACAACACAGGTGAGTGCCCCAAGCCCTGCAGCCCGGCACACGCAAGCTGGGGGTTTCCAGAAGTGAAGTGCCCTGCTGTGCAGCTGTCCGTGAGATTCCACCTTCTCCACCTCCTCCATCTCCTCCTCACCTCTCCCCCTTCTTAGGCGCAGTCCTGTATCTGTCCACCAACCCTTCCTGTAAGACAAGGCTGGGTACCTCTTCCTGCACCATCTGGCCCCAGCTCTCTCTCACTGGGATTAATCTCTTACTTGCCTTCATGTCGCAGCGTCCATGCCGGGAGACAGCAGTAGACCCCTGAGTTACTTGCCCAATGTCCACTGGCTGGGGCAGGGGAATCCAGAATGCACCCCAGACGGGGCCTCCAGTCACTAGGCTGCAGACCATGGTGTCAGGCACATGTCGCTTGTCTACAAACATTCACTACCAAAGCAGCTTCTTAGAATCCACAACCACAAAAACCTGACTCAGAATACAGATTTCACAGGTCACAGACTAAGTGCTTGCCTTTTTTATTGTAGTGAGAAAAGAGATAACAAACATGTTTATAATCAGATTGCACTCTATTGAGGAAGGTCGTATGTACTTCTAGGCTCACATTCTTGCAAGGTACAATTCTCTTCTGTAGGCAGAAGAGAATTGAAATATTTTATTGGTCCATAGTGTAATGGTATAAAGTGACCTTGGGAATGATCATAGAACTCCTCTCTCCATCTTCCCACCCTCTCTGGGCCAGGGAACCAGTGTTCTCTTAGCCAGAAACATTGAAACAGCAGAGTAAATTGGCTCGAAGTAAATGTTTGTGTGAAATCCTTTCTCTGTCTGAGCTTGGTTTGTCTGTGCCCATTCGCACAAAGGAAGAGCTTTGCTGGCCCCACTGGGACATGCATAAAAACACTGAAGACTGACCGTGTTCATAGTACTTGCTGTGTTCTCTGCCCCAGTCACACGAATACTTCAGCAGCCTGTGAACTAAATGCCACTGTTGTCCCCAGCTTATAGATGAGGGGCCAAAGCCCAGACAGATCAGCAAACTTGCCCAGTGTCACCCAGTCGTAGGTGGTGGGGCTTCATTGCCCTGCCTGGCCACAGGGTAGAAAGACCCCACTCAGAAGAGCTTCGTTCTTGGAATGGACGTGGGGCTGTGCAGCTTGCAGCCTCCTTTTTTTGTTGTATTTACTGGATTCCTAGATTCTCATCTAGGAAGGTAAAAATTCTGTGTGTGAGTGTTGGTCTCAGCATGGAGCTGGTAGGTTGGTGCTGAGTCCCTGTGTATAGACCAGGGGATTCCAGCTGCTGCTGCTGGGCCTGTTCTAAAATACATAATCCATAGAACTAAGAGGGCAGGTGTGTCACTGACTAGAAGTCACAGATTCACAGACTCAGGCTGGTCAGAAGCATGGGCTCTGGAGCTGCACAGGCCGGGGGGTCCTCCCCTGTGGCTTGCTTCTGCTATAACCTCGAGCAAGTCACTTCGACTCTCTGAATTTGTTTGCCCATCCCTAAAATAGGGATGAAAATTACCAGTCTCATCAGGGGAATTGTGACAATTAATTAATATTTGTTTAGGGGCTGCAAACATTGCCCAGCACCTAGGAAGCCCTATGAAAAGGTGTCTGGGCTGGGCAGTGGCTCAAAGGAGTAGGGTGTCAGCCCCATATACCAGAGTTGGTAGGTTCAAACTCAGCCCCGGCCAAAAAAAAAAAGAAAAGGTGTCTGGGCCGGGCAGTGGCTCACACCAGTGACTGGCACTCTGGGAGGCCAAGGAGGGAGATTTGCTTGAGGGTGGGAGTTCAAGACCAGCCTGGGCAACACTCACTAACACGGTGAGACCCGGTTTCTTCAACAAATAGGAAAATTAGCTAGGTATGGTAGCATGTGCCTGTAGTCCCACCACTTTGGGAGGTTAAGTGGGAGGATTGCCTGAGCCCAGGAGTGTGAGGTTGCAGTGAGCAACAATCATACCATCACACTCTGCCATGAAACTGCAACATTGCCAGGAAGCCTGTGCGATTAGAAGGGAAGTCTGAGTGCTTTCTGTGGCAGTCTGCTGAGTGGTCGCCCTTCCCTGTGTGTGTATCTGGGAGCTGAGCCCGCACCTCCCCAGGAGCCCACGTGGGAGAGTGAGTGTGAGTGTGTGTGTGTGCAGGCCTCTTACCTTGCACAGTATACCCCAGGGCATCTGCCAGCTGCTGGCCAGTGTTCCCTTCAGCTCCAAACTGCAAGATCTCCAGGGGCAAGGACACACCAGCAGGAGAGATGACAAAGTTCGTCCCATTTCTGCCTCCTGCCACGTTCTGGTAGAGGCGAAGTGCAAACTCCGTTTTCAGCAGTGTGAGGCCTTCACGGAGGTGGCTGTCCCCTCGGAGGAAGGAGGAGTGAAGAAGGAAGAGGGTGACCAGAAGAGGCGTCATGGAGGCTGGGAGCGACCCTGCAGTTCAGAGGGGCAGATGCAGGTGAGGCCAGAGGACAGCAATAACAGAGGGTCATATCCCCCCGAAGACTGAGATGTCAGCTCTGTGCTCAGGGGCTTGACAAGCCTGAGCTGTGGGGCTTACCCACTCCTAGTCCCACCTGCTCAGGCTGCATTACTATTTCCTATTGTGCAACGTTTAAAATACTCACTATGATCGTTTTGAGAGCCAAACTGTGGCCAGAAGGCTTGCTTCTGTTACCACCTAGATGTGTGACTTTGGCAAGAGCCTGGTAGGCTCAGAAGTAAGCTATTATTATGTTGGGGGAAAGTGTGAGAAATAATCCTACTCATTTTTCTTGGTATTTAGCTAGCTTATAGCTGTGCCATGTCTATCAGGAATCATAACAAAAATAAATAATTATCTACCACGTAAAAAGAATTTTGTACATTATCGTTAATCATTCCAACAATCTCACTCAGTAGCTATTATATTTCCACTGGAGAGGTGAAGACTGAGAGGCTGAGGGCTGCAACTCAAACCCAGATCTTGTGCAGGTGGTGTAGATGCTACTGAGAACACCTGTGTGCATTAAAACGCCAACACCAGCCAAGCGTAGCCAGGATATCAGAATTCTTGTGATGTGAACTATTCTCGTAAAAAAAGAGGACACATTCACAAAGATAGATGTACCCTTCTAAGGAAGAGAGCATTAGCCAAAAAATAGTGCAAGAATAGAAAGTCAAGGCAAAACATGTGTGCAGCAGTCACGCCACACGTCCAGCCAGTGGCAATTTCACTAAGTTGTCTAACTGTGGTATCACACCTGATGGATGGGAGAGGCCCAGTCCAAGGTCACTTTCTATAGAGGTTTGCGAGCAAGGCTACTGGGCTTGACGTGCGTATTTTCTTTCTTTCTTTCTTTTTTTTTTTTTTCATGTTTTGGATAAAGGCGTTAAGACAGCAAAGCAAAGCATCATCTTTTTTCCAACCCCTCCTCCTCACAGCCAAGCACAAATGCAGTGTGCTGGCTGATCAGGTGCACGTGAGTGAGTGAGTGTGTGTGTTTGGGGGTGGCAGGTCTCAGCACAGGGCCATTTGTGAAAGCCTCCAGTCCCAGTGCTCTGGCAACTCCTATCCCCTCCCAGAAGTGCACTCACAGCAATCAGACCTTGACAACTTGGGCTCCCATGAGCAAATCCCCTCCATGCCTCACCTCGGATGAGCTGCTGACTCCTAGCTCCCCTGTCAGACTGTTGACGTCTCCTTGCTTGATCCTGCCGTTGTGGGTCTCCTGCATTTATATGCTCCCCTTTTAAAAAAGTGGAGCAGAATCTGCTTTGAATCACAAGACAGCGCAGAGAGGAAGGTGGTGATTGCCGTCTCTGCCGGCGATATCTCTGCCACTCAGTCCAAATTCCTGGAGCCTGGAGGTCCTGCAGGGAGCCAGGAGAAGCAGCCCAGCCCGGGCAGCAAAGCCCAGATCCGGACAGAACAGGGTCCTGGGGAGGGAGCCAGCCACACCCGTCAAGCCTTCTTAGGCTTGTGACCTGGTTGTACCAGCAAGGAACCCCTCATCGGCCCTTTGTCACATTGAGGAATTCCACTGATAACTCTGCTTACGGGGCTTTTGCTGGGTACCAGGTACCTAATGCTACCCCCTCCTCCTGTGAAGAAAACAATAAATCAGTCATTGGGCATGACTTGAAACTTGTAGCAAATGAAATTCTTCAAAAGAAAGAGAAAATAACGCAGGATATGGCATGTTTAGTTTAGAACAGGGTGACTTGCTTTATTTATTATTAATAAAAGTGTACTAATTTATTTATATGTGATAGGAGCACCACGAATAATCTTATTCTTCTCAGATGCAACAGTAATAAGCCCAATGACTAATTTGAGACAGAGACCATGTTATCGTCCAATAACTGCACATTTTTTGAAAGTGTGAGCAGGTTATCAAAGGTTGTCCTTGTGACCAATTCAGAATGACATATATTCTCTTTAGGTCTTAGGCCTCGTATTAAGTTCAAAATAGATAGTAGCTTCTACAAGTGTGTTTTTAAAGATGAAAGAAAAGAAGACATTTAGAAATGGATACAGTTCTCTTGGGCACCTGTCAGTGTTAGGACTGTTTTTCAGCTGACAGCTATCCTTTCAAGAGTTTTGTTGCTAACACACAAGGCTGGGACAGTTTATAGGCCTTAGGATAGTTACAGTTCTGTCATTCTGTAATTGTTTCACATGAAGTTGCCCCAAGAGAGGGGAGTAAATGATTCCCTGATCCTCTAGTACCCAGAGAAGGCATAGCATCCATTCATCACCCATACGTCCATCCTGCCCTCATACATTCATCCAAAAAATATCTACTGCCTGCTTGCTGGGTTATGAGCCACTGTGATGGGCCCTGGGGTACGGCAGTGAACTTGCAAGCTGCACCCAGCACTTACGGGAATCTTTTCCACCAAAGACATTAAGAGGAAAGTAACGTGTAATGCTGTGAGTTCCCTCTGCCTGGAATTATTTGAACAGAAGCTGATTCACTATCTGCCAGCCATGGGGGCAGAGAGATGCTTGTACAATACATTCCCTAAATTATGGAAAGGGTCATCTGTGTGACTTCTACGAACATTCCTTCCTAACTAAGTATATGCCATTCTAAATTGCTTTTCAAAAACATTCTCAAGGAAAAATGCTAAGGAGACTTAGACTTAACATACAAGAAATATTTCCTACCTACGCTGACCATTTCAGTGTGAATGAACGAAGGATGAACTGCCACCAGTTTTTCCTTTGTGTGATCAGCTGTGAGCCTGGGTCAGTCATTCTGGTCTCTGACCATTCAAGCACAGATAGTCATGTTTTTTTCTGCCCTGCTGGAGTGGGTATCAGTAACACTGCTAAGGGTATCGGTAATACTGCCAATACTGTTCTTGGACATATTTATTCATAGTTACAACAACAAAAACAGTGAACACTGCTGAGCACTTGCTGGGTCCCGGCTGCTCTGTTAGATACTTTCCATTCATGACCGCAGTGAGTCCTCCCTACAATCCCCACAATCCCGTGAAGAGTGTGTTATTATTCCTACTTTGCAGGTGAGGAAGCTAAGGGTGAAGGGCTTAAAATCTTGCCTAAGCTTCCGCCAGGTGGAGCTGGGGTTTGAACTTCAGGCCTCTGACTCCACGGCTCGTACTCTATGTTATAATCTTGGTGGTGTCAGTCAGGAGCTGATGTAGTGGGACTCTTGAAAGCCCTCTTGGCTGTGGGGGATTCTGAGGCCCTTGGCAGCCAGCCCAGACTCCGCTGGCTCACAGCACGTGTCCACTCTGCTCACACATGTCAGAGACACACGCTGTGGCAAATCACCTGTAGACAGATGGCTGGAAGGCACCGCACCTTTTAAATTTATGATTTTTAATTTTTCACTAGTGGATTTCTTAGCAGCATAAACAAATCACTCAAACCCAGAGGTCTACCAAACCAATGTGATGGGTGGAGACACCTGTGATTCAGTTAGAACATAATTAATGCACAGGCTGCGTGTCTTGGGTTGTACAGAGTCCCCATTCCTAGCTCTGCCCCTGAGGGGTTTGCTGTGGGAAGATGGTGACCCTATTGACAGAGACATGGTCCTGCTGAAGGGAGTCCCAGGAGAGAGCCAGAATGCAAGGCAGCCAGGCATCTGGTGCCACAGAGTGGTAAATGGCGAGGCCTTCATGGGAAATGGCGTGGGTGGGCCTCTGCCTGTCCTTCCAGAAGGTCAGTTAGACACAGCCCCCGCTGGGCTTCCTGCAGCCACAGCTGACAGCTACATCATGACCCTCAAGTTCTTGGCAGGCGCTGGGGCATAGAAGCACAGTGAGCCCCTGGGCCTCCCCACCTGTGCACAGAGAGCACACACAGCCTGGCTTAGAGTAACTGCTTCGTAACAACTGAGTTCCTTGGAAAAGTCACTGAGCTGCCCTGAGTTTTTGTTCCCTTTCCTGCATAAAATACCTATGTCTCCCTGTGAAGATGCGACCAGGCAGCCTCCACAGAGCATGGCATGGCATCTGAGAAAACCTCAGTTTCTTGGGATTATGTTCCCACCCTCACCTCAGGAGAGGACCACTGATGTCCCTTTTATGCTCACATAGGAAGGGGCCTTAGGAAATACTCGGTGACTGGCTGTAATGTGAATCTATGCTATTTTATTCTAAAGCAGCGGTTCTCAACCTGTGGGTCATGACCCCTTTGTAACAATGAAAATACATCCTGTATATCAGATATTTACATTACAATTCATAACAGTAGCAAAACTACAGTTATGAAGTAGCAACAAAAATAATTTTATGGTTGGGAGGGGTCACCACAACATGAAGAACTGTATCGAAGGGTCACAGCATTAGGAGGCATTAGGAAGGTTGAGAACTACTGTTCTAAAGCATTTTTTAGATGACTTGCAAACGTCTACTTGGTTTACAATAAAAAATACAGTTAACTGTAACTCATACCAAAACAAAATGTACCTCTGATGACGATTCTTTTTCTGTTTGGGGCAGTTTTGAAGTTTTTCTTTTGTCATAAGAACAGGAATATACCTATGCACAGGCTCAAAATAGGAAATCTTTTTAAACAAAAAGGCAATGATTTATAAATGACTACAAATGGAACATGTAACATAAATCTAATGTGATTTGTTAAAATCAGTCTTGTCTGTCTGAAGTGCTATCGTATAAATATCACATGAAGGAAAGAAGGCTTTATCAGTGTCTGAGACAGCGCGTTTGTTCCAAGACAATTTGATGAGTCACAATAACGTGCTTCCTGAGACAGAAAAAAGTGCAGCATTACTCCTAAACCCTTTCAGTTCAGCCTCTCTCTCGGTAAAATAGCTGAGGATATGAAACTGAGAAAATATATTTGAGTACAGACAGCTTGTCAAAACTTATACACACATACATATATACACACACATATATACACATATATACATATATACATATACACACATACACACACATATATATATATAGACACATATATACACACATATACATATACACACATACACACACATATATACACATATGTATATATATACACACATACACACACATATATACATTATACACACATATGCACATATATACCTATACACATACATATATACAGTATACACACATATATACAAATACACATATATACACACTTACACACATATATACATATATCACATACATACACATATACACACATATATACATACACACACATATATATGTATATACATACACATATACACACACACATATATATACATGTGCGTATATATACATATTTGCATCTCCAGAGGGGATTGCAGAGCCTCTCCCCAACGTGCCTGCTCACTGTGCAGTTCAGATGTGAGAGAGGCTCTTGTCTCTGCAGGAGCCTGTGTTGTCTTCAGTCCCAGTGCACAGATATCTAATAACAGGTAAAGTGTTTGCTCCTCATTTTGTAGTAATTTAATCTTCCCATTGGCAAAAAGAAGTGACCAGCCACTGTGGAATGAAGGAACTAAAGTCACAGGATGGGGATTTCCTCTTAATTTTTATTTCTGAATCTGGAACTCTTGATGCAACCTGCTCAGGACCTGCTGTGCCTCAGGGACTGATAAGGGTAAAGGATGGGCCAGGCAGGTGGATCACTTGAGCTCAGGAGTTTGAGACCAGTGGAGTAAGAGTGAGGCCCTGTCTACTAAAAATAGAAAAAATAGCTGGGCATTGTGGTGAGTGCCTGTGGTCCCAGCTACTTGGGAGGCCAAGACAAGAGGATCTCTTGTGCCCACAAGTTTGAGGTTGCTGTGAACTATGACGCTACAGTCTTCTACCTACGGTGACAGAGTGAGCCTTGTCTCAAACAAAACAAAACAAAACAAAAAGAAAAGAGCTCTATCTATTCATCGCGATTTGGTGACAGAGGAGAAACAACACACAGTAACAGAGTTAGTTGTTAACAGATCACATCCTAGTCCTGCAGCAGAGGACACCTTCAGCTTTCTGACTTTTGTAGTGTTGACACTGCACCTGAGCATATGTACAGGATCAGTTAAAAAGACCACCAAATTCTTTATCTCTTAGTTCATCTATTTTTCACCGTCTCTTGGTGCCAGGCCCATCTGAACTGTTCCCTCTGGCATCTCTGCTATTGCTGTTTGAAGTACTCTGGATGATCCCATTTTGTGGGCTGGCTGGGAGAGGGAGCTGGGGAGAGTGTGCCACTCTGGATGAGCGCGGGACAACCCCTGCCAGGGCTGCGCATGGCCTCCCAGCCACACCCAGGACGCCCAGCGGGTACCCCTGTGTGCAGGCACCTTTGAGCTTCAGCTTTATTGCCTGCTGGTCTATTACTGACCCAGGTGAGGGACGGGACGAAGAAGTCTTTGCTCATGGTATCTCAAGCTTTCTGGGATTCAACCTAATTTCCGGGCTGATTTGGGTGGCAGCTGTGTCCCTCATCTCTAGTGACGCCAAGCCGAGTGGGGAGCACAGAGGCATCTTCAGCGGGCACTGAGCAAAGCTAAGGGGCTCCCTTGCATCCGAGCCCTCGGAGGGCTTGCCCCTGGCGTTCTGCGCTCCACTACATTCAGGAGGAACGCTCCTGCTGCACCTGGTTGTTGATAGCAGTCTTTAACCAGGCAGTGTGAGACAGCAGGGCTAGGAGACGCAGTCGCTCCGAGGCCGCACAGTCTACGGGGGGTGGGGGGCCCTCTGAGTGCCCGGGAACCCTTCTATCCCATCTTGCGAGCAGCGGTCCTAAGACTAGAAGCTGACTCCAAAGACTTTGGCTCAAAAAGCAGTCAGTGACCCATGCGACCGCAGACGATGAGGCGTAGCACTGTCTATGGACGTGGCCGCAGGCCTGGGCAGCACACATGCTGGGGCGCAGAGCCAGGGTGTGGCAGACGGCCGCCCGGGGTCGCCCACACTGCCACTCTCTGGCTGGAACTTCTCCAACCCCCCCAACCCCTGAGGGTGAAGTTGTGGAATGCTGCATGGCCTGTCCAACACTTTCCTAGGGGCCCCCGAAGGGCCCAGGTTGTCGTGCAGGGCCTGCGGCCGGAGCCTCCAGGGTCACCAAATGCGCGGTGTCACCGCCAGGGCGGACACCTGCTGGTTCTGCCCAATCCTTCCACGTCGTGCTTGTCCACCAGGGCCATTTTCCATCAGCTTTGAGCTCTCGGGTTGGAAAGGCAAAGCAGTTCTCTAAGAACTCGGGACAACTCAAGGAGTCTGAAACCCTCTCCCGGCCACCAGCGACGGCTCTTCCAGCCGTCTGACAGTGACACCTTCACACGGAGACACACACACACGCACACCTCTCCGGCCCCCACACCACGGCCCTCCCTTCCCATCCTCAACTCCGGGCTTCGCGTGCACCCGAGCCCTTCCCGGCCCTGGGGACACTCCACAGCCTGCAACATACCGTTTCCCTGGCGCAGTCTCCTCCCGGCGCAGACAGCTCTTGGACCTCTCCTGTGGACTGTCTGGGAATTTCCCTAGGATGTTTACCGAGGAAGAGAGTTTCCGAGTCGTGGAATATGCGTGGACATGAGAGTGCGGCTCTACAGACCAGCTCGGGCGCGGCGCGGCCACCCACAGCGCCTGCAGTGCCCGCGCCGGGACTGCCCGGGTCTCTGACCTTTCCAGTGCAATAGACGCTGAGTTGCACTCATTGTATTAATTTGCATTTGGGTGATTACCAATGATTTTGAAAATCCTGTAGTTCACTTTTTAATTTTCTGTTTCCTCTTCTGAAATCCCTATTGGTATCCCTTATCCGTTTTTCTAAATGTTTTTCCTTACAGATTTGCAGTCCACGTGTAGTATAAATCTTGAGCCAGTTTAGATATTGCAACTATCTTCTTCCTTTCTGGCCATTATCTATTTACTGTTTTCATGATGTCTTTGGTTGAAGAGAAATCTTTAATTTTGATGTATTTATTTTGTTCTTTTTCATTTATTTGTAGCGTTCCTTTTCTTCCATATTAGATCCCTATGTACTTATGAATATATCTCTGAGATATCCACTCCATTCCTCCACTCATCTTTGTCAAACTGTTTTCATCACTGTGGCTTTAGAAGCTACCTTACATAGGATTGTGCAGTAGGGTAAGTTCCCCTTCTTTACTATTGTTTTTAAAATTGATTCATCTTTCCACAGACTTCTTATTGATTTTCAAAATCAATTTTAAGGTAAAGTTATTAAGCGCTTTACATAATCCAACTAAAGTTTGATTATGATGACACTGAATCTATTTATTAACCTGGAAAAATTAATATCATATTATTATTATCATCATCGCATCCAAGATGGAACAGCTTCAAATTTATTAAAATCATCTCCTAAAATAGATTATTTAAGGAGACTATAAAGTTTTAAAATAGAGATCTTGTGCAAATTTTTGGTTGAATTCCCATACCTTATACTGTTATTGCAATTGTTCTTTTTATTAGTAATAGACTATTATTTTTAGAGCAGTTTTAAGCTTTCAGAGAAATTGAGCAGAAAGTACAGAGTTCCAGGGCAGCGCCTGTGGCTCAAGAAGTAGGGTGCCAGCCCCACATACTGGAGGTGGTGGGTTCAAACCCAGCCCCAGCCAAAAAAAAAAAAAAAAAAAAGAAAGAAAGAAAGTAGAGAGTTCCCATAACATCCCTCCCCTCCCCCCCAGTTTCCTGGGTTTTTAACAGGTATGGTATGTATTATAATTGATACACTGTTATTAAATAAAATTAATAGTTTACTTTTGGGTTCACTCTTGTACAGTTCTAAGACTTTTGTCAAGTACATAATGACATGACATGACGTGAACAGCGACATAGACTTCACTGCCCTCTGTGCTCTCTGTATTTTTTCCTCCCTCTACCCTTTTCCTCAACCCCCCGGAGTCACTGACCTTTTAAGGTCTCCATGGCTTTGCCTATTCCAGAAAGTCGGAGAACTGGAATTTTCTTCCATTTAGCAAAAGTCACTTAAGCTGTTTCCATGTGTTTTTGTGGCTTGATAGCTCATTTTTAAAATCACTGAACAATATTCCATTGTCTGTATGTACCACCGTCCAGGTACTCCTTCACTCATTGAAGGGCATCTTGGTTGCTTCCATGTTTTCACAACTGTGAATAAAGCTGCTTTGTGTGGACATAAGGATTCCAGTCGATTAGATAAACACACGGGAGTCAATTGGTGGACTGCATGGGAAGACTACGTTGGATTTGCAAGAAACTGCCCGACTGTCTTCCAAAGTGACTGTAACATTTCGCACTCCCACCAGCTCAGAATGAGAGTCCTGCTGCTTCACACCCTCTGCAGCCTCTGGTGTTGCCTGTGGTTTATGTTTTATTATTATTATTTAGAGACAGAATCTCACTTTGTCGCCCTTGGTAGCATGCTGTGGCATCACAGCTTACAGCAACCTCCGGCTCTTGGGCTTGGGCGATTTTCTTCCCTCAGCATCCCAAGTAGCTGGGACCACAGGCGCCCCCACAATGCCCAGCTATTTTTTTGTTGTAGTTTGGCCAGGGCTGGGTTTGAACCTGCCACCCTTGGTATATGGGGCTAGCGCCCTACTCCCTGAGCCACAGGTACCGCCCCTTGTGGTTTGTGTTTTAGCCGTTCTAATACATGGGTAATGGTATCCCCATTGTTGTTTCAACTCGCAATTCCCTGATGACATAGGTGAGGTGTCTTTTCACATGCTATTTGTTATCTGTTTATCTTCTTTGGTGAGGTGTCTATTCAGATCTTTTGTTCCTTTTTTTTTTTTTTTTTGAGACAGAGTCTCACTGTGTTGCCCTTGGTAGAGTGCCATGGAGTCACAGCTCACAGCAACCTCAAACTCTTGGGCTTAAGTGATTCTCTTGCCTCAGCCTCCCAGTTAGCTAGGACTACAGGTGCCTGCTACAATGCCCAGCTATTTTTTTGTTGCAGTTGTTGTTGTTCAGCTGGCCTGGGCAGGGTTTGAACCCTCCAGTCTTGGTGTATGTGGCTGTCACTGTAACCCAATGCTATGGGTGCCGAGCCCTTTTGTTCCCTTTTTAATTGAGTTGTTTATTCTCTTATTTTTGAGTTTGATGCTTTCTTCGAATGTTTTAGGTATAAATCCTTTATCAGACATGTGCTTTTAAAATATTTTTTCCCAGTTTGTGGCTTGTCTTTTCAACTCTTAATCAATTCTTTTTTCCTACTAGAACGTATAGGATGTAAAGTAGTAAATGTTTGTAAGTACCCAAGAAAAGTAGGTCATGTGATCACCCTACATAGTCTCCAAGGGTTGATGTCCCTGAATAAGAGAGGCTGTTGGGCACACGTCAGAGGAGGGGAGGGTGATCGAGTAAGAGAGAGCACTGGGCACGTGTTAGAAGAATGGAGGGTGATTTTTTTATTCTCATATTTTGAATCAGATTGAGAAGAGTGGATGTGTAGTTATGAGAGGTTTAAAGTGCCGATATGGTGTCAGAAGCCATGCACTGTGACCTAGATGTGAGGGAGACTGCTCCTGGGCCGGTAACACAATCTTAGACTAGGTGATTTATAAATGGCAGGAATTTATTGTTCACAGTTCCAATGGCTGGGAAGTCCATGATCAAGAGTTTTGTGGATTTCATGTCTGGTGAGGGTGCTTTCCTCACAGATGGCACCATCCTGGTGTTTTCACATGGCAGAAAGGCCACGAGTCAGAAGAACCCAGCTAGTTCCCTCGAGTGCTTTCATAAGGTCACTAACCCCACCTGTGAGGGCTCTGCTTCAACTCTTAATCACCTTCTGAAAAGGTCCTCCTGGTCAATGACAACTTTCAACATGTGACTTTGGGGGCCTGTAGCAGAAGTGCTCTGGGGACACCGAAAAGACTGAGACCAGGGCTGACGTGCACTGTGGGTTTGCTGGCATGGGCCAGCTCTAATGTCCAAGCCAGCTGTTCTGTCCAGTGTGCTATAAGACTTTGGAATGATGAGTTCAAGGAAGTTATTAGCTTGAAAAAGAATCCTTAAAAAACTAAAATTAAGAAAAAATGAAGCAGAAAGTAACTAACATTGAAAATAGAGAAAAGCGGCAGCATCTGTGGCTTAAGGAGTAGGGCCCTGGCAGGTGGCAGGTTCAAATGCGGCCCTGACCAAAAACTGAAAAAAAAAAAATAAGTCGAGAAAAAGTGCCCATCTGTGTCTAGATGTTCTGGTACACTAAATCTTGATTTCCATGTCATTTTCTCATATATAGTTAGCACATCTATATGGTTGAATTCAAGCAATGAAAAAAAAAGCCAAAAAACAAAACACAAAAAACAAAAAACAAAAAATGGAGAGTTGGGCTTGCCCCATGTCTCTCTCAAGCACCCAGGCTGTCTAACTAGACAGGCGAGGCCATTCCTCACTAGCCAGCCCCACAGTTCAGGAATGGGCAGGTGCGGTTAGTAGGCAGCCAGCCTTGGGGTTGCAAGCACAGGGCAGGTGCTTCTGCTTCCCCACCATGGAATGGTGGGCATCATGGCTTATTACCACCATCCTTCCCAGCAAGGGTGGCCATGACCTTCAGTCTTCTCAGAGTGAGTCCCTAGGGCAACCCTTCTAGTACACCACCAAAGTTGGTCTGTGAGAAGAGATGTATTTGATACTCCTCAAGTAGCCTAAACTGGCTCAAAAGGGCTTTCTGGCTCAGTTTGAGAAACTCTGAGACCTCCTGTGAATGTCCCTAGCTCAGGACTCTGCTGGCTCCAAGATGACCATCAGGCAGCCCCTGGGCAGTGATGGGATCACACAGGGAGACACTAGACACTCACAAGTGTCCTCAGGTGTCCCCTGCAGCCCAGAAGCCTGGAGAAGGATCCCCAGGTAATGCCAGGGCTGTGGCCCGCTGCTGCCTCTACTGTCATTTCTGGGGGTCCCTTCCATTTCCCACACACTGCCTGTGTGGCCAGAGCCAAGCACATCAGAAATGTCTGCTGGTCACATGGAGGCCACAGTCTGAGAAGAGAAGCATGAGGCCTGAGGACTGTCAGGGTGTGTGAGTGGGGACTCACTAGGGGTCCTGGGTGGCTTCACATAGCACAGTCCTGCCCACGGGAGGGGCCCACGGCCCTGGGCAGGCCCTGAGGCCCTCGGGGAAAAGCCTGAGAGCAGGATGCCTTGTCCACATATCAACACAATCACTTCTGATTCCACGTGCAAGCTGCACAAGCCAGAGCCCCCTTCCTTCCTTCCTTCCTTCCTTCCTTCCTTCCTTCCTTCCTTCTTTCCTTCCTCTTTCTTAGTGGAGAGAGATGGGAAGAGCAACAATTAAAATGGGTATAAACGCCAGGCATGGTGGCTCACGCCTTAAATCCCAGCAATTAGGAGGCCCAGGCAGGTGGATTGCCTGAGCTCATGAGTTAGAAATCAGCCTGAGCTAGATTGAGACTTGGTAGCTAAAAGTAGCCAGGTGTGTGGTGGGCGCCTGTAGTCCCAGCTACCTGGGAGGTTGAGGCAAGAGAATCACATGAACCCAAGAGTTTGACTTTGTGGTGAGCTAAGACACCATAGCACTCTGCCAAGGGGGACAAAGTGAGACTCTGTCTCAAATAAATAAATACATAAAATGGGTTTAAACACTTTCCGTGAGCACTATCTCTGAAAGCGGGCCCTTCGCTCTGTGCTGTGAGGGTTAATGTGCTACCAGGAGGCACCACATGCATTTTTCAGGTGGAAGTGGCAGGTATAGAGGTATTTTACAGCAGGCATAGGCTTCCAGAATGCACATTCTGTGAACATGCCCTACCCGAGACTGGGAAGTGGGAGGGAGCAGGGGAAGGGTCAAAATTTGTAACTTTATTATATATACATATACATATATATATATATATATTTTTTTTTTTTTGAGTAAAAGTTCACAATAACCTTAAACTGCTGGGCTCAAGTAATCCTCCTGCCTCCTCCTGAGTAGCTGGGACTACAGATGCTGCCATGACGTCTAGATAGTTTTTTTATTTTTAGTAGAGATAGAGTCTCATTCCTGCTCAGGCTGATCTCAAACTCTTGAACTCAGGCAATCCTCCCATCTCAGCCTCCCAGAGTGCTACAGTTACAGGAATGAGCCACCATACCTGGCTGAGATTTTAAAACTTTATTATTTCTATTGTCAACACAATAGTGACAGTGATGGTGAGAGGGGTGTGGTTCAGTTGGTGGCAGAATGGGGGAGCATAGAGTCTGTGAGTGCTAGGCGTGAGGCAGCACAGAGAAACCACAAAAGCTAGCACTGTTCTGGAATGTTGTGGTACATGGGCCAGAGACACAATGTCTGTGAATGGCGCTGACAAAAAAACACAGATCCAGTGCTCAGAACCCAGCAAACCTGCTGGGCTGCAGAAAGAAAGCTGGGGAGGCTCCCAGGAGGCTGGCCCATTGGCCTTTTGGATGATGGAGCTGGTCAGTCCTGCTGGCCTCTTGACTGAGGGCACCAGAACCTCTTTGCTGGAACTGGCAATGCATGTAGTGATGCGACCAGTTTTTTTCTCTCTCTTTTTTTAATCCTGAGGAATTACATTTTGAGTCAAAATAAGAACCTAGATTTAGGGCGTCAAGGAGTGGGAACGGAACCATCACACATGAACACCACTTAGTTTAAACAGGGTTTGTGCATCTATTTCCTTTAACAAGTGAAGGGGCACCTGGGAGCAGCCAGAGGGGTGGTTGTGGAGGGTGTGTGGCACCTGTCTGGGATGGGCCAACCTTGCTCATGTCTTTGGCTGCCACTCCATCTCCAGCCAGGGGCTTCCACCTTCCCCAGGACAGGAGTCCCTCAAAGTCAGCATGTGGTGAACCACAGCCTGCTCAGGGCACTCCAGGGAGGTGCAGGGCGTCACCAACACTCATGCCATCTGGCTGCCAGGACCCAGCTGGACGGGGAGGCTGGGCCCTTTGGCTCGCCTGGCAGGTTGATGGGGTTTAGTTGCCTCCTTTTATTGGTTGTGCCCCAGATTACACCTTGACACACTAATGTGTGCCATAATTCTTCTTCTGCATAGTCCAAAACATGTTTTTGACTTTGGGGCACAACCATTTAGAGCCTTTAACGGAGATGACCCATTGGTAATGGGGTAGACACGTTTACTACTTTATGTTGGAGAAAAACCTGTTGACAAGAAAGGCCCACTTCTGGTGGAAAGCTCATTCACCAGTCTCAAGCACAGCAAACAGATTTTTATTCATGCCTGTTAAAATGCAGGATGAGGCATCTTTTCTGAAAGTCCGTTTTGCATGCCCCAGACAAGACGAGATGGTGATTACTCTCAGCACCTGTTATTTGCTTCAGTGTGTATTTAGGTGAGTTTGCACTTTTCAATAACCGGGCTTGTCATCCTAATAGCAGAGGACTGTTGCTTTCTTTTGGGAGCATTCCAAAAGAATGGAAAAATAAACTACAAAAAACGTGTGAAAGAATAATGGAGACCTCACTGTGCAGGCTACTTGCAGCTT
Organism: Otolemur garnettii; assembly: GCF_000181295.1. NCBI lineage: Eukaryota > Metazoa > Chordata > Mammalia > Primates > Galagidae > Otolemur > Otolemur garnettii. The sequence goes on from NW_003852577.1 coordinate 215,971, forward strand.
GGGTTTGAATTTTCTGGACACTACACTCCATGAGGGTGGGAGAAGCTTTCTCTTGTTGACAGTTGTATTTCTATTTCTGAGAACAGAGTGTGGCATATGAAAGGTGCTCAGTACATATTTATTGAATGCAGGAATGGATTAACGAATAAAAGAAAGGGGGAATGACTTGTTAAACAGACAATTTGTCACCCAAAACTCTGAATCAAAAAGTTTAAAATACTATAAAGGTCTAAATTTTTACTAAAAAACTTCTTGCCTGTGAGATAAGGAAAGGGCAAGTACATATAAGAAAAAAATACTTGAGAAGCTTTCGCCTTGGTTACCAAGTGGATTCATATAAAGTGGGGTCTCCTGGCTTCTCATCCCAGGATCCAGAGGTCTGGCCCAGCCGCGAGAGGTGGGGGCACCTATGAGCCACCTGCCTGCCCACATGCCAGAGGCAGCCTCTTGTCCCATGCTGGTCCAGGAATGCTGTGTCCTGCCAGTCGCATTAGGGAAACTGGCCTCTCTCCTGTGTGTCTCAGGTTTATCTACATTAAAAAGAGTGGGCAGGGGTGTGGCAATCAGGGGACTCATGCCTGGTTTTTAAATTCAGGAGTTAGCAGGGAGCCCAGAGTCAGGAATAAGTGCCTTGCAATGCCAGGCTTCTCTCTCAGAGAGACTGAGGTGGGAGCTGAGGTGCCACTGTGGGGGAAGAGGCAAGGTCCTGTGAGCAGGAGGTTGGCACTGTGGCCCCACCAGGGAAGGCAGTGAGCAGAGTCACTGTCACTCTTCCACAGCTTCCAGACCTCTGTCACATTGCTGTTTACTGAATGGCCTGGGGCCCGGTTTCTACTTTACATCTTTTCTGTTTACCTCCATAGAGTTGAAGCACATTTTTCTTAGTAAGAATGGAAAAGCAAGTGTTCAATGTACTCAGTACTAACAGAAAGCCAGTAGGCGATCTAATTCCCAGCCCACATGAGAGAACAGGTGAATTTAATTTAAACTGAGAGCCAGGTGGAAGGAGGAATGGGGGAGAGGGGTGGAGGGAGGGGGTCGGTGTGCTCCCACTGGGGCACAATGTAAGGGTACACGGCACACCTCCCGGGTGCGGGACACAACCATAAGAGGGACTTCACCTAACAAAAGCAAACATTGCAACCTAGTTGTCTGTATCCTCACATTGACCTGAAATTTAAAAAAAAATCCTATATTCCAAAGCAATAAAAAAAATTTTTTAAAAAGTCTAGTATATTGTGGATTGAAATTTAGTGATCTGGGGTTTCTTGCTTAGGAACAGGGGATTTATGACCTCACACCAATTCTATAATTATTGATTAATTTATCAAATGTTTTCTGAATAAATTTTATGGTCAAAATATGGCAACTCTTTAAAAAAAAGTCTTTGTGCCTCAGTTATCTGTGAAACAGAAATAATAAATGCATGTCAAGTTGTATGAAAATGAAGCAAAGTACACAAATATACGCTCTTCAGATGTACACTGTCAAGCATCACTTAACGCTGGGGAGCCTGTTGTGAGAAATGTGTCTGCAGGGGATTCCGGCACAGAGTGGACTCACGCAAACTGATGGCGCAGCCGCTGGGAGCGGGGTCTACTGCTCCTGGGCTGCACACCTGAGCAGCCAGTGGTCAGTGCATATTGAGTATGTGGGCGTTGGGACCCAATGGAAAGTATCTGTGTGTCTAATAAATCCAAACATAGAAAAGGTACAGTGAAAACACACTATGAGAGATTAAAAATGGCACGCCTGTATAGGGCACCACCGTGAACAGAGGGTGCGGGACTGGACGTTGCTCTAGGGAGTCTGTGAGTGGGTGGTGAGTGAGTGGGTAGGCCTGGGCTGTCCCTACTCACTGCTGCAGACTTTACAGCATCTAAAGGACATATAAATGGCAACATTATATAAATGAATGAAATGAATGAAAGTCTACTGGCTTCATATTAGTATTGAGTCCATTGGATGTTTGCTTTTCCATTCTTGTGATACTTTACTAAGAAGAATGTGCTTCAACTCTATCTAGGTCAATGCAAACAATGTAAAGTAAAAACTGGGTCCCAGGCCATACGTTGGGAATGAATTCATTTGATAAATGAATCAATAATTATAGAATTAGTGTAAGGACATAAATCCCCTGTTCCTAAGCAAGAAACCCCAGATCACTGACTTTCAGAGCAGAGCTCTTTCTACTGCTCTTGGCTGACTACTGCTGGACTGAGCTGAGCTCCTTTTTGCAATTCTTCCTTCAGTACATAATTATTGAGAAACTATTTCACTC